>NC_132995.1:21341426-21666711 GCF_048564905.1 Vicugna pacos | reverse complement strand
TATCTTTCATCATAAAACCAGCTTTTTTTATTTTCCTGTTTCTTAGCAATTGCCAAAGACTATAAAATGATGGCTTCATAAAAAACAGGAGCTAAAGTTTATGAGCCACCTTGACATGCCCACTGTACTAAACACTTTAAATAATTTCTAAATCTCACAATTCTACAAAGCAGATATGAGTGTCCCCATCTCACAGATGAGGGAAAAACTCAGAACAAACTGACTCAGGCTCACGTGGCTCAGTGGCAGCACGTGCACGCAAACCCAAATCAAAAAACTACACCCCTTCCTATATGTACCAAATCACCACCCAGCAACTGACACACAGAGGCTGGGTCAATACTCAGGGAATTCAGTACACTTTTCAGCTTTAAGGTGCTCCAGAGGCCGCTTCTAGCTGTTTTATAAAATCCCGGCTCAATGGTTTCTGACACTGGAAGAAAAGACCGATTTTGCCATTGTTTGCACAGCAAGCCTGAAATGTTCACAGCGAGATGACAGAATAAAACGAAGATATAAGCAGAATATTTTTTCCAGATAGACAGACATAACGGACATTGTGCTATCCTGAAGCATTAAGCAAAGTAATAAAAAAAAAAAATAACGTTGTTTAAGCCTTCTTTTACAAACAGCAAAATTAAGACTGTAAGAAGGTGCAACAGCGCCACCTATTGCTAAAAAGACATTCCAGGTTGCCGGGAAAGATGCAAAACAAACATTGCCTGTTGGATCAGAAACAAGAATCAGATAACTAAAAGATTATGTAGCACATACTGCACTTCGCTTTGGGGAAGGGATGTGTATTCAGTATTTAATCTGATATTGCTAATACGCCTGAATATAAACAAAAGACACAGGCTCATGGAAACACATTTTAGAAGAGAAAAGATTCCAGTCCAGCCACTTCATTTTACAGGAGTGGAGACTGAGATCTGGAATCTGTCCTCCTGGCAATCAGCAGCAAAGCTCTCCTAGGCCTCATGTCTTGCACTGTAGCAAAAACCAACAGATCTGTTCTAGGAATTTATTCATAAAAGTCACGTCTGTATTTTTCCAACAGTAGGAAATCTAAGTATCTTGCAAAGTACTTCTCAGCCAGGAAATCATACAAGTGTATTGAAATACAAAAACATTGATTTATATATTAATACAGCATGAGCTTAATTCTATTAAAACAGTGTCATATCATATCAATGTTTTGATATTTTAAAACCTATTAAGAGTGCAGAAAAATAAATCAAAATTTTCTTTATTCACAAAAGATAGAAGGTTATTCCCTGAAAATGATCAAAGTGGATTTTTCTAAACTTAATGGTTCTTGTAAGAGTCCTACGAATTTAAATGTCTGAGTGGATGGTTACATGGCAACATGAATTCTGACATGTAACAATACACATTCTGTGTAAATAATCTTCAAGATCATCTGCTTAAGGCAATTTAACTAGCCCCTTTCATACTAGAATGATACAGATTTCATTAAAACTTTATACTGCACACACACACACACATACAAAACCCTGAATGCTTGTTACTTTAAAACATATTCATATATATCCATATTGAATATGCATCAGAAACAAGCCACCCTCTTTAGTATTCACAGTTGATCCTTCTAAACTATCTGTCATTGTGACAGAACATTTTTATTAAGCAGCTTTTGGGTATTTTTTATACAAGGCGTCTACCTCTCACAGATAAGGTAAACGGCATCACTGAAATTTCACAAATGAGGAAATGTACTTAAGCTATGAAAACAACTTACATATTCAACATCAGGAAAGAAAAGAGTAAAGATTTTACTTTCAATATTCACTGACAAACTTTTCCTCCATACTAACACTACATAAAACCAATTCAGTCTTTGTAAATTTTTCTGTCAATAAGCACCACTAGAGAAAAACAAGCAACATCATTAGCAATCATTGGACTTTCAAAGCCCACTCCAATTTTGCACTATAATCATTTTTAATGTTTTGTTTTTAGTGCTTAAAGAACACTAAATTAAATAAAATAAAAACTTTTTAAGTCATTACCTGAGAATGCAACATTTGTGAAAATGTACAATTTTAATTTATGTCACTCTGTCCCACATTCTCATTGGTGTATCTCCTTTGAAAGCCTCATCAGGCTGAGATCGCTAAAATCCGTTATTTATGGAGTCACAGGAGTTCGGGAAACCACTCAACGTGAGGATGATCAGAGGAGCAATTGAGAATGCATCCTGTGCAGCCTGAGTTCCAGCCCTGAGCCTGCCACTGCCAGCTGCGTGAGATTAGGGACAAGCTACCCCACCTCTCAGTCCCTCAGCTGCAAAAAAGGAGACAATGATACCTACCCTCAAACACCTGCTATGAAGTAAAACATGAGGAAATCATTTTAGCTTAAGGTAGTTGTCCTCAGAGCAAGCTTGGTGATTATGAAGATGAGGATTACTTTTAATAAGCTACGCTAGGCCAAAAATTAGAAGTCACTATAAAGGAGAAACATTTTAAGTCAATGAGCATTTCCTTTTAGATGGATTGCAGAATGTTCTATTGATTTTTTTTATAAATCAAATTTTGTCCACTAATTATAGATTTACAGGTTCATGGACAAGTCTCCAGAAAAAGAATTAGAGGCATCTAACCTCTGAATACTAAGAAAATAAAGTTTGAAAAAAAATCAGGGGGAAGATTTTACCTCATTTGGGAGAGTATGTTCTTAGCATGCATGAGGCCCTCAATTCAGTCCCCAGTAACTCCATTTAAAAACTTTTTTTTAAGAAATGGAGTATTAAGCCAAAAAGATGGAGGACTACAGAATTGTTTTAGAGACTCAACTCAGATTTAAGATGGGGAAAAAATGTCCATTTCTCAGAGGAAATCTTGAGAACTATGTAAACTGGATCTGAGTTGTATAGTCTTTTAACATTATTCATGAATTCATATTACCAAGTTTTAAAACTTCCTGATAACCCACAGTGGTGATACTAATCATAACAGCTGCCAACACGGATCGATCTCCGGCTAGGACTGCTCTGTTCTGACATCTCTGCCCCTGAGGCCTCACCAGGCTGAGAGCACTAAATTTTCTCATTTATGAGCATCTTGTGTAAGTCCTCCCTCTGTGCTTCTCACTCTCCCCTCACCAGCACCTCTGAGGGAAGCATTGTTATCATCTTCCCCACCCACAGACAAGGCCACTGAGGCACAGAGGCTAAACCTGCTTAAAGTCACATCGGCATTAAAGGACGTCTGTATTTCTGCTGTTTTGCTATTGACAAAGGAATCTGAGATATCAATTCAAGGGAGACTGTTAAATAATCAAGTCTGTCAAGTCTTCACCTCAAAGAGCAGATACTATTATTTCCTGATGTAGGATGAGGCTGCCGCCACAAACTGACTCAGCTTGAAATTAATATCCAAGTTGAAGCAACGGAAACACATAAATATCCATGATTGTCAACTCCGCTCACGGGTCTGGGCCCTTCATTGCCTGAAGGGGGTGAAATCCCCACCCGTGTCAGGGAGGGAAGCGCGGCTCTTCCAGGTCTCACCCAGGCTTCACTGGCTGTTTCCCCCAACAGACTGTCCTCAATGATTAAAAAGCTCCCAAGAGTTTTACACCATGCAAAACTAAAAGACACTTCTGTAGATGGAGCACTTTCTCAGGTTTAAACCTTTTTTGCCTACACTCAGCAAGGGGGAAAAAAGAAACATGACTCTGCAAAATCTCTTAGCCTCACCACTCACAGGAGTAGAATGGCCTCAGCACAAAATGACTCTTCGCATTGCTGGATGAGAACAAAATAAAGCCACCCCCAACCACAGGCACTCCCAGAGACAGCGCTCAGCAGTCTTCTGCACTCACAGTTGTACAGCCTTCACCACCATCTATTTCCAGAACACTTCATCGCCCCAAAAGAACACCCCTGTCACTAACAGTCACTCCCCAACCCCCCTCAACCAAGGCCCTTGCAACCATCATCTGCTCTCTGCCTCTGCATGTGCCTATTCTGGGCATTTCAGATCACTGAAATCAACAATATGTGGTCGTTTGTGTCTGGTTCCTTTCACTTAAAATGCTGTTATCAAGGCTCGTCCATGTCGAAGTGGTATCAGCATCTCTCTTTTTTTTTAATGTTAAAGTTTATTAGAATGTGGTAAATACTATCAAAAGGAGTAGAGAGGAGTATAAGGGGTGAGGTTTCAAAGGGAAAAGGGCGGGTTGAGCAGTCAGGGTGGACTTCCCAGAGCAGGTGGACTTTTTCATATTCCCCTTTATTTATTTTTCTTTTTCATTCATCCTTACATCTGAATAATGTTCCACTACATGGAGATACTACATTCTGTTCATCCATTCAGCAGCTATGTATGGACGAGGTCCAGAAGAATGAGTGTAAGAGGTGACTAGCAGGGATGGCATTTAAGCAAAGGGCAAAATGTGCTTTCAAAAAAAAAAGCCAACAAACAGAGGCACAAGGAAATTCAGTGCATTTCTGAGAAAGTGCATGCTTGCTTCAGCATGACTGCTGTGCAGGG
Organism: Vicugna pacos; assembly: GCF_048564905.1. NCBI lineage: Eukaryota > Metazoa > Chordata > Mammalia > Artiodactyla > Camelidae > Vicugna > Vicugna pacos. The sequence goes on along the minus strand of NC_132995.1, from coordinate 21,662,191 downwards.
CTGTGGGGGAGAGTGGCAGGAGACACAATGAGGGAGTCACCTGAGAATATTCCCCACTACAAGCAGCTCAGCCAATTCTCCTCCCTCATCTTGTATTTTAGAGCCATTTTTGCTAGGTTTTCTCTTATTTCAAGTAAGAGTACTTCAGTTACACATCTGATCATCTGCATCAGATCACCTTTCCTCCAAGCCACAGAAAGTCATTCACTGACTGGAGCAGTTCCAAGACATAATGGTGATGTACCAGGGAGTCCTGCAGCATCCCGGCCTGCAGGCACAAACCCCCATATGTGCTCTGGTGATATCCGGAAAGTAAAATGCATGGAAATATCTCACTGCTGGTGCACGATATCTGCCCCCAAATTGCCCCAAAATCATGCTGGCAAAGCACTACTCAACCCACTCACAAAAAAAAAAAAAGAGAGAGAGAGATAAAGGGAAAGAAAAGAAAAGAAAAGAAAAGAAAAGAAAAGAAAAGAAAAGAAAAGAAAGAAAAGAGCTAAGAAGGCAAATTTAGGCTCTTCCTTTGACAACCAGCAACCATCATTGCCAGTATCTCAGATGGAATGGTCCTGACTTTAAAAACCACTGTGCAGTTACTTTTCAAACGTGATAGACATATATGTTTTCACGTAGATGATATTAGAGTACAACTTTTCTTTTCAAAATTTCCAGTAGCAACATTAGCACAAGAAAGTTTATGTTTCAGCTTTAAAAAAATCAATTATCTTCCACTTTCTTAATTTTGAACCTATTATTATTTTACACAGGGAGCTATGCTGCAGATTATAAACCAACTGTTTGGCTTCTGCAAAAAAGAAATTTATGACTTCACTATTTCAGAGTAAGCTTTAATGATGCTTTGAGAAGTGGGGCCTGGGGAGCTCACTAACAGCTCTTTAAATACTGACAAGAATGTGCTATTAAGTAATGCAAAGGCTCTAACTCTACATTAACACAGAAACCAAAGAAACTACACCAAAGCCTTACTTTATCATTTTTAAATATTCCTATTCTTTTTAATATTAAATTTCTTAAAATATAAGAGTTTTTTTGAGAAAGACAGCAGCTGTATAAAATTTACTCTCACCATGATAGCAATCTTTATCAAGAATAAATAGCCCTATGGAAATCCAAAAGACGGGACGTTTCCAGCTATGTGAACATGCAGATCTCAACACAAGCCTAAATCCTATCAGATCTAACTCGAACAAGCTCAACAAAGTCCTGGGCTACCCTGGAACTTTGCTCTTTTCTTCCATATGTTGGCTGAGCTAAGATCATCACACAAGGCAGGGAAGGATAGAAGAGGAAAGTCCACCTCCCTGCCTCCATCTGTTTTCTTCCAGCCACAAGGTGCCACTAGCTCGACCCCACTAACAAGCCCTCCCCATAAGGAAATCTGGCATTCACAATGCCCCTGCTGTCACGCCCAAGCAGCCCCAACTCCCCTCTCCCACGGGTCACCTCCCAGCCTGTGAATGGTCTTCTAATGACCCCCCCAGTTTGTGGCACCCTCCCCTTCTTCCCCGTTACAAACACCCGCGCGCATGCGCATGCACACACACACACACACACAAACACACAGCCAGGGCACCCTTCCCAAAGCACAAGTTTGATTACATCACCCCTTCAAACCCTTTAGAGACTCCCTGGTAGAGTTCTAGCCTCACACCCGACCCTGCTCGCCCAGCCTCACCTAAGTACCCAGGTCCCCAGTGACCTCAGGGGCCCCCTGACCTGCTGCTATTTCCCACTTGCCTCCAGGCTCATTTTGACTGTTTGTCAAGGAAGCATTCCTTCCCTCCAATGTCCGCACTTTGGATTAGGTGCGCCTGCTGTGTTCCTAGAACTTTCTATGCCAAGTCAGCTTCTGACACTGCTAAGCTCTCAAGAAACAAGTACATTTTGCTTACTTCTGTGGGTCCAACCCCTTTCCCCTAGACACTCAGAATTGCGTGTGTTATGAATAAATGAATAAAGAGGTGCATCTCAAAGGGACAGGCAGAGATGCTTTCACCCGTCCCGACCACTTCTTTCTGTAAAACATCAGAAGCAAAACCAGGAGTAACTCTCCTGAGGGTCACTTCTTGCTGACACCCTTCACTGCCTCCTCTGAGTCAGTTCTAGTAGAAACCAAGCTTCTCCAAAGCCCTCCACCTCTAGGACCTTTCCAGTGTCCTCCCTAGAAGGGGCACCCTCCACCCTGGACCACAAAAGGCACTCTCCCCGAGCCCCCACCCCACATGCCTCCAGGCCTCTACCCGGGCTGCTCCTGCCACCTGAGTCACCCTCTTAATTCCTTCTCCTGGATGATTCTTACTCTGTCCTCAGAACTGAATGTAGAGCTCATTTCTTCCAGGAAATCTTCTCTGATGATGTCCTGTAGCTCTTGGCTGAACTGCCTCTACAGCAGCACTGCTTGGCGACCAACTGGTGTTTGTCCACCTGCTCGTTTGAGACCATGAACTCTTGGAGGCCACATGGGAAAAAGGAGTGAGATAACAAGAGGGGTGGGAAGAGCAAAAAGCAAAATCACAGCCCAACTCCCAAATTCAAGGATTCTCTTTCAGAGTAAAAGAATAAAATGTTTCATACGTGTGTCATTTGGCTATGATTTTTGTGGCTCATGGAAAGCAAGGGCTTGGTGTTTTAGTCTAAATCCAAGTTACATGCAAAGAAATGTGTATATTCATATCCAAAGGAAACCAGAGCTGCTCAACAACAGTTTGCAGTTAAAATCCAAAGGAAATTTGATAAAGGCAATCTCTCTCTGTCTCTCCCTTTTTTTTTTTTTTTGGTATCATATAGTTGTAGAAGTATTTGTATAACTAAGTGATGGCTACAGCCTATGATTCTGCACTGGAGTGTTTGGGGCTGAGGAAGCCCAGATTATATGGACTGTGTAAATACAATCACAGAAACACACTGACAGGCGCCCTAGTGGCTGAGCTGAATTTCCAAAGCAGACAACCTTACGTTGGAAGGCAGCTCTCAGTAGAAAGTAAGAAATGCAATGTTCTGTACTCAATTTCATACGTTATATGGGCCATTAAGCGATACTGCATCTTGTCTAATGAAACCCAAAAATAAATTGTCAACGTCGATTTTCTCCATCTGACCATTCTATGCTAACTTTGGATATCAAATCCTCACTCCATACGGAAAGCTCAGGCCTACGCTGTAGCACAGTTATATCACATGGAAGAAAGCCGATCAAGGGAGAACTGGAGAGTTTCCCTTCAGAATCTGCTAAGTCTGGTTTTGCACCTGTACGTCATTTGCAACCATGTCATCATCAAAGGAGTAAGACTTTACATCTGTGGAGTGTAAAGCACTGTGGTGTTTCCGAACCATCAAAAAACACTGACACTTTGTGAAACAGTCCTAAGGCACTTAAATCGTACTTTTTCTGAAAGGCTCCAAAACTGACCCACTTCACCATTCCAGGTACAACAGGGAGGTACCAGAATTAGTAGAGAGAACATGCCCTTGAAGTCTGACAAGGCCCTGCTTGAATCCTGCTACAGCATTTACTAGCCGTTAAATGGACCAATTCCTTAACCCCTCTGAGAAGGCTTCCCAATCTGCAAAAGGGGGCTGCCGCTGCCCACCTTGGAGGCATGGGTGTGAATGCAACACGCAAGTAGGGCGGCCGACTGGTACCTGACCCGGGGCCTGGCTAGTTTCCCTCCGCTGCTCTTTTCCCCCTTTAAACTTGCACTGTTCCCCCGGTAAGGGTCAAGCCCCCGGAACAGACTGCCCGATTCTTCTGTGTGTCCCCGGATACATGCCTTACCCTTAGGAAGCCAGAAAAACAACTATTTCCTCCCCAGTCACTGTCAATGTTCTTAAGAGTCTGGGCTTTCTTTAATTCTGTTTTGCAGGGAGACTATTCCAGAACTGTCCAAGCACCATTCTCCAGGTTGGCTCCTCTCCCAACGCCCACCCCTTCTCACCTCAAATCTGTCTGATTGCCTTTTGTTCATGGGAAAGTGATTCCTCTAGGGTGGGGACTCCCTAGGCTTCCCTCCCTTCCTCACAGGGGAGTGTGACTACTTTCTCCCCACTCCCCACTCCGACTCCAGCTTCTGAGGAAGTTCTCCTCCCGGACACTGCAGCCTCTGCATCATACCAAGACGTGCACACGTGGCCATGACCCTCCCTTCAGATTTCTTCCTGGGTGGCACTGCCCAACCCACAGACCCTTAAGGATAAATGCCATTGCTCTGAAAATCCAAAACGCCACAGACTGACACACCAAAGCTGCATGGTCTGGGCTTTCCTCCAACCCAGGCACTGCCCTGCCCCCCCTCAGCCTCAGTCTGCACCTCTCGAGATGAGCTCATCCACTTGCACGGCTGTGAACACCAGCTAAGAATGACCACTCCCAATGTGTATCTCTAGTCTGGCTCCTTCACCTGAGCCCCAGTCTCATAGACCCGAGTGCCTCTTTGAAGTCCTAACTTGGATGAGAAATGGCATCTTAAAAATGCCTCGTGTCCACCATTTACACTAGACTTCGATTCCTGGCAAGTACCTCCCAGGCTCCCCACTTTAGTAACAGCCCCAGGACCCACCTTGGTGTTTGAGTTCACATTCAATTTCCCCTGTTCCCTCCCCCCGGCCCTGCTTTGGAATCAGTCTTGTCATTTCTGTCTCTAAGCCAGTCTCAAGTCTGGTTCTTCAGGGACCACGGACGGAACCAGACAAGCTCACAGCAAGGTGCAGTGACACAGTACTCCGAAGGGAGCTCCCTGGAGGGGGAGGCATCTCCTGCTGCTGGTCACTCAGAAAGCACTGGATTCTCCAAAGGAGGATCAGGAGAAGGGACTCAAGATTCTCCCGTAGTCTGAATTTTGAAGGGCCCGAGATCTGGGGGAGCTCCTAGTTAGCTGACACACCTGCCAGTGAGCAGATGAGGATGGGGAACCCATGGAAAGCTGTTCTCACTCCGACCCCTGGGCTTTCGGGAGCCACAGGAAAGGCCTGTGTCCAGGCAACAGCCCAGCCATCACAGATCCCAGCCTGCATTTGCCAACCCTGATAGCCTAGACTCCTACTTGTGACACTTACTTCTGTTCTGTTCCCCCCCAGAATGTGATGGACTCTTTCAGAAAGTCTGGCCTGTCTCAAGAGAGACCAAGTCACTGAAGGATGAAGTGTCCACATTTGGACCAGAGAATGAAAGGAGAAACAGGTCTCATGGCCAGCATGATGGTGGTGGTGAAACCATTCCCCTGGGTGAGATGAACCAGGGTGTTGGTGAGAATGCAAGGTCCCTTCACAGTTGACTGGAGTGTTGGAGTCTCACTACCACAAACAAACAACACGGCCGTCAGTGGTGGACATCAGCTGCACAGACAGAGTCAGCTATTTACTGCCAATATGGGTTAAAAGTAAAGGCTGGTGCAGGGAGACCTGCATGGTTGCTGAGGCAAACTACAGACCCAGCTCTGAATGCCCACTGGCTGAAGCAGAGAGGAAGCTACGGTCCCCTTTAGCAGTCCCTGTGTCCACCAGATCCAGGTGAGCCAGCTACTTAGGAGAAGGCCATGTTGTCCTGATACTCAGAAAAACCAGCCTCGTAAACGGAACAAAAGAGTGGCATGGATTTTAAATCTGCTCCTGCCCCTCTATGAAGGCAAATTAAAGTATATAGCACAGGGATGGTGAATGCAAATGTAAAAACAAAAAACAAAAAACCGGTGACTGCTTCCTGCAACAATGTCCCCTGCAGGTGCTCACCCTGAAGCCGGCTACTTCCTCACCAGTGACCACCTGCCAGGAAGCGCCATCACGCAAGACACAGTGACAGCCAGGAACTGCGTGCCTAGCATGTTTTTGTAAAAGCCAGAATCAAACAAGGTGCTGCAGATTTTGAATTTCCAAGTTTAAATAATCCATGAAAAAAAATCGCTCAGCAGCCGCCTAAATTAATTAGCATCTCACTTCTTCAAAACAAATAAACAAAATTAATAAGGGCACATTTGTCACCAAATATAAGGAGGACCAAACAGGTTCCTCAAAACAAGGATTTTAACAGGTATCAAGCACCATTGGGTGATGAGCTAACAGAGCAAAAATTCCAAAAACCTAGATAATAAAAAGATGACTTGGCTAATATATGGATCAAAGCAACTGTTTACTTTTTGATTTTTAAAGCGATGGAGACAGCACGGGTGGCGATCTGGCTATTTACAATTCAGGGTGTGCACAGCCCACCGGTTCAGACCCAACAACATGCTCACAGGGCGGAACAAGAGAAAAAGGAAAATAGCAAAAGGAAAAGAGGAACAGTGAAAATTACAAACACAAGAGAACAAAAATAACTGACAGCATTTACAAAAATTTACGTGAGTGTGATGAAGACAGGGACGTGGGGATGGTGAGACCCAAACTCACCTCCTGCTCCAGGGAAGGCAGGGGCCTGAGGGGAGCGGCGCTGCCGGGTGACACCAATGTGGTCAGCGCCCCAAGCCAAAACTTCACCTAGATGCGTGTAGACAGCTTTTGAGTTACAAAATGTGGTCACTTTTCAAGCTGGAAAATTTTACTCACTCCCACCAAGAGTAAAAGAGAATTAGGCTCTGCTCCTGCACCAAAGCATTGTTTTAAAAATTAATGACTGTGGAATAGTAAAAGCAACAATGGAGTAAAAGTGACTGGAGGAGAATGTGATTGACCCGAGCTCACTGGCTGCGTTATCTCACTGACATTCAGTTGCTGGCTGAGTCCTTATGGTACCAGAACAGAAAGACCCACCAGGAGGGAGGTTTAATGCGCTGCTGTATTTTGATGTCGAGAGCCATGCCTGGTACACGAGGTTCTGGGTAAACAATGGTGACAGTGTCAATCACTCTGGGCTAAGCACACATCCAGCTATTCTGCCAAATCCCAAGGACAGACTTCAAAAGGCAAAAACTTGATGGCATTCTCTGGTGGGTCAGCAGACTCAGAGCCAAGCAGTTGGTGAGCAAAAATGTCACAAGTGCCTCCTATGACAAAAGAGGAGGCACTGGTCAGGGGCCTGGGGCAGGGCTCCAGGTTGCCACTGCTCACCCACCAGTCTGTCCAAGGGGAGAAGGTGGTCCCTGCTTATGTTGCACTGATGCACCTACCTTGACTAATGCCTGGGGACTCAGCAGGAGGTGACAGGTGAGGTGAATGGAGCCAGCCTGTGAGTGGCCCGGTGCTGGAAGCTGTTCCCTCAGCTTTGCTCAGGCCACTAAACCTGTCACCTCATCTCCAAGGAGCAGAAGGGGAGCGTGGGCGTGTAGATCACAGGGCCCTGCAAGGACAAGTACAGCTCATGGCCACGACATGCCTCACCCCTTCCTTAAGCCATAGAGGCATGTCCGGGGAGGAACTGAAAATTCATCCAGAGCCACACGCAGGCACCACACGCAGGTGGGACTCGGGTCCCCTATGCCTGTCACTCACAGGACTGGTCTGGACATTCTTTTTATCAATTCACTGGCATCTTCTCCTCCAACTTACCAACAACCAGAAAGTAGGATCTGATCTTACGTAAGTTCAAGAATCACACAGCACCGCCTCCATAGAGGGCCCGGCAGCACGTGCCAGGTCCTCCGACCATCACCTGTGGGACCGCCATGAGCACTCTCCAGACTCAAGACCCGAGGCCATAGAGGGGACACAGCTTCCCTCACTCTCCCTAGCAAAGGGGGACCACCTCTCGGCAAAGGCATCTCACCCTTTTCTGCCCGAGGGACAGCTCGATAGTTACACAGGGAATCATAGCAGAGGGTGAGGGGGTTGGCAGCCCAGAAGAGCTCGTCTGCACTTTCAAGGCAAAGTGGTGCTGATGACATAATCACAGGGACAAAGTGAGGACGAATCTTCCCTGCTCTGTCCCATACTCCGTGACACACCTTTCCCTGCGTAAGGAGCTCATTAGGAAACCCCTGGTGGTGTTTCTGATGTCCTAACTTTGCATATTGGCTGTCAGGTAGGGAAAGAGGGCCTGGGCCGAGCAGGTGCTGGGCTTGGGAGGCAGGAGACACTGGCTCTACCCCCAGCTCAACCAGCGCTTCGTACTGTGTCTCGGGATTCAGCATCTCATCTATAAGCAAAGGGATGAGACTGTCCCAGGACAGGCTGTCCAACAGGAATGAAATGAGAGCCATGTAAATTTTCTCAGTTGCCACATTTAAAAAGTTAAAAAAAAAACCCAAAAAACTAGGAAATGATTTTAAGAACAGATCTCACTTATTCTACTGTATGTAAAATGCTATCATTTTGACATGTAATCAATATAGAAAATAACAAGACAATTTACATTCATTTTACTAGGCAAGTCTCAGCATCTGATGTGCATTTGACCTACAGCACATCTCAGCTCAGACCAGCCTCCTCCCCAGCTCTCCTAGCGTCCGTGGCTGTGGCTACTCTATTGGACAGCAACTCAAGGGGTCCCACCAAGGGTCCTGGCTGTAAAGGGGGAGTAAGTGTCCATACTAAATGTAGAAGGATCTCTCTGAAACAAAGGCAGATTCACTTTTAAACGTCTGAAAAACGGCGGGCTGCACCTCCTTCCCGCCTTGGCTACAAGACAGCCATCCTCCATGCTGATCTCTTTCTGGATTTAGGGAAGCAACTCTTCACACAGCCAGGGTGGCTGGCCCTCCAGGTAGACTTACCTGCTGTCTGTGTCCAGTCCCACGAAGTCCTTCTTCTCAAACAGGACGCAGCGGAGGGGGATCTTGTCCCCAGACTTGTTGGAGGCCCCGTCCAGTTACTTGGATTTGAGCATGATGAACAGTGAGTCAGTGAAGTCCTCTATCCTCTTCTCCACCACCCTGCAGTCCTCGTAAATTGAAGGCCACCTCGGGGCACGGCTGCTCGTCCACCTCCCCATGAAGCACAAAGACAAAGTGCTGAGAGTCGTTGAGCGTGGTACCATACAGCTCCTCTGCATGTGGAGCTTCTCAAAGGTCTTGGCCAAGAGGCAGTCGGTAATGGTGACAAGGCCTACGACGTTGCAGAGGGTCTGGAAATCATTCTACCTATTCTCAGGTGCATAGTGGTGTCTATAGTGGATACAGAGTGCCCACTGGGAGCAGCACGGGCTGATCTGGCTCACCAAGGAGATTCGATTATAGATGCAAAAGAAATTCTCCTCTGAGATTATCCCTACGGGCTGGACCACCACGGGGAGAGTCTGGTGGTCCTCAGCACACTGCATGAAGTCAGGGATGCTCATGTTGCAGGCCCTGATGAGAGGGAAGAGGAGACCGAGGTATATACTGTGCTGCGGGCTGCGGGCCTCACTGGGTTGCAGTGACCTGGTGTGTACCAGTCAGAATGCAGGGGAAGCCCAAGCAAATCGGGTATACAGTTTGTCCTCAGTGTCTGCACATGGCTACCATAGCTCAGATCACATTACACAGCTTTTGGTCTAGGTTACCTGCTCCTGCAGAAAAGGGTCATTTCTTGTTTTCTGTTTCCAAGCACCTAGCTAGGCCCTGATGCAAAGTCAGTGCTCAAAACTGCTGAATAAAGGAATGAATAAAGGAACTGCTTCCCCACCCCTCAGCAGGATATAATTCAAAGAACCATAGTGGGATCAAAAGATCTGGATTTCAACTCCAATTTATTTGATCTCCTAAGCTGCAGAATAATGGATAAGAAAACTTGCTTTGGGGAGGAGGGTACACTTCAGTGGTAGAGCAGATTCTTATCATGAACGAAGACCTTGGTTCAATCTTAAGTACCTCATTTTAAAAAAATGAGACAAATAAATAAACCTAATTAACCCCCTCAAAAATATATTTTAATTCAAAATTCAAAAAACTAAAAAACACCTTGCAATTGACACAACATTGCAACGTTGACTATACTTCAGTTTAAAAAAAATTCATTGCCTTACAAGAATATACCTGGATTATGGAAGTTTGCAAATGTAAAGTGCCTAGGGTACCACCTGCATAAGAAGAAGGAACTGTACAAATTTACTATCCCTCATTTAAGAGTTATATTTCCTTTTGGGGGTTTATAACCCCTCAGAGCTAATTCTGTCAGATTTAAAAAAAAAAAGAAAACATTACCTGATTCTCCATAATGCTGAAGAATCAGATAACTGCATGAAAGTATGTGACCAACACAGTTTACTCAATAAATGCTTGTTGAATGAATGAATAAACAAGCAAAGTGAATGTTGCTCCCTGCCACAGATCATCATAATGGTACTGGCTGGAAATCCCAAGCCCACGTTCCACCCGACTCTACACTAACCATGTGGGTGACCTGGGCAGGCCTGTGTGCTTCTCTAAGCCCCAGTTTAATCATAAATAGAAATGAGGGCAATAACACAAATCTCAAAGGCTTAGTGAGTTAGTAATGAATTGTACCCCAACTTTGCAAGATGGAACCATTAAAGAAAATTGGGCAAAGAGTCCATAGGCCCTCTCCATATTATCTCTTACAACTACAAGGGAATCTACATTATATCTCATAATCAAAAGCCTAATTTTTAAAGAGGCTATTGAGATTAAATGAGCTCACTGTCTCAAGTAAGGAACACACAGTACAAATAAGGCAATGTCCAGACTATGGGATACACTCAGTAAACATTCCCACTGAACCCACTGGTCCCTCCAACTTCAGAGCACGAGGATTGTTCCTCGTGGCCAGAGGCCACTGCACCTGAAGCTAACAAAGATAATGGGCCCTAATTTAAAGAGCCCTTGCCACCACCCTTGGTCTAATTTTGTACTTGTAATTATTTTTCTTATTATTAAATAGAAACCCCCAATTGCATAGCCTTCAGGTCACCAAAATCTGGCCACAGATATCATGATAGCAGCCCTCCTTGGTGAAACAATAACATGAAAAGCCATTTCCACAAGACCTCTGTGTAAATCTACTAGGGAACTTCATCCTGCACTGAGAGGAAGAGGACTGGGGAGGAAGGGACAATCTAGGGCACACAGACCAATGGGTTACCTGTCCCATGATGGACTTTAGACTCAACCCTCACCCTGCAGGAACTTTCAAATACACACAGACATAGTGATGTGGACAAGGTTTTTTTTTTTAAATCCCTGACTCACTAACAGGTCTTGTTCCTACCAAGACAGAAATGGCTTATGTGTATAATGTTTCACAAAAGCCTTAAAATAGTCTCACCCCAACTTGACACATTAAGAAACTGTTGGAGAGAAGTTTATCACATTGTGCAAGATTAGAGAGAGGCCAGTAAGACACCATATTTAAACCCAAGGCCCTGCTCCAGTACTCACACTAGAAAGTGTGACATACTGCCGCTTTCCTGCCCTCTCCATGCAATAAATCTCTGAAGAGTCTTTTCTGTGCCACCTGGAATAACAATCACATCAATTTTCCACAAAGAGCTATGTCACTCATTGGAGGACGTGTCAAAATCTAACACGGTTGGGATGGGAGGAGAGATTTGCAATTTCTGTTTCTCAAAGGAAACATGGCTTTAAAAGTAACTGAAAAGCACTTATCTAGTCTAAGCCCTCATTGTGCAAAGAAGGAAACGGAGGCTCACAAAAGATGGGGAAAGAGCCTTATAAACAAATATTGCCTCAGTGCAGCACCAAGCCATCCCTGGGCACTTCTGGGGGAGGATATGGAAGGCCTAGGAGAATGAGTGTTAGAAAAATGAAAGAGAAGAAGCATACAAGGCCCTGTCTCTACACCATCTTACCATGAAATTCCACCAAATTATCCAGTATGGGTGCAGCCAAAATTAAGGTGGGCTAAACAGTTTATAGAAACATGGAAGTCTCAACCTTAGTGGAAATTTCAACATTTGCTATGTTTTTTTTCCCAGTTCAAGCATCAGCTCAGTGGGCACTCCGTACCAGGGACTACATGAGGCCTGGAGTTCTCCCAAATACAGATCTCTATTATCACGTGTGTAAACCACACACAGGCCCACCAGAAGAAAAACGCCCACAGATAAGATGGAATTACTGAAACTGAAAGCAGCCAACCAGCATATATTTCTAGCAAAAATGGTGCTGCTAGAAATAGACTCAAGGACATAGAAACCAAACTGTGGTTAGCAGAAAGGAAAGGGGGGATTAACAGATACACATTAAAAAACATAAAATAAATGACAAGGACCTACTATATAGCACAGGGAACTCTATTCAAGTTCTTGTAATGGGTTGTACTAAAAACAATCTGAAAAATATTTATATACATATGCATATGTTTATAACTGAATCTCTGCTGTACATCTAAAACTAACATTGTAAATTGACTACACTTCAATAAAAAATAATTTTGAAACATAAGTAAAAATAAAAGCAACGCCATTAAAAAAAAGTAAAAGAACACTGTTATCCCCTTAGCTGTAGGTGGTGGAGAACTCTGGTTGCAAGCACCACCAAGTCCACTGGATCACTGCAGCACTGGCTGTCACTCTTTCTGATCATCAGAGAGTCACTTGGCTTCACTGAGGTTACTTTTCTCTTCTGTGAAAGGCTATAGTTGCAACTAATGATGTATAGAATCTCATCATTCACAAGCCCAACAATTAGTGAGGATTTCCCATGGGCCAGGCTCTGAACAGATGAAAAGATAGGGTCCCAGATATATTCATGGGTAGAAGAAGTTTATGCCATAAAGACGTTCATTCTTCCTGCTTTGATAGACAGACTCAATGCAATTCTGATTAGAATTCCTACCAGATCTTTCATGGAATGTAACAAGTTAATTTATGGTCAGGAATAGCCAAGAAACCTCTTTAGAACCACCACTGGGAAGGGGTGGATAGGCCATTCATTTCCACTGCTCTTTCTGAAGTGATGAAAACGTTCTGGAATAATAATGGTTGCACCACTGTGAATATGCTAAAAGCTGCTGAATTGTACCATTTAAGTGGGTGGACTTCATGGTGTGTGAACAAAATCACAATAAAGCTGTTATATGAAAAAAATATTTCCTGACAATTATTTTTCCCTCTATACAACTAGTCTGCTCCACAATTTAAGAAAAACAAACAAACAAACAAACAAAAAACAGATTTTGCCAGGAGCTCTTTAGGACTGCAATGTCCCTGGGTCTCCAACGCCTCTGGTGGTGCTGTTCCTTTTAACACACACTAGCTGGGCTGGACTAGTCAGGGATTGTAACTATCTTTTTAAGATCGAGGGTCACACACTTCACCCTGGGAGAGGGAAGGATGGAGAATGACACAGCCTCATGCCTTCAGCTCATTGTTAAATGAACCAAGCCTTGCTTTCAACACTGTAATCCCTATCAGTATAAAAACACGTGACATCAACAAGCACCCCAATCATACCACCTGAAAGTGTTCAATGTACTTAACTGGGGCAGAAACACTGAGGAAGGAGACAGAAGCTCGCTCAGCACAGGCGCTTCTTTTTCCCAACTCCACCAGGAGAAGCTGGGCTTTACAGCCAGAGGCTCTCAGTCCAGGAAGCAGTGCCCATGCCGCTGAGCTGGACCTCAGGGATCGGGAAAGGGAGAGGAGGGCAGCCCCAGGGTCGCTGTGCAGGGAAAGCAGGGTGGGGGACGCGGGCTGCAGCCCCGCTTGGAGGCCAGCCCCAGCCCCAGCTGCCCGCCTTCCTCAGGGTCGACAGACCCCGCCAGACCTGGACACAGCCCGCCCAGTGGCGGGGATGGGTCGGCGGCCGAGGAGAGGAGGCCTGGAAGGAGAGGACTCATGGGCGGGAGAGGGGAAGGGGACACCAGCTGCGGACTGAGGGGAGCCCGGCTGGGGCGAGAGGTGGCAGGTGCACTCCTGGCCCTGGACAGGTGTGGCCGAGGAGCCGGGGCAGGTGGCGCGGGCAGAGGGGTCTGGCCCGAGAAATTCAGCTGAACCCACGCTGAGTCGCGCCCTCATGGTCTGTGACCGTCAGACCGCCTTCCCGCAGCCGCCTTAACCCTTTCCCGAGAGCCCCCTCCTTGCACTTCCACAGCCATAGGCACTGGCCCGGGGCAGGAGACAAAGGCCTACTGGGTGACAGAGCTGAGAAGCCTTTAGGGCCTATCCCAGGATTGGAGCTGGAGCTTCCAACCCGTGGTCCAGCTGGCAAGGACTGCGCATGCACAGGAAGGCCAGTGATCCACTCTGGGAAAGAAGGTGGGGAAGCTAGGGAGGGAGAAGAAGGGAGGAGGAGGGGAGGAGGTGAAAAGTGGAGGGAGACAGATGGACAGGAGGAGCAGAGAGAAGGCAGTGTTCTGGAGTGGGGAGGGGAGTAGCAGAGACATAGAGAAAAATTTTACCCCTAGGGGCACCCAGAAAGTGGAAGCAGTCCTGCCTCTGCACCCTTCAAGGCCCACAGTTCATATTTTACCTCCTTGGTCCAGCCCTCCAGCCAAGGCCTCTGCAGAACCCCTTCGGGTATCACACCCATTGCCCCCACACAGAGCTGGGTTTCCTGTTGCTCCGGGAACCAAGTACCCGCCGGTGTTGTCACTCAGAACTACCTTGGGAAGAGTACATATTCCCCTTTTACAGGCTGGGAAACAGGCAGGCATGATCTCTGCCTTAGCTCCTCTGTCCCAAGTGTTGGGCTGGTGGGGAGCGGGAGGTACAAGGTCAGAACTCCATAAGGTAAGCAGACTGCCTGAGTGTTGATGCATTGTCCCCATCCCTCCTGGGTAAACCACACCCCACCCTCGGGGAACCATCAAGGGCTCACAGAAGGTCCCTGGGTGTGGGAGAGCTGCCCTCAGTTCCAGTGCCCAGCTTGCTAGGTAGATAAGAGTGTTACTGAGTCCAAATTCATTCTCCTCACTGCAGGACAGGCCAGTAAATTGGGAGACCAGATGTTGGGGCATGGAATAGCAACTTTCTGTAGACCTAGATGGCAAAAAATTGTCCTGGAAAACCATCTCCCCAAGTCAGAATTCAGGCTTCTTTCCTATGTGCTTGGTTGTTGCAAACTTCTTGGTGTAGGAATTCCTTGATAGAATCCTTTGTTCTTGTAGCTATCTGCCTGGGTCAGATCCCTGTAAACCTCCAACAAAACAAACGTTATTTTCTATTATGAAACTTGTTATCTTTTTATGAATGGAAAAGTTTAAAATATCCTTAAAAGTCAGAGCCTTCAGAATAGGCTTTCCTGTATACTTTAGTTTCTAGGCAACACTGTTTTACAAGCCAGATGAAGCCTAGGAGACAGAGCGCAGAGTTAAAGTTGAAGGAACCGATCTAATATGGAGTCAGATTTGTTCTTTTCTATTACTGGGGCAGAAGCCACTTGAGGATTTAAAACCCTTTAAGTTAAAAATCAGTAAAACTTTAAAGGAATTTACATACATATGTGGGAATGTGCATAGAATATCTGGAAAAGCACACAGAAGATAGTAAACAGTGGCATCTCCAGGGAGGGCTGAAAGAAAAGAGGATGAGGGAAAACTTCTTTCACTTATGTCTTTTTGTTCTCTGTTTGAATTTTTTTAACCATATGCATGTATTTCTTTTTCAGTTAAAAAAAAGTGTAATGGAGCAAAGGAGTAACTAGCTCAGCAAATACAGCAGCCATGGAATCACTGAGCCATCACTTTTGATTTAAGCCAGGAAGCATTTATTGACACTCTCTTATGTGCTCAGTGCTATTTTAAGACTTCTTTTATTTATTTATTTATTTATTTATTTATTTATTTATTTATTTATTTATTTATTTATTTATTTAATAAAATATTAACCTGCTCTCCCTCACCCCTGCCCATGGCTGGTGGAAAACCAACTGAATTTTTATTGAGTTGTTTTCCAAGGAGTAGAGATGAGTTATAAACAGAACACATCTTCAGGGCAAAACAGGCAGAGTGGTTTCCCAGCAGGCCAGACAGCTATGAAGGGTTTTCAATAGAGGCACTCTGAGGCTGAGAGATAAAGCCTCCTGGACCGTACAAAAAGCTGCCCAAAGTACCTTCTCCATGGCACTACTGTAATAGGAAAGAACAAATCTGACTCCATATTAGATCAGTTCCTTTGACTCAAACCCTGTGCTCTGTCTCCTAGGCTTCATCTTGCTTGTAAAACAATGTTGCCTAGAGCCTGAAATATACAGGAGACCCTATTCTCAAGGCTCTGAATTTGAAGGATATTAACACTTTTCCATTCATATAAAGATAACAAGTTATAGAATAGAAAATAACATTTGTTTGTTGGAGGTTTACACGGATCTGACACAGGTGAAGAGCTGCAAGAACAAAGGATTCTAACAACAAAGAATTCATACACCAAGTTTGCAACAACCAATCATTCCGTCTTCCCCTTGTTAATATAAGAAGAGCCTGAATTCTGACTTGGGGAGATGGTTCTTCAGGACATTATTCTACCATCTTCTCAGCTGGCTTTCCAAATTAAAGTCGCTATTTCTTGCCCCAAAACCTGGTCTCCCGATTTATTGGCCTGTAATGCACGAGCAGAACAAGCCTGGACTTGGAAACGCAAACATACATTGAAAGTACCCATTCGGTATATTAAATGACCTGCTTCCACTCGTCTTCCTGACGTTTTCTTCTCTTGATCACTCCTGCAATGTTTATGAATAACCTGTCATGTGGACACATTTCCATCTCTAGCCACTACCCTTCCAGTTAAGAACTGATGCCAATAAGGTAATGGAAGTTGCTAGAAGGTATTACCTGGCCAAAAAAGTGGAGAAGTGGGTTCTGGCTGATGTTTAGGAGCAGGCTTGGACACCTGACAAAATGTCATAAGTACGGATAGACATCTGGGCACCAAAGGAGAAGCTTCTAAACTTCCATAAGTGACTTGTTGGATCGGAAGGAAAAGTCCCAGACTATAGCTCTGATCCGACCATGAGCTTCCTTGGCGAGGCTGGGCATGTCATTTAAATTCTCTAGGCCCGTGCTGTCCAACATGGGAGCCAAGAGCCACACGCAGGATTATGAAGTTATTCTGTAGCCAGACAGAATTATAAATAAACATTTTATTGCAAAGTCTCAGCAGGTATAATCTTTAAAAACATTGTTGGTTATCTTGCCCTAACAAATTATTTTTGTATGTCTAGCTTCCTGTGGTTTGTAATGCCTGTGACTAATGATTCCCTTACAGTGAAGTATTTTGAAATTATAAGTTACTGGACACAGTACCCTCATACCATAGTTGAAGAAAACTGATCCACATAAGCAAGGTGATCTGACTTACTAGTTATGAGCAGGGGCTCTGGGGCCAGCCTGCGTGAGTATAAATTCTCACTCTGCCTCCAGGGGGTTCTATGTGAATCTTGGACAAATTATTGTTGTTGTTGTCATTGTTATTATTTGTGCCTCTTTTTCCTTACCTTTTAAGTAGCGATGAATATGTAGACTCTATCTCCTACTGTGTTGGCAGGATTAAATGAGTAAACGTCTGTGCTGACCACTTCCCTAGGTTTCAGCATTCTCCAGGCAATCAGTGCCAAACTGAGAGGCATTCTGCACTGTCTTCATCAGTCTGGGATGCTGTAACAAATTACCGTGGGTCGGGTGGCTTAACAAGCATATTTCTTACGGTTTGGAGGCTGAGACTTTCAAGGTCAATGTATCTGGGAGAGGATTGCCAGCTCGAAGATGGCTGTCATCCCACTATCTTCATGGGCCCGAGAGCAGAGAGAAGCAAGCACTCTGGGGCCCTGTATAAGAACACTAATCCCATTCATGAGGGCTCTACTCTCATGACCTCATTTCATCTTACTAATCACCTCCCAAATGCCCCGCCTCCCAATACCATCACCCTGGGAGATGGGGTTTCGACATATGGATTTTGAGGGGATGCAAACATTCAGTCCACCCATTGGCTAACTCTCCCCAACATGCAGTCATGAAACCTGTAGCTAATTCCAAAGTAATGTTTATATCTCTCTGCCCATTTCCATTCCTACATCCACTAACACTGAAGCCCTGTTACATTTTATTCCTTATTTTTCTGGTAGAGATTTAATTGATTCCTCTAACGCCAATGCTCCCCTCGCTCCAGTCTGCTTGACAGCCCTGCCAGGTAGGTCTTCCTTAAAACACCTTCCCACTTCACCTGGTTGTTTATTTGGTGTAAATGTCAGAATCCTCTCAACACCCCATTCTAGACCTTTAATCACTTACACTACAGGTCACTATGTTATTTTCCTATTACCACTGTAACAAATTTCCATAAGCTTAATAGCTTAAACCAGCACAGATTTATCAGCTTATGGCTGTGGAGGTCAGAGATCCAACACAGTTCTCATTGGGCTAAATTCAAGTTACCAGAAGTGTTCCTTCCTTCTAGAGAGTCTAGAAGAGAATGTTTCCTAGTTTTTTTCTTTTCCAGTTTTCAGATGTCATCCACCTTCCTTAGCATGTGCCCCACGACTTCCTCCATTTTCATGGTCGGCAGCCTTTCTGAATATTGTTCCATGGCTACGCATCCCTCTGATTTTAAACTCAGCTGGGAAATATCCTCCATTTTAAGGACCCCTGTGATTACATTGGGCCCACCTGGACAATCCAGGCTACTCACCCTATTGTCTCATCTAAGGATCTCCTTTTCCCATCCCACTCAGGCATTATGTACATGGCTGTGACACTCACCTTGTGTGACATTTCCTCTCATGAACAATTTATGGTTCAAGGCACTTATGAATGACTTTTTGTTTTTCTTCCTTAGCTTTTCTACATTCAGTATGCCTGGTGAGATTATATGAATATGTTTTATTTGTGCCCCTGCACTAATCTTTAATAATGTATCATGGGTTTAAAATGCTAACTAATAGACAATTTAGGAGATAGAAATCCTCTGAGATTTTTGTCCTAAAATATCTCTCATCACTTTTGCCATGTACAGTAACATGTCACAGGTGGCTACCCTGTGGCCAGGGAGGGACATGATTCTGCCATCACACTCCCCTCAATCTCACCAATGTGCTGATCACTTAATCAAGGATCTATGCTCCCCACTTTGCTCACTTCCTCCTCCTTTCCACTGACTATCCTGTTCCCACCACTTCCTTCATTCACCACATCAGGATTTCATGACCAAATTCTTATCTAAATGAAATGGGTATCTTGCATCTAATGTCTGACAACTGTTCTTGTTGTATATGCACACACTGACCTACACATAAACCCACCCATCTCTTTATTTTCCTAGAATCTTCCAGAGGAATCAGTTCCATGATGATGATGATGATACTGAAAATGATGACAGGGGCCTCTCAAGGATTCTGATAAAGAGGAAATCAATAAAGGGAGGCAATCATTGCAAAATTGTCCCAGAAACAGGCTTAAAAGTAAATAACTGCTATAGTGTTTAATGAAATTGACTAGTATTTAACTATTTTTAAAACTTTATATCACTGAATTTAAAATTTTAACAGGAATTTTCATTCACCCCTAACCAAGATTCAACTCTAGGATCAAAATCTAAGGATTTCTATCTTCTAACAAATTGTCCACTAGCCTTTTAAACACGTGATCCTTTTAAAAACTTAGTGCTGGGCTGAAAATAAGCAGGATGCATATAATCTCACGAGACACAGTGAATGTGGAAAGACTAAGGAAGAAAAACAGAAAGCCATTCATAACGTCTTGAACCTTACGTTGCTCACAGGAGAAAATGTTAGCCAAGGTGAGTGTAACATCAACATGACGCCTGAGTGGGATGGGGAAGCTGATCTTCCTCATCAGACATTTATCCTGATTTGTTAGATGCCAACAAGTTTCCTCACTGGATTTGCTTCTAACAATTATGGAAGAATTTAGGTTCTACCAAAAGCAGGCTAAACATTTTCCCCTGCTGTCAGGTCCCTGGACTGGATGTCCCCACAAGAAGGACACGATTATGTTTCAGAGGGAAGTCTTCCTGAGAAGCAACAGGCTTTTTGAGGGCAGAACTGCAGGTCCCCCCATGGAGGGCTGGAGGAGGGCTAGAGGAGACCCTGGAAAAACAGCAGGAGTGAGTTCAGATACTGCTGCTTAGGTCGCCAAAGACAGCATTGTTATCTCTAAGGATATGACATTCTCCAAAAAGTTCCATGAGTGAAGGAGCCTGTGAACACTAAGCAGGGTGTTAACACAAAGCAACACATAATTTGCGTCACAACTCAATTACAGTATGTTTTGATATTTAGAAAATAATTAGCCCATTGTTCTTTGAAACTGCAGCAGTAGCAATAGAAATAAAGAAGACTGAGCCGTCTTGGAGACAACCATCAATAAACAATTCTAAATCTGCAGGATTCCTTGACGATATGCAAGCGATGAGCTAGATGTGTGCTGCAGGTACCTTTTACTGCAGGGCTCACTCCTGCAAAGCATAGAACTAGTTTTCTCAGCAGACAGAGGGAACCAAGTCAAGATTCCTAATCTTGAGAGATTTACTATATGGCAGGAAAAAATCAGACAAGTACATACGGCCAAGTATGAATAAATGTAATCAAATATTATCAAATGTGATTGGAGCACAGACGAAAGGGAAATTCCTTTCACCTGGGATCTAAAGAGACTTCTTCAGAAAATGTGGCTTTGGAGATGGCCAAAGACATAGGTGGAATTTTGGCAAAACACTATGTAAGGAATTTAAAAACTGATTCTAAAATTCATATAAAAATTCAAAGGATCCCAAATATCCAAAACAATTTTTAACAAGAAAAACAAAGTTGGAAGACTTACACTATATGATTTTCAGACTTATTTTTTATAGAGCTACAGTAATCAGAAAGTATGGTGTTGGTTTCAATCAGGAAAATAGAATAACGGAGCAGAATAGAATGTTCAGAACTAAACCAACACTTATATAGACAATTGATTCTCAAGAAGAATGCAGTGGAGAAAGGATCTTTTCAACAAGTAATGGTGGAACAATTAGATAGTGATACGCCAAAAAAAAAATGAACTTTGATCCACACCTCACAAAATATACAAAAATTAACTCAAAATGGATGATATATCTTAATAGGAAATCTAAAACTATAAAGCAGCTTGGAGAAAAAGCATAGGCTTAAGTTTTATAACCTTGGGTTTGGCAAATATTTCTTTGCTATGACACCAAAAGTATCATCTATTTTAAAAAGAAACTGATAGAGTGAACTTTATCCAAATGAAGACTTTTAAAAGCTCTTTTAAACACTGCTAAGCAAATGAAATGACAAGCCATAGACAGAAGCTATTTGCAAATCATATATCTGATAAGCGTCTCTCTTTGTATCTGATCCAGAATAAAGAGGTCTCAAAACTCAATAATAATGCAAACACCTGAATGAATAAATGAGGCCAGAAAACACACTTCAGTAAAGATATCCAGATGGATAATAAGCATATGAAAAGATGCTGATTAAAGATGCCATTAGTCATTAGAGAAATGCTTTTAAAAACCACAGTGAGATACTAGTACACATACATACTAGAGTGAATACAATTGGAAAGACCAACCTTACAAATTGCTTGCAAGGAAGTAGAGGAACCAGAACTGATACACACCACAAGGAATTTACAATAGTACAACCGTTTTGGAAAAGTCTTGAACAGTTTCTTTAAAAAAGGTAAACACCTATCTACCATATAACCCAGATATTCCTCATCTGGTGCTTTAGAAAAGAAAAGCATATGTCCATACAAAGACTTGTAACCAAATATTCACTGCAATTTTATTTATAATAGCTCAAGTTGTAAATAACCCATGCATCCATCAAGAAGTAAATGGAGAAACAAATGATGGTCTATCCAAACACTGCTCACAATAAACTATTCAGTAAAAACTCAGCACTAAACAATACTCTGCTATAAGACAAATAAGCTATTAATACAGCAACACAGATGACTCTCAAAATAATTACACTGAATGAAAGAATTCAGACAACATAGAGTAGATACTGCATGAATCCATTCATACAAGGATCTTAAAAACGCAAACCAATATATTCTGATAGAAAGCAGATCAGTGGTTTCCAGGGGAAGAGATGGGGAGGGAGGGAGGGACAACAAAAGGCAGGAGAGAAGCTATGTGGGTGATGGGTATGTTCACTGTCTTGAGTGTGGTCATGGTTTCTTGGGGATATATTTATGTGAAAATGTATTAAGCTGTACACTTTAAACGTGTGAAAATTATTTTCCAAGTATACCGCAAAGCTGTTTTAAGAAAAAAGGCACTTCAGTCCTGATCTACCTCAGAGCCTGATTGGAGTGACATGATCAGTCCCTCACCCTGTCTTCTTAATGGGAAGGTATAAAACCTCTCATGGAAGATAACATATGGATTTTTCATTTGCAATGTCTGCCATGTAATAAAGAATTTCTAGACATGCAACATGTTGAGACTATATGACAGATAATATGAGAATAAGAAATATTAGACAAAGGAAGCAAACCCCCAGGTGATGTAGGCATCAGAGTTACCAATAAAGGCTATAAAATACTTTTAATATATTCAAGAAAATAAGGAAATGATGGGAGAATAGATAACAGGGTAACGACTTTCACCAGAGAAATATACTGAAATGTATTTTTAAGAAAAATCAAACAGATACTCTAGAACTGAAGCTTTCAGCTCTGGAAACAGGTAAACAGAGCTAATTAGGATCCCTTTTAAGTAAAACTTTCAGTAATGCCGGGTAAAATACAACAACAAAAGTAACACAGAGCTAAATGTGGAGAGAAGTTCCCAGGTGACAATAAAAAGAGGACACTTAAAGCCCAGAGTGGTAATCTTGTGAGCTGATGCCACTGCACCCTGGAGGCAAGGGGTTTTAATCTGCAGATAAATAGGGATACAATGTCCATTTAGGAAAAAGGGTCCATACTAGATGTAGAAGACTCTTCCTTTATATCTATATAGTCAGAGACAGAGATGTAAAGTGGCAGCAGAGGCCACAGTGACACAGGGCCCTGGGCCAAGGAGTGTGAGCACCTTTGCAAGCTGGGAAAGGTAGGAAGACGAATCCCTCCCTAGAGCCTCAGTGTGGAATGTAGCCTTGGCCACAGGTTGGTTTTAGCCCACTGACATTGACTTTGCACTTCTGCACCCTAGAACAGTGAGAGGATGATTGTGTATTTCTTTAAGCCACTAAGTCTTTGGTCCTTTGTTACAAGAGTAACAGGAAAGAAACTCAGGAACCAACAGGAACATGAACCACAGGCTTCCTGCTGTGCTGGCGGGAAGTCCTTTGTCTCTGATCCTGGGGGAGTCTCCTGTCTTCTGTCAGCATCCACAAACTACCTCATGCTAACTTGGCAGCTTGCAGAGGGTCAAATCTTAACCCTGCACAGTTCTTGATATTTCGTTAATAAAAATGATGGTGTCATCATGGGTATTTTTCCATCTTTAAATACCCATCAGTCTTCTAATAAAGCTACTTCTAATTGAGAGACTGTGTAAATAGTTTTCAATCTTCATAATAAATACCTGTGGTTTTATTTGGTTACTTAAATTATGAATAATAATATTCATATTAGTAAAAGTTATTAAAATCAACATTGTGAAATGAAAATATCATTTCTTTTTGCATGAACATGTATTAACTCCAAGAAATGTCCCATGCTTTGTTGTATGATTTAGTGTTAGAGTCTTAAAGAATAATATTTTCCTCAAAAGATATTATGGTGAAGGGATTTCTTTTGGTGGAACAGTTCCTACATCAAATCTGGTGCATGGCTCAGGCCACTGGGAACCTAGAGATGATAGAAATTAGGAGGCATTATAAACACAGAATCATTTTTAAAGGAATTAAAAAACTGGATGTGTGAAAACAAAGAATCAGAGAATATTCTGGTGAAATAAATGTATTTTTCAGCTTAACAAAGACATGCAGTGAATAAATCTAAAATGAAAAAAACACCCAGAGATTAGCAGCGACTCATGAATGCAGTGTGACTGATCAAAACCAAGTTGTTTCCGAACCAGTGTACAGGCATGATGCCTTCATGAATCAAGTCTGTGTGGCACCAGGGCTCCTCGAATACATGTTGATGAGGTATCTATAAGCCCTTCACCATCCCAGCTCAAAGCCCACACATGAGCCACAAGACCATCACCTACACAACTGCAAAACACACAGCATGGTGAATAGCACTTTTCCTGTTCAGCAGCCGGTGTCAGGGCACTGTGAGCAGACAGAAATACAGGGACACAGAGACACAGAGGCACCTCCCCTCACTCAGCTGATAAACTTCCATGCATTCCTGGGGACAGGATTGTCATAAAATGCACCATGGATTGATCCTCCTCCTAAGAAAGGAACTGTAGGGCTGTCCTCAAGTTTGAGCAAGGGTGGCTGGAAGATCTCAGAAGAGCTGTTTCAGCACAACCAATAGAAATGTCTGCCACCGTGACCACAAGAGACAAGTCTCCTGCCATCCCGGTAGGCATTTGGGCTCCTGAAAAAAGCTGGGCTCAGTAAAGGGTTGAGTAGAAGGCACAAACCTGAGGGATACCCCAGCAGGAGACAGGAGGTAGGGCCTGGTTTATACTGCTCTGGGTGTATCCAAGCCTCATCCAAATACGAAATCAGAAATTTGCAAAACAGTAGAGCTGGGATGGATCATCTACTCCAGACTCCTCACCTTACAGTTAAAAGGATGACAGCCCTGACAGGCAAAGCAACGTGCTAAAGGCAGCGTGTGGAAGTGGCAGCGCCAGATAAAATGCACCGTGGCAACCCCCGTTCAAGGACTCTGACACTGAGGACGTGGCCAAGGTTTCCAATGAGGAGAATGAGACAGTGAAAATTCTTTGTTCCTTCCAAAACCCCATATGATTGTTAAAGGCACAAAAACTCACCTTAACTAGCTCTCTTCTGAGGGGGCTCTCTTCTGGCTCTTCGTCTTTCTGTCTGTCCCCATTTCTATCTCTCAGACACAAACACATACAATTTTGTGAAAGGGGACTTCCTGCCATACAAAGACAGACTTCACATCTTCAGAAAGACACTTGACAAAGCACGTTTCTCAATTCAAGTCTTTGTGTGAGGTCTGGGCAACTGGCTTATTTTCTAAAACAATTCGTGGTACCAAAATCATGAGATTATCTTCCCCAGAGGAAGAGTTCTGGTCTGTGTTGGTAAAGTTGGTGATGCCACATTTCATGAGCCTGTTTGGCTCCTCCTCTGGCCACCTGCTACATCTGATGGCTTCCTGGAGCCAAATATCACTGTCAAGGGCTATGGATGGGATACCAGCTTTGGCCTTGTCCAAGTGGTCCACTTCATTGATGTAGCAGTGTAAGAGGGACCTAGATTCGTCATTGCCCTGCCAGATAGCACCTTGGGCACCAGTGGTCTTCCAAAGCCTGACACAAAGCTGTTCAGATGTTCAGACTGAATCTCTTCTCGGGAGACTCTGCATTGCTATAAAGAAAACCAAAAACTATAATGCTCACACTCTAGCTCAGTGACCTGAAGAATCATAGTTTTTGCCATTTACTGAGTGCAAGTCCCTGCACAGAGCATGCTGACAAGCACTGGAAGTGAGAGACATTATTTCTGAACACATACAATTAAACCCAAGACAAAAGTCTTAAGTGAGGGCCCTTGGACCATCCTGAAAAGACATTGTTCCCTGAGAATCCTCAATATTGGTGCATCACACACCAGTGTTTCTCAGTGGGACACTCAGATCATCTTCATTAGAATTAGTTAAAGTGCTTCATAAAATGCAGAATTCTGTGGTGCACACCCTCAGAGTCTCCAAATGTAGGGATCAGTAGTCTGTATTTTCATAGCCACCAAGGTCACTAAACATGCTCTGGTTTAGCACCACGGTCTACATCGGGTCACCTGAGCATCGACAATGCTGTCTCAGGGGGGGGTGCCATGTGAGTCAGGGTGCTGTCCTACACATGTATCTCCCCTGATTCTCAGAACTGACAGTGCAGCTCCATTGGGAAAGAAATACCACCATTTCACAATGCATAGGCAGGGTGCCCGTGTGACAGATACAATCAGTGATAGGAGAGGGGACAAAACTCAGGTTCCTGATCCCTTGTTTCACTTACTATGGGACAAATGATCAATTCAAGGGTAATAAATCAGTGAATGAGTGAATAACATGACCCTCGTTAGTCCCATGAGTGCCTGGAAGAGCGAGCCTGGGCACACTGAGAGCCATAACAGCCCATGTACTTAATTGCCATCCTCCCCAGATATATGGAAAGGTTACTGCCACCCAGGCAGTGACTCCTGAAGGGCAAGAATCATGTCTGAACACACTCTCAAATCCAGAACAGAACCTGACAACACTTAGGCTCTGGAGTCTGTGTTTAGCGAGTGTGGAATCTCAGTGATTCCAGCTCTTACACCTTGCCTTCCCATCCCACCCCTCACGATATGGCCCTTATGACCAGTTCTCCCGGGGCTGGGGCCAAGGAATCCATTTACAGAACTGGAAGAATCTGATCATATAAAACATCCCCCAGATTATCATCAAGAGTCACCTGCATTTCAGGGATCAGTAATCCCAGAAGCTTTGCAGTTCAGGCAGCTGAGGGATTTTTATATCAGCTCTGTCTTCTACTGTGACTGCCTGGGTGACATCAGACAAGGAATTCTCAAAAGCCTGAGCTTTTCCTTTCAGGAATAATCTAATTAACAAATCTCTTTGACCACTTAACAAATGTGATGTGAAGATCAATGATTTACACAGGAGTACAACATTCACTTGGTCGTGGATTTAGAATCACAGAAAAATCATTTGAGAAAGATTGGCAGAATGTAGCTTTAATGAAACTTTAAGTATTCTTACCTTTCAGTAAATCATCTTGCCCTACTTACCACTTCACCAAAGTTTAAAAGATGTTTGAGAACAGGGATGAGTGTGCCAGCAATCTGTGACCCAATAACCTAAAGTGTCACCTAGGAAAAAGAGGGTAGTAACACATTATTAAAAAGCATGGTGAGGATGGCTGGGCCATCCCCCAACTCCAGGCTAAGAAGCTCTGAGTAATAGATTTCCTGCCTGCCTGGGGCATCAGCTGATGTGAAAACCCACCCAGAAACCTCACTGTCCAGCAGCTCTTCCGTAACTCAGGCGACACATTCTCAGAATTAAGAATTGGGTCCAGTAACCACTTTGCTGAAGAATAAAGACAAAGGAGAACAAGAGAGTTCTGCCCCTCCCCAGGGGAGAGCCCAGACTTTGGGCTGCATGCACTGTGCCCACCTCCCAGGAGGATAAACTGGAGAAGGGTGTCCTGTGAAACTTGGGCAGCAAAGGTTGAGATGGGAGCAAATTGACCAGCTGGCCAGGGACAGCCCCCTCCATAGCTGCCTTGGAGTCTGCCTCCACCCCCTCAGCACATCCTGCCCACTTCCGGTGGTTAGGCTGTCAGGGAAACTGTGCTTTGCGACCTGGGCAACAGAGGCTGCCCCCAGGCCAAGCTGCGGGGGAGATGGGAGGTAAACCACCAGCTCCCAGGCGGCAGGCTCCATACCCCCGCCAACACCCCGCCGTCCCCGCACACTACCGCACCCCCGGGGCAATATGACCCAGAGAATGGTGACCTGGGAACGAGGAGCAGCAGACGCCGCCCCCACATCAGGCCTCCAGAGAGATGGGAGCTTATCCTCCAGCTCACCAGGGGTAGCCCCCCTTTCCTCTTCACCCCCGATCTCACTGTGCCCACCTCCCAGGAGCAACCTGACCAGGTGTGGGGTGTCAGGCGAATCTTTGGCAGGAGAGGCCGTCCCCAGGCCAGGTCAGGGGAGGGGAGAGGAGAAGAAGTGGCCCCATTAGGCGGGGCAGGCGGCCTTCGCAGCTGCCTCTGACCCTCGACTGCATCGCGCCTGCCTCCAAGGAGCAAGCTGACCTGGAGACGGGCATCTGGCTTCTTGGGCAGCAGAGGACAACCCCAGGATTTGCCATGGGGAAGAGGGGAGCAAATTGACCGGCTTCCGCGTGGCAGACCCCTACCCCCGTGGGCCCCTCACCTTAATGGCACCGCCCCCACTCCCTACTCAGCAAGCTGAGTGGGACAGGTGTGTCCTGCTACGTGGGGCAGCAGAGGCCTCTCCCAGGCCCGGCAGCCGGGAGAAGGCAGCTATTCCACCAGTTCGCCAGAGGCAGCCACGCTCCGCCCCATCACCGCTGCCACAGCCCCCTGACCTAACCGCCCCACCTCCCAGGAGCAAGTTTACCTGGAGTCCAACATCTGGCAAATCTCCGGCGGCCAAGACCCCCCCAGGCCAGGCTGTAGGGAAGAGAAGAAATCGACCGGCTTGCCCGGGCAGCCTTCCACCCGCCACCGCTGCCGCTGCTGCTACCTCCGCAGCCCCAAACCATTACACTAGCCTCCCGGGGTCAGGCTGACTGCAAAGATGTGCACTTGCCTTCTGAGCCTACCCAAGTGCCTGAGCACCTCCCTGCACCCCTACACTCCCTGCACCTCTGCACCCATGCCACTCTCTGCACGTCTGCACTCCCTGCACTTCTGCACCCCTGCACCCCCGCATCCCCTGAACTGCCTGTGCCCTCCACAGCCCCTGCACCCCTGCCACCACATACACTTTTGCACTGCCTACACTCCTGACCCCTGCATGTCCCATAAACCACCTCTTGGGCCTATGACAGAGTCTCTGCTGTTAGACCAATGCACAAAAACTCACATCTTTGCCAGTATATGATGCATCAGTGGACGTCTTGGGTTGGCTGCAGGAAGTTACATGCTCTAGGTCACTAGGCTGGGCCACTAGGGTGATCTCTGTGAGGTCACCCAGGACGGGCTCAGAGATGCTGTTTTCCGGGAAGAGAGGAGTTGAAACCGGTCTTGAGGGCAGAGCTGTGCTCACCAGGCCGTCCATGCTTCATGTTTTACACAGGGCTTGGGGAAGTGAAATGGATCTGGCAAAGTAAGACCTGCCAGCTGTGCGCCCACCTCAGTCCTGGGCTCTGAGGCAGACCGACTGACTCCCACCCTCAGGGCTCAGTTTGTGCACCTGAATGGTCCCTTGGAGGCATCCCATCAGTTCTCAGGAAGAAGTCTGGCTGCTTCCACCCCATGGCCCTCCCTCCCACTGTGCTGGCCTCAGGAAGTTTCCTTATTTGGGGAAGAAGGGAGCCCAACCCCTACCCCACCCCTCACCGTGCTCTCACTCAGGCTGGTGCTTTCTCTGTCCCTCAGACTCTGGAAAGCCATCCCTCTTCAGTTTTGTCCCTTCTGAGATGGACTTGCTTCCAGTAAATTCTAGGTGAGGATGCACCATGGAATGCACTGGGTAAGAGAACCAAAATAAATAGTTTCTTCTGTGAGGTTTTCTGTTTATCTATTGGGGCTGGGCTGTGTGTAGTTTGCTACAGCTATTGGTGTGAGAGGCTAAAGCCGCCTGTGTTTCCTTGTTTTCATCTCCTCCGCTGTCTTTGGGTTTTCCCTAGACACTCCTGAGACATTTACTTCTTTTAGTTTTATTTCTGTTATTACACAGAGGCCCTACTGTCATGGAGGTAAGGTGTTGGGGGAGCGGGACAGAGCAGGGAGCAGGGCATCTGTAGTCCTGTAATTAGTTCTCATTGAGCCTGTGCCCTGAGCTGTGACCTCCACAAGTGTGCCTCTTTCCCCCCAGCCCAATTTGGGTGACACAGAATGGATTTCCCTTCCCGAAGGTTGGTTAGGCTCTGGTAAAATAATTTCTCATTATAAAAACAAACAAACAAAAAACAACTTCCCCCAATGAAACAGAATGTTCTGGGTATATTTCAATAGAGTTAGTTTCTCCATTCCAGGCAGGAAGCATGAGGAGTTTTTCTCTGACCTTCATTCTGAGAACAGGGCAAGGTCCTGGAGGTAAAATGCATGAAAAAGGGCATAGGGCCCCTCTGACTGGCCCCCTGGAGATGTCACACTCACACTTCCCCAAGCTGAGCCTCCCGCTGGCCTCAGGGAACTGTTAAATCTGCCTTCCCCCGGGGTTCTCACAGAAGCCGGTTCTGCCCTGGGAGCTGTGACTCTCCAAGCCTGCCAGGCTGCCTCTGTGGTTTGAGAGCAGTTTTTCTCCTCAGTTTTCTGGGATCTAAGAAGAGCAGTGGGTTTGCAGTTCCCTCAGCTCTGGTGTTGTTTTCAGGACAGAAGGAGCAACTTCTGAGCTCCACACGAGCTGGACCAGAGGCTGGAAGCCTCCCCTCCTCTGCCTCCCTGCAATCAATGGCTGTTGTTCTAGCCGAGTTTCTGAAGATGTGGATTTAAACACACACATACCAGCCCCCACAGGAGCACACAGTCCCATAAATCCCCCCAGTTTCCACTGGTAACTACGGAGCCGATGGGGACATGGGTTTCAGGACAACAGAGGCCTGACTGCATGACTTGCTCCATGGTCTATTAACATGGCTGTTCTGGGCCTTGTCTGAAGTGGCTTGATTACCACACCCGGTACGTGGGAAACACAACATAAGTACTAGAACCTTCACTATTTCTCCCTCCAGGGCCTTCAAACGTAGAAAGTAATAAGTGAACTCAGACAGCCTAGTCACCACAATGAGGTCCGTCCAGCCTGGCTCTCCTGAGTGATGGGCACTGACTTGCACCTTAAGTTGTAACAGTAGGAGAACTGCCTTCCTCTAACTGGGCATCTCCCCACACCAGGCACGCCCTCAGCTGAGACGGGGCCAACTCCCCCACTGAGGTGTGTGCTGGTGGCTGCAGTGTGACCTGGCCCTGCTGGGACATGAACCTGCAGTGAGTGAGGTGGAGGGTCGGGTGGAGGGGGGTCCCTTCTGGGGTGGCAGGGGGCCTGGTAGCACCCCGCCCGGTGTGGTGCCTGGGGCTCCCTAACACCTCCTACAGCTCATGGGTTGGCTCCGGTCCTGGCCACTCCACATACCCTCCCAGTATATTTTCATTAAGACCCCTTTTTGCTTTTATCAGCGAGACATGGCTTCTGTTGCTTGTTCAGTGAAACAGTGCATCAGGAAACCAGACTATTTCTAAAATCAGTAAAATACCAACCTTGGTCAGCTCGCCGGGCAGACCGTGCAGCACAAAGGCCTGCAAGGGGCTGTGCGAACGGCTAACGTGAAGGGTCCTCATCATCTGTCTTCAGAGATACAGAAGCTGGTGGTTCAGGTAAAACCTCAGGGAGGGATTGAGGAATCCAAAGCTGGTTGGTTTCAAAGGCTAACTGGTCAGACTAGACCCCTGAGCTGTGGTCAGAAGCCTAGCTCAACATCACGCAGACTCAGCACCCTAAGTGCCGGGTGGGGCCAGTGGTGTTCCCTTTGCAGGCTCTCGTTGGGGATTCACTGTAGTCCCTTAAATGCAGCAGAGATTCCAGCCCCCTTAGCCCCCACCCTGAGTGTTCCATGACACAAATCCCGGGAGTGTTTAATTTTCCTCTTTGTTTAGGAGGATGAAAGTGGGGCAAGAAGAGTCATAAATTCATACCGTCTGACACAAGGTCACAGCCAGTACCTCCTCCTCGGAGAGCTATGTGCTCCCACAGTAGTGGCTGGGGGGCTGGGCACAGACCCTCCTCAGGTCCCTGAGGGACTCGCTCCTCTGGCCACAACTGATGGATTGGACAATAGATCCAGAGGGAGACAGAGCATCTTTCCTGGGAATTTGGAACTGACACACAGAAATCAAGTTCACTCATCTGAGGATTGGCAATGGGGAGGGGCGGTAGTTGGAAATCAAATGAAACCAGAGCATGAGAGAAAGTTAGAAGTGAAAGAGACAGAGACAGAGAGACTGAGCTGGTGAGAGCAAATAGTCAGAAAGGAGGAAAACAATCAGGGGACAGAGGAATTCCAGCTCCTGACTGTCTAGTCTGTCCCAGCCCATCAATGACCCCGTGGGATGGTTAATATCATTCCAGTTTTGCCGATTAGGAAACAGGCTGAAATAGGTGGGAGCTCGGCTTGGTTGCACAGTAAATTTAAGTGCCACTGGACCCCTCACTTCCCATTGCCTGAAGGCACCTTAATCCTCACTGGGACCTCTGCGGTCCCCTGACAGCCCAGCACCCTGATCAAAGGGCCCCTGCGGGAGTGGGAACCCCTCTGAGTGTGGAGAGTTCCCTGCACCGACATGCCATGCATCAGCAGGCTCCCACTGACCCCAGGTTAAAGTCACCCCAGCTGTGTAGTCTCCTGACCCGCTTCCCTCCCAGCCAGGCACCCCCGTCCTTATCACCAAGTGTACTGCAGGAATTCAGGCACAGGGATGCCCAAAGTAACACGAGCCCACCGGCTGTACAAACAGCAGACTCCCAGCCCCACCTGGGTTCCGAGGGGACAGTAGGCATCCTCACATTTCATGTGTCTAAGACAATCTTCTTCTTCAGCTGGAGGTTATAGAGAAAAATATAAAGCCCAAAACATAGTTCGGTGAGGAATTCCTCCAAAAACCTGACTCCAGAGTCTACAACCAGGTGTACCTAACCCCCGGACTTGAGGTGAAGGTGGATTATTGATCAGCACAACCCCCAGTGGCCCAGCTCCTCATCTTGGCTGCCCAGAGGGGCTGAAGGAATGGGTAAGGCCAGGGCACTCAGGAAGAGCACAGAGGACCTGACCTCTCCCCTCTGCACTTGTAAACCCTTCCCCAAATCTCAAGGCATCTGACAGAGAGCCGCCACAACAATAAGGAGATGCTCCCTTCTCTTCACTCACCCCTGTTGGTTCACTTACGTGCTGAGCATCCACTGGGTCCCAGGACATGACACATAGGTTGGCCGATGGGACAGGCTTGGTCCTTCCCCCTGGACCCTGTTCAATCTGATGGAAGAATGATCACTCATAAAGAGTTTCTCAAAATTATACAGAGACCAAAGAAAATCTGCAGAGTGAACCAAATTTAAAAATATATATGAAGATCCCCCAGTCTCCCCGCCTAATGTTAACAGCATAAAGCAAAAAATTCTTGCCTTTGATCACCAAGGAAGTTGTCAACCCCTCTCAGGTGGAAAGGAGAGTTATTCTTTGAGCAGGACAGAAAAGTGCTCCATCGGATTGGACCAGGGCCTCTGCATTCATTCAGCAAATGTGCATAAGCTCCTACTGTGTACGGGAATCTTCTAACTAGACCCGTTCTCAAGGCTCTCGGGCTTTATCAGTCAACAAAATAGACATGACTCCCCATCACTGGGGGCTCAGAGTTTAGCAGAGGAAAGAGGCAGCATGTTGGGGGTAGCAAGAGCTTGGAAAAATTAAAAAAAAAAGAGTGATATGAGCAAACTCGGGTGATGGCGGTGGGGTGGGAGGCAGGCAGGAGGGAATAAAGCAATCCTGGCTGATCTCACGAAGTAATGAACTTGAAGCAGAATAGATCTGAAGGAAGAAGGAAGAGCCGGAGCCAGAGGCCCCCAGAGTGAGGGGGAGAGTGTGGGTGGAGAGGCAGAGCACGCCGGGTCCTGAGGCCTTTGTGACAACTTTGGCTCCTAATGAAATGGTTACCTGTTTCATGAGTTTTGAGGGGAGGGGTGATGTAGTCCAACTTATGCTTTTGTGTTTGTGTTTTTTTGTGGGAGGTAATTTATGTATTTTAATGAAGGTGCTGGAGATTGGACCCAGGATCTCATGCATGCTTAGCATGAGCCCTACCACTGAGCTACACCCACCCCCTGAATATATGTTTTTACAGGCTCCCTCTGACTCTGTGTGGATGAGAGATTGTAGGAAAGAAAAGATGGAAACAGGAAGCTATTGGTGTCCAGGAAGGGCTGAAGGTGGCTCTTAGGAGGGTGGGGAGCATGGAGCAGGTGGTTAATGAAGACAGTGTATCCAGAAATTTCTAACAAGCATGATTTGCTTTCTGTGCGTGTAAGAGAAAGAGAAAGGACACGGTTCCCACATCTGGACCTGGACAATGGGAAGGATGTCCACTCCATCCACAGGGTATGGAACAAGGTGGAGCTGAGCAGGTGGAAAGGGGCTGGAATCAGCTCAGTTCTTCAATGTCATTGTTAAGGGGTGTATTATATATTGCCACAGGAATGTCTAATAGGTAGAGTAGTCTGTTTTCTTTATCTTTTTAACATTTAAAAAATATAATTTAAATGTATTAATTGTATTCTGTGACTGATTTGGGAATTTTGTTTCATGCCAAGGTATATGTTATATATATGCAAATGGAAAATACATCAGAAAAGGGGAGAAATGAGGGCTTTCAGATAAACTGACTGTCCATAACGTAGGTAAAATTTCAATAAAACCAGTCTTCAGTGCAAAAACCTCATCTCGGTGTTACATAAAAATAAATGAAAATGGACTATGTTGATGTATCAATATTTCATGTTACATAATAGCCCCAAACAAACACAATGTTTAACTATGAGGCTTGTAGAATTACTATTCGCTTTATTCACATAAATACAGAAATGAAGAAATTTTCTAAGCTAGAATAAGCATCTTAGCGGAAATGATACAGATTTGAGGATTTTACATGATATATATATACTGATTCAAAATTTGGAAAAGTAATTACATAGTAGAATATATGTATGAGTGTGAAAGCAAAATGAATGAAAGAAAAAGAATGTGAGTCTCAGGGATAAAGCTCCAGATGGAAAGGGCAAATCATGGCGTTTTGGAGAAATTGAGAAATTGATGACATGCCAATTTCCAAGGCTGGGTTGCTTCCACCAAAGGAATAGCAGAGAGAGAGAGGAGAGGCCAAGGAACCAACTGTGGGGCACACCCACAGTATATGTTTGGAAAAAAGAGGAGACATTGGCAAAGGACAAGCCAGTAGACCAAAAGCAGAAAGCAGACAGAGTGATGGGCTGGAGGTTGAGTGAAGCAGGAACACGGGGGAGGAGGGATGGAAGAGCTGGGTCAAATGTTGCCGAGGGGCCATGCATGATGAGGACTGAAAATTGACCACTATATTTAGCAAGGTGGGGTCACTGATGGCCTTGAAAGGGCAATTTCCATAGAGCAAGGGATCAGGGGAAAAGCCAGGGTGGGTGTAAAAGGGGATGGCTCAAGAGAAGATGCAGACAGTGAGTTTAAACAACTCCTTAAAGATTTGCTGCAAAGACACAGGGTGGCAATTGGTGGGGGTGAATTAGGCTCAAGGAGTGCTGTTTGTTTCTTTTAAGAGAATGGATGTTTATATACTGATGGGAGCCAACTAGCAGGAGAAAAACAGATGAGGTAGTGAAAGAGAAGATGGTTTTGGGAGTGACAACCCAGAGAAGATGGGAGGGATGGGGCCCCAGGGACCTTTGTAGGAACTGGCTTTCGATGTCACTTGTAATAAGAGGTGGGGCACCGAGTGTGAGATCACAGACATCAGAAGGCAAGCGGATGTGCTGGGAGTTGCTTGTGAAATTTCTCTTCTGTTGGCTTGTTTGCTTGTTCAAAGTAGAAAAGTAACCTTACCAGCTGAGGAATGAGGAGGAAGAAAGAGTTACTGGAGACATGAGCAGAAGATAAGAAAGAGCCTTCCAGGGAGAATAGGACACTGAAAAGAGCAGGGGGAGATGGGGGAGTGCACTCCCAGAAAGTTACATTTTCCCTTTGATGTCCCCAAATGTGTGATGTGTGATTACCCTTCCTGCTCTCTACGAAATAAAAATTAAGTATGGTTCAGAGGAAATGCTATTTCATTCTAAGTGGCTGCCAGTTTCTCAGGTATGGTCATCTTAAACTGCAAACATTACAAAAAATGTTGAAAAGATGAACCTGTGTACCTAAAATCCCCTATTTTCTATTAATCTGGTTACTATTAAATTCCCCTATCAATAACACATAACCAATACTGCCATGATGGAGGTACACCAATGCTGAAAAGAAAATGAGATCTGTATCATTTTCCAAAATTCCATAGCTTCCTTAATATGCAGTTCCCCTTGGAATTTAGGAATGTGT
Source organism: Vicugna pacos (assembly GCF_048564905.1). Lineage (NCBI taxonomy): Eukaryota > Metazoa > Chordata > Mammalia > Artiodactyla > Camelidae > Vicugna > Vicugna pacos. The sequence continues at coordinate 21,626,446 of NC_132995.1, read as the reverse complement.
GGTATAAGTGTGAGAAACAGTTTGAGAAAACCCCGGCTCAGAATTACACAGCACAACCACATCTCAGAAGTATATACAGCCGTAAAATTTTTAGAAGCAAAACTCCGTAACTTCTCTTAAAGACTTTTGCAAACCTGGGCCTGCCAAGATGTTTCCAAACTGGAAATGAACTCCAATCATTTGCCTGGTACCGGGACCAGACGCTGGCCAGCTTTTTCTGTAAAAGCGAGAGAGTAAATATTTTCAGTTTTTCAGATCATTTTGTTGTAACCATGCAGGTCTGCAATAAGAAAGCTAAGAGCACTGGGAGACAGGAAACAAATGGGCATGCCCACACCCTCCCTTCCTCGCAGGGCAGCTTCTCTGTGGTGGGGAGCTTTGCCACAATCACTTGCTTCTTTGTTTCTATTGGTTTCTTTGATTCCAACTTACTGCTCAAGCTCAGAACTTCAGGTGGGCCTGGTCCTTCAGCATCCATGCAGAGAGAAGGTTGAGCGGGGGTGGGAACCCCACCTGACGGAGAAGAGAGATTGTTGGCAGGGACACTGCTGTGGCCACCATGACAGGAGACAATCACACCTTCCAGGGTGAAAGGGAATGAAGACAAGGGAGGGACACAGCAGTGGGAGCCCTAGGTCGCCTGCCAGGCTTGTTCTCCCTCCACAGCCACCCTAGGGGCCTGGGGGGTGTTGGGCTTCAGCTACGGTGATTAAACTGAAGGGACTCAATATAAAGGACCCTCCACCTCCTCACTGGGTTCTACACACAGCCCCTCTAAGTTCACCCTCTGAGTTTCTGGAACTCAGCTCGAAAAATACATGTTCAGGCCAGACCCAGAGCACAAGCCAAACACGACAGGGGTCACGTGGGGTTGTAACCACGGACTCAGTGTTCGGGGACTCCTTGCAAATCTGCAGAAATCCCTGTTCTGCCTCATTCCTGGGAGAAACCCCAGATCTCCCCCTGCTCTGTCTGTTCTTTTCTTGAGGCTATTGTCCTGGAGGGATGCAGAGTCCTTCAATCTGGCCCTCCAAATGTACATAAGCAGCCTGTTCAATAAAACAAATTATACACTTTTTCACATTTGCCAGTTTTTTGATTCCAGAAAGGCTGTGGGACTCATTCTCACAGTCTCCTGCGCCCTCACCACTTGGTGGCCCTCTGCTCATGGAAACATGGTTTCCCAGAACTGCACCCTGCCTCCCAGGTGGTCAGAGGGGAGTGTCCCAAAAAGACACAGGTGTTTTTGAGGATCCTGTCCCCCAGCAGAAAGACTACTCCTGGAGCAACGGACAGGGTTCCGGCCTCCTGAGCAGCTCAGCTCTAATTCAAAGCCTAAAGTGGGGACCCCGAACATTTCTGAATGACTTTCTGTGTCACCTGGACTGGAGGGGCCTGATTTTTCTTTCCAGGAATGGAGGAAGTGCAGCCTCCATTTTCAGGGCTGACATTGATGATGGATCTAGTTCCCCCAACTTCACTGCAGGAAGGAGAGGCCCTTCCATCCCACAGCTTGGAAACACAGCCCAGGAGAGTTCTGAAGCAGTGCATCACTGCCAGTTCCAGCATCCCTGCAGAGTGGCCTCTGCCCCTGAATGAGCCCCTTCCCTGGGCCTTTCCTGCCCTGACACGACCACACCCCAGGCTATGCCAGAGCTCTGGGGCTCTGCATATCCAGGGCACACAGGTGGGACCTGAGCCAGGTGTCCCTTGAGCCTCAAGGGGGAGAGGTCTGCCTCTGCATCAGGGGAAGGTGACTCCACATGGCTGGAAGGAAACTCTCAATATGGACCTCCAGGAGCCCAGGGAGCAGTTTCCCTGCAGGTGTTAAGAGACATCATCAGGTGGGCAGGCCCATCTTTGTGCAGACCATCCTGCAGTGCTGGGCCCATGTGCTGACCACAGAAATCCACATGCCCCCAGGATACCACAGGCAACCTCACAACTTCGTCACTTGGTGATCTGGGTACCACGGGCTCCTTGGCCAACCCATGAGGGTGGTCCTTGCAGGCATGGGCCTCCAGGTGCTCCCGTTAAGAAATTCCCCTGGGTTTCTGTGGTCACAGAGCCCACACCAGAAGATTCTAGTCCTGCAGTGACCCCCACAGCAGTCAAATCCCCTGTGCATGTCCAGGGACAAATGACAGAAATTTATTGCCAGGAACCGTGATGAACAAGGGGATGGGATTCCATACTAAGTTCAGGATCCTGGTAACTCATTTTGCACCCCAAAAAGCATCCATGAGAAATGTGTGTATTGGGATATCTGTGCCCCTAGAAGAGCTGTTCCTGAGGGCCCCTGGGTCCCTCCAGCCCCTCTCAAGGTTCTCAGAGCCTGGATCTAAATTTCTATCTCTCTCCTTTTGTGTACGGACACCTGTGTCTCGTGGTCACGGGTCACTTGATTGCATGACTTGGCATGTTCTTAGTGCTCGTCCTCCGCACCTGCACTAGACTCCCAAGATGTTCCCACGGACCCTTGGTTCCCTGTGTGGGTCAGGGGGCCCTAAGTCTGCACCCTTCACTCTCCTCCTCTACCCCCAAACCTGGGGCCACCCCTAGGTGAACTGGAGGTGTTTGTTAATGAGTCTTACACAAGGACATGACTGGACAAAGCAGGACCCCACCCCCGGAGATCACACCTGCTTCCTTCTCTGAAGAAGACCCCATAGCCCCACATTGCCTCCCAGGAGTCTACTCAGGACACAGTCCCCCAGTTCTGGGCAAGGTGTCTCCCTGGAATCCTTGCTTCCAGGAAGAGTCTCTCTGTCCTTCTTCAGAGTTTAGAGTTGTTCCCATGTCCCTGACCACCAAGGTGCCCAGCACAGACCCTTCAGTGACCCAGAGAAACAAGGAAGATATGTGGCCACAGGTCTCACAGGACACACCTACTGGGACCCCAGGCCAAAGGGCCGTCCTTCTGCCTTCTCAGCTGTGGATTCCATGGTACCTATTTGCAGGGGGCCCAAATGGGGAGTGGGGCCCAAAGCAGCTCATGGGGCTCTCTGGGCAGGGAAGACATGGGCCAGGCGACCTTGCCTGGTTTCCCTTCTGGGCCACTCTGAAAACCCCCGCTCCTCTGACTGTGGCTGGAGGCCCCCCAAACCTCAGGGCGGGGCCCTTTCTCTCGGCCTCCACTGCCTCCAAAGCCACGCTGGCGCTGGCGTGGGGAAAGAGCTTTCTAGCCCTCTTGTGGCCAAGTTGCCACAAGATGCTGCGGGAAGCTGGAGAGAGAGGTAGCATTTGCTCAGACGTGAGTGGTTAGGCAACTTGACACCCTGTCAAGTAGTCTTAAACATTGGAAAGAGGAATTTCCCAGGAAAGCTGGAAGTTACTTTCAGTAATTTGTCTAAAGGTTTCTTTTTTTCTTTTTTCCCTTAAAGACTCATAAAACCTCTCCCAGGTCATTCCTGGTATGGACCATTATCCAGGGATCAATCAGGAAATGCAGGAGGAGAGGGGTGGGGGTGGGGGAGAGGGGAGGGGAGATCAGAGCCCACAGAGAGGAGATGCCCCTCCCAGGAGCCACACACTGGGCAGTGGCTGCTGGTATCCAGCTCTCCTTTTCTCAGGCCCATTTCATCTGCGGGGTGTTTCCAAAAGAAACAATGGTGGAAGGGCCATGGAATACACCTTGACCTCCCAGAATAGACAGGGGGAGCAGAGTCACCATGCTGGCCCTGGGCTTGGAGACAGAACTGCAGTGGAGACCACAGGACTTCTGAGAAGCCAGTTTCGAAATAAAGGCAGTATGCACTGGAATACCCAGTTCGAGCGAGTGCTTCATCATAGACATGTAATTTACATAGTTCTCAACACGAAATTCTGTGTTCCCAACACGCTACATGAATGATGGCTTCAACTCACATTCATTTCTGAGATGTGAACAAGTGTAGAGATGCTCTTTCATCCAGCATAATGGGCATGGTTACACCTAGGAACGCTTACCAAGATATCTCAGCAAGAGCAAAATTCGAAATAAAGGCAGTTTGCGTAGGAAAAGCCTGTTGGAGTGAGGACTTCCCCATACACACGTAAGTTATATAGTTCCCCTCACCATGAAATGCTGTTCCTAACACGCTACATGCATGAAGGCTTCAACACACATTCAGTTCTAAGATGTTAGCATGTTGAGAGCTGCTCTTTCATTCAGCATAAAAGGCATGGTTACACCCAGGGAGATTTACCCAGATTTCTCAGCTGGTTCTTTCACCCAGATTCAAAATAAAGGCAGTTTGTGCTGGGAAAGCCTGTTGGAGCGTGTTCAGAGCTGTTCCGGGCTCTGTCACAGCTGGAGGGTGCAAACCCCAACCTCCAGAAAGAGGGACCAGGACCCCACCTGCCAGGTGGTGTTGCCTTTGTTGGGGAACAGTGATCTTTGGGTTAGATATTTTGTGGCTCTCTCTAAAAACTGCTTTGACTTAAGTTTGCATCCTAGTCACCAGTTCCAGGGCAACAGAAAAAGCATACCGTACATCCCTTTGCACTCAAATCTTCCCAAAAGAGCAAATATTTGCCCATGAAAATACCAGCTGCTCTTCTAAGGCCCCCTAAATACCCAGCAGTGTGGGTGGTGTACTCTTGATCAGTGACAGGAGGAGAGGGACCAGTGGTCCTTTGGGAGGCTTGGCCCGGTGTGACAGCTGTGCTCTGGGTGCGTGGTGCAGAGGGCCATGCAGGGAATCCTGTTTGAGGGACCTCTGTGCACGCCTGCATTATGGTCTGAGGTTTCATACAAAGGCTCCAGGTGTCCTAACTGGTCAGATACAGCCCCCACCCTCGGGCTGGAACCACCAGGAGCTCAGTACCTGTAACAGGGACAGTGCCCGGTGTGGGGAGAGGTCATGGGACACTCGGGGGGCAGGGGTGGTGGTGTTGGGGAAACCAGGGGATGCAGTGAAGGGTGGAGGGAGCAGGGTCCCTTGCTTGGCTGTGAGTGTTCTTGGGGAGACCACAGAGCATGGCACACGCCATCCCCACACCATACCCCAAATTCCTAGCCCTGCCAACACAGGGGCTGCTCTGCACCCTCTCACCGTGGCTCTTCTGAGAGACCACACCCAACCTGGCATCTGGCACCCCTGCCCTACCTCCCCTCTTGGGACAGATCCCGTCTTCTTGGAAACTGCCCAGCAGCACGAATTCAAAGCTGGCAGTGGGCCTGGTGGGTCTGCACTTCAGGTGCCAGAAATGGCCAGCCGTGCTTACCTGGGCTCAGTCCTCTATCTTGCCCACCGGCAGCCTGGGTCCACGTCCAGTACAAGCGGAGGCCGCGGAGCCCAGACTGAACCCCTGCACACAGACAGGTGAGGGTGTCCCCGCCTAGCACCCTCGCTACCCCGCTGCCTCGCCCACTAGTGGCAGCACCGCCCCAGCCTCCGGCCGGCACCACCTGCAGGTGATGACGTCCTCGCGGCCCTGCCCGCCCCGGTCCAGCCCGACTGTCCCATAAGCCCCCCCAAGCCCCCGTCCTGGCCGCTCCCTGGCTCCCATTGGCTCCACAAGTTCTGCCCTCGCACGTCTAGCCTCGAGAGGACTCAGACGCAAGCGCTAGAGGAGGGCCCCGCGGCGTTGCCATGGCTAAAGGCACCGCGCTCCGCGCGGGCCTGCGTGCACTTCTGGGGCGGGAGACGGGCTCCGGAAGTTTGCAGCTGCCAGGGACCATGGTGGTGCTTGCTGCTGGGGATGGCGCCTTGCTAGGCCGGGTGACTAGTTCTGGCCTGGTCAGTCGGCGGCCGACATCCTGTCTGGGGCGGCGTCCCACAGATGGTAAATGTATGTCTGCGCCGTTGGCGGGGCCAGTGGACATGGACCAGGGTGGGATCCGGGTTGGTGTGGTGGCTGGGGAGGGGCTGTGGTGCCGGGGAGCGGGTTGGGGCGGGGGGGTCAGGGCTGGGGCACAGCCTTGGGCTTTCCTCCCCCTCGGGCGCTGGGGCTGGGACCGAGAGTCCGGTAGCCCTGCGTGGCCGCGGCCTCCCAGAACCCCTGGGAAGGGCAGGCGGAGGACCCGTCTTTATGAAGCGGGGCCTTACCCGGGTTTTGAAGAGCCCCAGGATCAGATGTTGGAATTGGGTGGTTTATCAGCCTTGTTTATCTGCAGGGAAATTTCAGTTCCATCCAGATGTTGACTCCTTCATTAAACCTCAGGAATAAGACAAAGGTCAGTGCCGATTAGCAGTTATCTAGGGCTTGACACAAAATAGACTGTGCGGAGTGTAGGGATGGTAGATGGGCCCTCCCTCTCAAGGTTGGCAGTCTTCTGGGATTAGAGGCCCCAGTTGAGGATTACATCCTCATCTGCAGTAATGGAGTTTGTGGGAAACATTTACACAGAGAAGGGAGGGGTGTGGCTTTGGTAACTCATTAAAGAAGCCAGGACCCTTGCCTGGCTCTTGTGTAGGAGAGTCTCGCCTAGGGTAGGGCAGCAGTTATCAAAGTGTGTCCGAGGCCCCTGAGATGCAAGACTATTTTCGTAGAAACGCCGGTATGTCACCTGCCTTTTGCACACTCTTGCACTCCCGAGTTTCCTGTGGGGTTTTCCAGGGAAAACCTCGTCTGTGATATCACAAAACAGGAAATGCAGAGGCAGATAGAATTCAGCTCTCACCAGTCCAAAAGAGATTTGCAGAAATTAAAATTACTGCTATTCTTCTCATTAATGATTTTTGTTTAGAAAAATAGACTTATTTTTTGCTTACTATTAATGGTAACATGTAGTAGGTTGTTATTATTTTTAAGTGAACTCATAAGCATTTTTTAAAGTTCTTATTTAACTTCTAACACAGGAAATATTGATAGATTTAACCCACATAAACAGCAGCCTTTTGGAGTCCTAAGTAATTAAGAGTGTACAGGGGTCTGTAGACCAGGAAGCTTGAGAGCCCCTGGAGAACTGGTGCTCAGGTACTAGTCAGGTGCTTAGCGTTGTTAGACTGATGCCAAGATATCTTCTGCATGTGCTTCCAGACTCGAAGTAATTGGCCACATGGAGATGAGTGGGCAGTGCCTCCACTATACAAACCAGAAGCTGCTGAACGTGTCTGAGTCTAGGCCATGTGCTGAGCAGGGATTCCCGTTGTATCTGTTATATGTAAGCTGGGATTCCTGTTCAGAGGCCTGGTGCTGAAGACCTGCTCTCCTTTGCTCCCTGCCAGGTACCTTCCATGTGACGTCAACCCTCCAGAGGGCTTCAGCCTCCATAGGGGCGTCTGTATCCACATCACCTTCCTCCTGAAAACCCTGCTGAAAATGGAGGAGTTGGTGCTGGTGCTACCCCCTTGGGGCCGCCTCTGCCATTGGCAAAGCCTGGATATCCACCGGGTCCAGATTCCCTGGTCTGACTTTTTTGATCTCTCAAGTCTCAACAGAAGCATCCCTGACACTGAGTATGAACAGTTCATTGCAGGTGAATTGGTGATGGTTTAAGTGGGGCCAGACGGTTGTTCTGGTTCTGATGTGAGCATCGGGCCATCTTGCTTCGGGCTTGTCGGTCTGCTTAGGGGCCCTGCTCATGTTTCCCGCACTGCAGTTGAATTTGATCTTTCCATAGTTTTTCTTAGGAAATAGATCTGAAGCTTATGAGCTCTGTGTTCCCTCCCCTCTGAAAACCCTGGCCTCCGGGTGATATGGATCGGTGAAAAGGAGGCCACTGCCACAGAGGCCTTGTCCCAGCAGGACTCGCTCCCTGGGCAGTAAGGGCCATTCTTACCTGAAGGAAAACACGATGTGTGTGTAGTATGGGCCACGTGCTGGAGAAAGTATGTAACCTCTCATTCAGTATAATTTGGTCCTGTTCAAGCTTCCCATTTTACTTTTTGTAAGAGGTAAGTGTTGAAGATTTTCTTTGAGTAAACGTATTTAGAGCTTATCTTTTTTTTAATTGAAATGTGGTTCATTTACAATGTTTTGTTAGTTTCAGGTATACAGCATAGTGATTAAGTTGTACATATACATAGTCTATTATTTTTCAGGTTCTTTTCCATTATAGGTTGCAAGATACTGAATATTGTTCCCTGTGTTCTACAGTGAATCCTTGTTGTTTGTCTGTTTTACATATAGTAGTTTGTAATTGTTAATCCCAAACTCCTAAGTTTGTTTTCTAAGTCTGTGAGTCTGTTTTTGTTTTGTAAATAAGTTCATTTGTATCATTTTTAAAAATTCCACATATAAGTGATATCATATGATACTTGTATTTCTCTGTCTGAGTTATTTCACTTTAGTGTGATAATCTCCAAGTCCATCCATGTTGCTGTAAATGGCATTATTTCCTTCTTTGTTACGACTGATTAATATTCTTTTATATCTAAATACTACATCTTTATCCAGTCATCTTTCAGTTGGCGTTTAGTTTGCTTCTATGTCTTGGCCATTGTAAACAATGCTGCTGTGAACATTGGGGTGCAGGTATCTTTTGGAATTAAGGTTCCGTCTGAATATATGCCCAGGAGTGGGATTGCTGGATCAAATGATAAGTCTTTTTTTAGTCTTTTGAGGAATCTCCATACTGTTTTCCACAGTGGCTGCACCAAACTACATTCCCACCCAAAATGTAGGAGGATTCCCTTTTCTCCACAGCCTCTCCAGCATTTATGGATTGTGGATTTTTGAATGGTGGCCATTCTGACTAGTGTGAAGTGATAACTTATTGTAGTTTTGATTTGCATTTCTCTGATAATTAGTGATATTAGCCTTTTATTAATATGCCTATTGGCCATTTGTATATCTTCATTGGAGAATTGCTTGTTTAGTTGTTCTGCCCATTTTTGGATTGGGTTGTTTATTTTTTTTTTCTTATTAAATTGAATGAACTATTTATATAGTACAGAAGTTAAGCCATGTTCAGTCTTATCTTTTGCAAATATTTTCTCCCATTCCATAGGTTGTCTTTTTGTTTTGCTTATGGTTTCTATTGCTGTGAAAAAGCTGATAGGTGTAATTAGGTCCCATCTGTTTATTTTGGCTTTTATTTCTGTTGCTTGGGTGGATTGTCCTAGGAAATCATTCCTGAGATGTGTGTCAAATAATGTTTTGCCTATGTTTTCTTCTGAGAGGCTTATAGCGTCTTGTCTAATGTTTAAGTCTTTAAGCCATTTTGAGTTTGTTTATTTTTCGGGTTTTTTTGCGACTCTATTGTATGCTTTTGATTTGTGGTTATCTTATTTTTGAAGTATATCAACCCATTACTATATCTATTTCCTTTAGACTGATAATCACGTAGGCTCCAACACATCCTAATGAGAAAAAAAAGAAAGAGAGAAAAATCTATCTTTTCTTGCTACCATCTCCCATTCCCACATTTTTGTATCTTGATGTACTTTTTCTTTTTTACATCTTCATGTTTATTCTCTTGTAACTCGTTACTGCATTTCCAAATATGGTTTTCCCATTTCTATAGCATCCTGCTTCCTTTCTGTTTAGAGTAGAACCTTTTAATGTCTTTGGTTCAATAATGCTGAATTATCTCCCAACCCTATGCCCCCTGCACCTCTGAGTCCTCAGTCCAGGGAAGCCAAACCATCCTAGCCTGCATTGGTTCTCGGAAAGCAATCTTCAGAGTGGGAAAAAAACATTGAGAAATAATACTCTGTGTGTTGCTTTCTACCCTTGCCCAGAGAGTGAGAATTACCTCTGAAGGCAGAGGAAGAAAGTTGGAGGTGTGGGGCACAAAGTCTTTTCTCCTTTTGCTACTGAAAAAATGATTGCTTTTGTAATTAGTGATGATGCCCTTTAAATTGGTGAGATCGAGATTCCACAGCTTCAGCGCCTGTGAATAACCAGCCAGGAGAAAGCTCTCCAGGGGCCCTGCAGTGGGAAAGGCAGCCCCTCTGAGCACCTGTTATTCTGTATTCTTCCTGCCTCCACACGGGTTCATTAGACACCGTGCAGGATGATGCAGTTACCCGAGGTGGAGGACGAGGAGACCCCTGCTGGGTGGCGAGCCACAGGAGCCCACACTTGAAGGACAAAGTGAAGAGAAGTGTGGCTGGCGTAGGAACAGAGGGTGATTGAGACCCAGGATGGTGTCCTGGAGTCCAGCAGGCGAGGCTGGCGGGGCATGTGGGGCCCTGGGGCATGGGCAGTCCTTGAGGGATCTGAAGCAAAGATATGAACCAAGAGACTGGATTCGTGTGGGCGAACAGCTCCCCCTGGAGGCCGCAGGGAAGCACAGCGAGCCCAGGAGGAGATCCCACTTCCCAAAAGTTGGGATAACAGGTCACAACCAACTCACTGGGAACCGAGAGGTACAGAGATATTGGTAACTTTTTGTCCCTCTTTCTGGAAAAAAACTGCTTCCTGTTGAATAGCCTGTGTCGTTAGTGAGAATTAAAGACATGAAGCAACATTTCCTCAAAAGTCATCCATTGTGTAGTTGTTAATAAGGGTCAAATGCAAATTTGAGTAGATTAAATCAAACATTCATCATCGGATTTTAAAATCCTTTAAAATAAAAATGCTTGCTGTCTTTGTTCTTCATTTCAGTGTTCACTTGGTGATAATAATAGTAACCAAAGCAACAGCAAACCCTTACAGAACTCTGTCCTGCTGTTCCCGGAACTCTGTGTTTACGACAACCGAATGAGGTGGCACTTTACAGGAAGGACAGTCATTAATCACACAGCTAGTAAGTGGTAGAGCTGGGACTTGAACCCAAGCTGTCTGGCTGCAGAGCCCACTCTCAGGCCCTTCACTGCAGCTCGTCACTTGGCATGCCCGACACAGGCCAGCATTAATGAGCAGCGTGACCTTGGCCAAGGCTGCTTCACCGCTTGGTCTCTGTTTCCTCATCTGTAGAATGGGGGTGGGGGCAGTGAACTCTGTGAGCTCAGTGGTCACTTCCTCCAGCTCTGCTATTCTACTGCTTTGAGTTAATTTTGTAAGTATCCGAGCCTCTGAATGGCACAACCATAGGCTGGCACTTTGCTAGGCCCTGGGTTACAGAGAAAAGTAAGATCAGCCTGCTACTCCACGAAGCCTCTGTCCCTCCAAGGGAAACAGCTGTGAGGCCCCAGCTCCCTCACTGGCGGTGGGGGCTGGGCAGGAAAGTCTGATAGAAGATGGAGGCAGAGCTGCTCCGGGAACAGTGGTGGCCTCACAGCTCTCAGGAGCGGGAGCGTCTGTGCAGGCTGCTGAGAGAGGGATCCTCATGAGGCCAGTAGCCCCCCAAAACTAAACCTTCAGGACAAAGTTCCAGCCATCCCTGCAGTGTCACCATAGAGCCAGTCCATCCTCATCACTGTGCCTCTGTGTTCCTTTGTCCTGGGGCCTCTCATCCACCTACACCCAGAAGACTCTTATCCCTCTCTCCTCTGAGTGTCCCCTCACTTCACCCGTGGTCCCTGCTTCCTGGGCAACCGTCTCTGAAGTTGACACTTTGCCCCCTCACACCCCCCGTTTGATCAGGAGCCTGGGTTGGCCTTCTTGTGCTCACTTTCCCCCTTCAGATGATTGCTCCTCCTCTCTTGGGAGCACCTGGAAATCCCAGAACCATTCCTAGCAGTGCCTGCCACCCTGGCCTCCCGGCTCATCTGCCTCAGTCAGGATCACCTGGACCACGAGCTCTGTATTGCCTTGCCACCTACCATCAAGACGTCAAAGTTCATTCTCCCTCCACCACCCAGTATGGTCATTGTAGGGTCTTCTTCTCTGTCAGCCTGAGCCAGCCAACCCCCATTCACCCTACCCTCGGGCTCATAACTGGGCGTGTCTCCTCCCCAGGTCCAGCTTCTCTCCTTTAAATGCCCAACTCTAGCCATCCAGCTGCTTCTCTGCCAACCTCCCTGGCACTACTTCACCTTCACTGGGGCATCATGCCCTGACTCCTCAGCTTTCCTGCCTGTCCACGTTCCTCTTACTTCCACTTCCCCACCTTCCAGCTCTGCATCCACAGTCAGCACTCTCTTTATGACAAACAAACCTCCCTTGACCCTTGATCTATTCAGTTCCTCAACAGGACGACTTCCATCTCGGTTCACCCAGCTCTATTTGTTCTGAGCCTGCAGGCAGCAGGTTCTTCCAGCACAGATTTCTAAGACTACAAATCAATGCCCACCATGTTGCCACTGCCAGGCAATCCTCCAGGATTTCTCTAGTGAGCACATTTCCCCACTTATCACTCAGTGGTGTCAACATTCTCTGCTCTCTGCACACCTCTATACTACCCTCTGTCTCTTCCCTGACTCACAGCAGATGGCCTTGCCTCCTGCTTCAGAGAGAATGACATGTTACTGGAAAGGAACTCGCTCACCTGCAGCAAATCTGCTCACCTCACCTTTTATCTGTCCCTCTCCCACCTGGACTCTAGCTGTAGTTGTTCTTAATTTGGTGAGTTTAGCTGACATGTATATATACACAGTTAAAAGCATAGCAAACTGTAGGCCACCTTCTAGGGTTACTTTTTCAATTTAACATAGAGTGATTCATCCATTTCGTTGCATGTACCTGCAGTTCATTTGTTTTAACTGATCTTAAACGTTGTGTTTGTGAAAGTAACACGAGTCAAGGGTAAGCCAGGATTCAGGATATTGGTTACTTCCTGTGAGAAGAGGCCAAGAGCAGGATAGAACACAATATGTCACTGTCAGTAGTCCTGATACTGGGTGATAGGTTCACAACTGTTTCATATAATGTTAATTTTAATACATAAATACCTCTGACAGGCACCTAAGGTGAGAATGTGTCATGAACCAAGACATACAATGGGTAATATTACATCATTATTGTTATGTAATCTTGTTATAAAATGTATTAATCATAATCCAAAATTGTTATGTGTTATATATTATATAGATGCATGAATTATATATTATGTATATAAATACCTACATATATATTATATACTATCTGATAATAAACAGAATATTATATGCTAGTATATCTACTATTATGTATTATTTAATAAACAATAACATACTATATCCTGTTATATGACATGGCACATAATCTTTAATCAAATAAAAATATGTCACTATATGTAATGGTAATTAATAAAATTAAATAAAAAGCCTGCAGCTTTTAACACTGACACCACTTCAGCTGTCACTGTCTTTTCCCTTTCATGGTCAAGGTCCTCACAGTGCTATCCATTCCCCCTTTCATCTCCTTATCCTGAACCTTCCTCCTCCTCCCTTCCCATGCTGGCTTCTGCCCCGTAGTCCCTCTAGTCACCAGCGGCCTCTGGGGCACTGATTTGGGGGCACTGTCTCAGGCCTCAGCTCACCTGCCTGTCCGCCGCCTCTGCCACTGCTGGTGGGGGCGGGGTGGGGGCAGAGTGCACCTCTTGTCCTGGGAAAGAACACAGCACAGACTCAGTGACCAGCAGCAGGTGTGGCCAGGACCTGCAGGACTGAGGGGAGAGTCAGGTTGTCTGCATCCAGACTTGGGGCCCTTGGAGTGTGAAGAAGCCCATTCCTCACTGCCCCTGAATTGAGGAAAACACCCTCAGGTGAGTTAAAGTGCTTATGACCTAGGTCTGTTGGCTGGAAAGGACAAACGGGCCTCTAAGGAGAGGGTAGTTTATGTTCCAGTCTCCACCAAGGCCCTAAGGGCTGGCGGGGAACCAGGCTGGACGCTCCACTGGACCCAGTGCCCCCACGGGGGTGGGGCCTTCGGGAACAAGCAGAAAGCCCTCAGTCTCTGGGGTAAGCGGGGCAGTGTGGGAGCATCCCTGCAGCGAGTCAAGTGACATCACTGCCTGTGGGATCCGTTTTTATGGCCACATCGAGCCTCAGCAGAAGCCACAGCAGGACTAGATTCCTGTCTCTCCAGCTCTCATCGTGTCTGAGTGTCAGGCTTCAGACCCATCCCCTGGGGTGCTAGGACAGTTATAGACAGAGGCGGCTCGGGGAGGCCTCAAGTGGGCGGTACTGGCCTTCCTGCCAACACGATTACACAAAGATCAAACAATCCATCGATGGGAAGAAAATAAGAACAATGGTCACATCTGGACCCCAAGCTTAGACGTGGTATATGGGTGACATTTATCGACAATCCAGCGAGGTTCTGCCCAGAGCCAGAGGCCAGGGCAGCAAGACGGGAGTTGCACTAAGGAGCATCGTGGTGCAGAGGCTGGATGGGGGTTCTGCAGGCTCCTCCCAGGAGGAGACTCAGTGTTTGGGTGGTGGCTAACATGCCTCCTTCGTGTCACCAGCAAGTGATGCCACCAGCAGAAAATCAGCTATAATCCTGAGCTGGGTCAGCCCTGGGTGGTGTGTTAAAGGCTCCTACAAGAGGGGGCGCCAGACGGACAGTGAACCAACCAACATGCTGATGAGTTTCTGGCCTGTGTTTATCGTGCTTTTGTAGCCAAGAATGAGGAGAGAGTTGAATGGCTCACCATGAAGATTTTAACAACTTAAGAGGGTTCTGTGTCTCACTGCATTTCAGTGTCACCTGGAGGAATTCAGGAGGTGTTTAGACCCAGTGGAGAATAACGGCATCTTGGTTCCTCATCAACCTGGCAAAACCACCAGCCCTCTACGGCCAGACCTTGGCAAGTGCCTTCCCTTCTTATAACAAAACCCTTTCCACCCACGCCTGTGGTAAGCTTTTATTTTTTTTAACTAATTGGAATGAAGATACCTCACATCCTCCTCAGACATTTCCTTAGGGCTTCTGCCATTAGACCCCAGCAAGGGGGCCCTCTGCCCTGGGTCCCGCACTACAGAGGGTCCCTCTGGCCCTGACACTTCCTCTGGCCACGCCCTCCATGGGATGGAGTCAGCAAAGCCAAGGGGACATGGTCATTGGCTCCATCCCGTGCTCTAGAAACCCAGGACCCTAATGCCCTGCCTCAGCAGCCCCTGACCCATTTCTAGTGATTGCATCAGCTCTCCCCGGAGTTCAGATTCCCAGGACTCACAAAGAGGCCAAAAGGCAGCTGTTTGCATGGAGGGTATGAGCAGAGCCCGGACCTGAGTTCTGAGTGTCCCCCTGTACACACACAAGGCCCCTTGTGGCAAGGGATGGATCCAGCATTGGGAAGAAAAGGGTCAGAATAGTGATCAGAGACTGGGAATCAGCTCTCCTCACACGCTCACTTTCTTTGCTGGACTCCCCTGTGTCTGGGAATTCTAAATTTGAACCTGGCCTCCCACCTTATAATGAATGTATATTTGTAAAGGCAGGAGTTTAGAACCTACTGCACTTAACATGTTTACATGTATAGGATGTGAGCTCCCAGGTATTCTCTGGCCCTGCACTTACAGAGGTCCAGAGCAGTTATGTTGGCTCTACTGACACTGTAAGTGGTAAAGAACATCTCCAGAAGGGAGGGGCTCCTGCTTCACGCTCCAAAGTCAGGATTTTCTGAGTGGATAAAACAATGGACACTGTGACCCTCAATTGTAAATTGATTTAGAATAACACTAAAGTGTGTATGAGGTGTGTGTGTGCATGTGCGCACCTGGGGACGTGTGTGGTACATGGCTGTGACTGTGTGTGTGTGTGCGCACGTGCACGCGCGCCTGGGGATGTATGTGGTTCTGTATGTTATGTGTGTGTGTGTGCCTGAGGACGTGTGTGGTTGTGTGTATGGTATGTGTGTGTGTGGTACATGACTCCATGTGTGTGTGCACATGGGGATGTATGTGGAGGGGATCCAGTGTGTCTGTACTTGTGTTTGTGTGTACGTGCATTCATTAGTTTTAATAGTAGAAGCTGTCCTTTAGAATTATGAAGTAGTAAAAATTGTATGATGTTCTTTGCTGTATAATTCAAAATTAAAATAATCTTCAATCACCAGAAATTTAGTCCCCCTCAGATTCTGATTTTTTTTCCATATTGATTATGTCTTCATTTTACTGATGAGGAAACTGTAGCTTAGAGATGTTAACTGACTCAACCAAGGGCATGGAGCTCACGAGCCCAGGGCCAGGACACAGTCCAAGCCACGCTGCTCCAGAGACCTGGAGCCCTGCTCACGATCACGCATGGCCTCTTGGCGGGGGAACAGATTCTTATGGGCTGTGGCCAGCATGCAGGCGGCCCAAGCTGGGGACTCGGGAAGCCAGGCAGTGAGTACCAGACAGCAGACAAGAGTGAAGGGCTGCTTAGAAGCCAGATAGCTTCCTAGGTCTTGGATGAGGAATGAGGCTCACTGCTCATCCTTGATCCCTTTGCTAGTGGCTAAAAGGGACAAAGGCCCACGAGAGCAATTCTGGGAGCTGCCTGCCAACACCTGGAAAAGGACTGCTCAGGACTGGCTCTGCAGTAGGAGCAGAGGAAGGAAATGTCGCCTCCTGGTGGACATCCTTGGTGATGGCAGTATGAGGCCTAGCAGCCTTGGTATAGAGGTGGCAGGACAAGGTCCTAGTGGATGGTCGTTTTCACGTGTCTTAAAAATCATTGCTTCATATATTGTATCCATTTTGTCATTTATTTTAGGATGGTAAATATGGTCTCTGTTACTCCATATTACCTGAATTGATTAATTTTTTTATTGTTAATTTTCTCTTCAGTGATTTGGAAGCTATATTGCCTCTAAATCAAAATTCTATCAAAATTTTTATAAATCAACTCTAAGTTTATAACTTTATATGCAGTTGGATCAGAATTCCTATAAGAGTCTCAAAAATGAAATAACCTATTAGATCCTGTTCCTTATTAATGATAAATTAAGCATAATTTACCTCTCTGCTGTTCCAAATTGTGTATGTGTGTGAGTGTGTGTTTTTGTATGCTCCAGTTACTACTTTTTAGACAGTTGCTTTAAGTTTGTTACATTAACAAAGAAAATACAGGTATAAACATCTTGGATTTCATTGCTCACTACCACTATTTAATCCCATGTCTTTCCCACTTTTGAGTTATTTACTTATCGGGATTTCCCAATCAACTGGGCACATGATTGACTAATTTTTTTTGAACGGTGGACTTGGTACACTTACATATCTCTATGCAGATTTTTTGTTCTCCTCATCAACAACTCTCAGCATGTTGTTGATGGCCCAAGCCTTGTTTTAAAATAAGGCATTCTTATTCATCACAAAAAAAGTTTTTTTTTCTTTAATTTAAGATGCTGTCTTTTTATGGCTGGCTAGTCGTGCATGGTGAATGGATATTAATAGAGATTTTCTTAACCTTCCTCCTTCTTTTTGCCATAACTCGAATTCATTGAGAAGCATGTTTTTACCATTTTTCAGATGGGCTTCCGCTCTGACTTCCACTTTAAACCATCACCTCACTCTTTTTCTCCATGCTTATTCCTGAAAAAGTGAGCTCTCTATCGGATTAAAGGTGGTTCCCATCAGAGATGTGTGGCTCCCTGTCCAAAGGTCCAAAGGAAGAGAAAAGGAAAGATTCCAGTTTCTGGTGGTTACATTTTGTTTGCTTAGAGATCTAGTTATCTGTGTGGCTGCAGTGGTATCTGCAATATCTTGGCTCAGAGTTTTCTTTTTCTGGCTTACTAGGGGAGCCGCATTAGCTGGGGTCACAGCACGGTGGCAGTTGTCAGGATCCCGGGGCTGAGGCAGCCCCTCTCCCCCCTTGTTATTTTGATCTTGCAAACTGGGTTCCAGCTATGTGAACTTTGCACCTGGTGGCCAGGATTGCCTCCCACGTGACGTGTCCCCAGTTCCTCGGTGTCCCTCACTGCTATCAGCTAGCTCCAGTAAGGGCACAAGCTGGCTTCCACTGTGGTCCTTCCTCCTTCCTCTCCAGGCAGGCCCTCCTTTCCCACTAGTTGGCCCTAAGACTTCTTTCCTGTGCTATATATGCTGAAGGAATTCCTCAGCTTTTCCAGCAGGTAGATGGCGCTCTTCTATGTTTGGAACACTTCAGTGCTTGCAGTGGAAATTTAGGAGGTGGGAAGAAGGATCTTGGGGGTTCTCCATATCTAGTGGCTCCCTATCAGGCAGATTCAACTAACTGTGGATTGGAAATATTTGGGAAAAAACAGAAAGTTTCAAAAAGCAACTCTTGAATTTGCCATAAACTGGCAACTACGTACATAGCATTCATGTTGTATTAGATACCATGAGTAATCTAGGGATAATTTAAAGTACACAGGAGGACACAGTGAAAGAGAATGTGACAACGAATGTATCTGTATATTCATGTATAACTGAAAACTTGTGCTGTATGCTGGAATTTGATACAACATTGTAAAATGACTATAACTCAATAAAAAAAATTTGTATATGTAAAAACAAAAGTACATGGGAGGATGTACATGAGTTCCATGAAAGTCCTATGTCATTTTATACAAAAGGCGTCAGCATCCATGGATGTTGACGTCTGGGGGGAGTCCTGGAACCAGAGCCCCATGGTTACCAAGGGATGACTGGAAGTCCAGGCTCCTTATCCCAGCCTGTCAGGTCCCCATGTGGTCTGAATCCTACCTGTACCACACTTCCCTTGTCACTCTCCTCCAGCCCTGGCAGACTGCCCTCTGATTCTTGAACAGGCCACACTCACTGCACTTCATGTCTGGCCCCTAGAAATACACGTTGCTTTCTGAGCATGGTTCTGCTTTTACAAAACAGGCTGCATTGTCACTAGAGAAGACAGTGTGGAATTTCCTTTAAAAAATGAAAATAGACTTAACTCATAATCCAGCCTTCCCACTCCCGGGCATATGTCAGAAGAAAAGTCTCATTCTAAAAGTCACATGCACCTCAATGCTCACAGCAGCACTATTTATAACAGCCAGGACATGGCAACAACCCAAATGTCCATTGACAGCTGACTGGATAAAGATGTAGCAGTATATTTATACAATGGAATACTACTCAGACATGAAAAAACAAAATAATGTCATTTGCAGCAACATGGATGGACGTAGAGATAGTCATTCTAAGTGAAGTAAGCCAGAAAAAGAGAAAAATGCCATATGATATCACCTACATGTGGAATCTAGAAAAAGACACAAATGAACTTAACTACAAAAGAGAAACAGACCCACAGACATAGAGAAACAAACTCACAGTTACCAGGGAGAGAAGGGGATGGGAAGTGATAAATAAGGGAATTTGATAAGTGCCCCTCTTGGGGAGTGATGGAAATGTTAGCTATCTTGATTGTGGTGATGATTTTCTGGGTGTAGACATTTATCAAATTCATCAAATAGTACATGTGGAATATGCTTATTTTACTGTACAGGAATCATATCACAATAAAGGTGCCTGTAAAAAAACAAGAAAAGATTGGCGGCATTGTGTCCTTCGTTTTTATGTGTGTTCAGTGAGTGGGTCTTCAAGTTTCCGGTCTGCCATATTTTCTGAACCAGAAGTGCCCTCCTTCCCTTTTCCTTATTAAACTGTCAGTGGGTGGTATTTTTTCCCATGGCTTCACCTGCTCTCTGTCCACTGATTAACAGTCACATCTTTTCCAGCATGGACATCTCAGTTCATTCCCAGAAATATACTTCTAATTGACAAGTACACATTCCCATTTGATTAGCCCATAAAAATCACAAGCTCTGTATGTTTGGATTTACATTCACTCAGAACTAGGTTTACTTTTTCAAACAATGGCATCACTATCCCATCTGTTTTCCGTGACATACATCTGGGAGTTTTCCTTTACTTTGCCACTCCCTCACCCCCGTCAGTACTACAATTCTATTCCTTAATGTCCCCCAACTAAGTCCCTGCTCCTTGCTCCCCACTGCATTAATTCACACCCTTTGCTAGTCTCCCCAGTGCTGTTCCTTAGAGTGAACAATCCAATTTGCTCACTTTTAATGGCTAATCTGTGTCACTCTCCTCCTTAAAACCCCAAAGAATTCCCCGCTGCATATGTGAGGAAGTCCACGCTCCCTGATTTAACGTTACAACTTCTCATCACCTTGTTGCTGCTTTTTTTCAGCCTCAGCTTCCGTTAGTTCCTCACAGCCTCTAGCCTCACTGACCTTCCTTCCCTAAGTGCAAAGTGCTCTTAGACATGACCAGATCTCTGCACGAGACACGCAAGCTGCTGAGAATCCCGTCCCCACCACGCACTCTCCTGGTCTAGAAATTTACTGGAATCCTTCACATGTCAGTGCTGGAAGCATTTCCTCTCTGACACCTTCCCTACCTTCTAGAACCCTGCCCCAGGTAGTGCAAGAGCCCCTCTGAACATACAGTATACATGATGTCAAGTGACTCTTACCACATTGTTTTGAAAATCTATTTATATTTTTCTCTTCCACGACACACTGTGATCTCCTTGAGGGACGGGTGGCTGTGTGCTATTAGTCTATACAGCTAATGGCTGACACAGACACCGGGCCATCAGAAACAGTCTGCTGAGACATCAAGAAGAATTGTCGTCTTTGCGATGCAAGAAAGACTACATGATTTCTGATCTTACACCATCCGGTAAGGGTCAAAATAATTTCACATAGAACTACACAGGCAAGATATGTGTATTCTTTTCCTCTTTGTGAGCCCGAGATCATAGGCATCCTGGAAAGTAGGTGTCACTCTAAGCTGTCTGTCCCCTAGTCTGTCACATCCAGCTTCAGCATATTTTTTAGAAGTTGTTGGGATACGTGTACATCACCCCATCTTAAAGAAAACAGCGCTTAAGCCTGACCAAGTTTAATGTCCATATAAAAATCAGAAATCTTCCAAACTGAAGCCTGAAGAAACATTCCCCTTCTCTCCTTCTAGTATGTCTGCCATCTGCATCCCACATCCCCACTGCTCATCTGCATCAGGCCACCTTTTATCTAGAAACATTTTCGGTGGGACACTTGGATGAGAACTACTTACAGCAGTCATGAAAATGGTCCTATGAATGTAGGCTCTGCACAACAAGGATGCTTTGACCAGAGGCCTCAGCTGTGGCCTGCAGGGTCTGTTTACGTGTTCTGCCTGGCTTCCCTGCAGACATTCTGCAGAAAATCAAGCCTGCAGTTAAAGTCATAGAAGGCCCAAAAATCCAGAAAAATGGAGTGAGATTCATCTCCTTGGGAATAATTTTGAAAACCACCCACTAATAGGAAGAAGAGGTTTAAGAGTTTTGTTTCAGAGCAGATGATGTCCAACTGCAGGTGGGCCAGTTTTGTCATTGTTGTTCGCTAGTTGTCTTTCTGCTGCTTCTAACACACCGCTGTTTATAGAAGTGGCCTGAATCGGCCCTCAGAGCAGAAAGGTGAGCTGGACCTGGGTACAGCCAAGCTCCTCTGCTGTGTAATAACCCACTGAGAAGGAAGGGATAGCCCAGGGCTTCCTCTGACTCTCTCCCTCAGTTATAAACTCTATGAAGGGAAAATGGAACAAAAAAATCTTAATTCAATATGGTATTGTCAAAGTATAAAAATAATTTTCTTTGGAGGGGATGTATATTTCAAGGTGTAGAGTACATGCTGAGTTCAATTTGCAGTATCTCAATGTAAAAAAAAATAAGAAAAATTCTTTAAAAAAAAAAGGAAAGGAACAAAGAAGAAAAGAGACCTCAAACAACCCAAGTTTAAAAAGAAAAAGAAGTCTTTTAAAAATAGTAGTCAGCTCGGTCTTTGACTAGATAAGGAGTTTGGGGTTAACAGGTACACACTACTATGTATAAAATAAATAACCAACTCCCAGGTCCTTAATAACCTAGTTCAACCTGAATCCTTTCTCTTTTTTCCCCTAAGCAACCCGGGAAGCCTCTGAAATTCTCATCTTATAAGAGAATTCATTTAAAGGCTGTTTGAAAATTACTGGTTAAAACAGTTATTGGTGGTTCCATGAATATAGGTCTAGTAAGAAAGACAGACAATAAACCAGTAAGCCAATAAATATATTATGTACTGCCAGGTACTAATAATTGCCATAAAGAAACATAAACATATTAGGAGAGAAAATGATTGAATAGGAAATATGTGCATGCTATTTTAAATAATGTGGTCAGACAAGTCCTCTCTGAGGGTAAAATAATTTGAACAAAGTCCTGAATGAAGCAAAAGTATAAGCCACGTAGGTAACAGACAAGAAAAGCCTCCCAGGCCGGGAGAAGTGTAAGTACAAGACTTGGAGTTACAAACACAGCTGTCCTGGTGGGGACCATCTGGGCGGTGAAGATGGGCTGGAGCAGAATGGTGAGAACTGAGGCTGCAGAGACGGGTGAGGGACCAGATCACACAGGGCCTTAGTAGGGACTCTGGATATCCTTCTGAATACAATGGAAAATCACGAGATTATTTTGCAAAACAGAACAACTTGATCTGATTCATTCTTTAATAAGACTGTTTTGGGTAACATATGGGGAATAAGCAATGGAAGCAGGGCAAGGTAAGCTGATGGGAAGCCAGTGGGAAGAGTGCTGCTGACCTGGAGAGAGACACCGAGGTTGGGCTGGTATGATGGCGGGAGACGGGCTGAAAAGAGGACACGATTTGACAGTAACGGTCACAGGCCTTAATGCTTGAGTTGGACACAGACACAGAGTGGTTCAGGGTGATGGGTCTGTGATATTTGGGGCTGAGTCACGGTTTTTTTTGCAGAGACCTGACAGGAGAATAAAGTGGGGACGTTGACGTCAGTAAGAAGTGTTGGTGGGTGTTGAATTCCCCCTAGGGCCGCGTCTCTGTTTCTCTGTAGATGAAGTCAGCAGAGCAGAGATGGGTGTTCCTAATTCTGCAGAGAATTGTGCGTCCTCCTCATCGACAAATTCGAGAGGCCCACCTGCCCATCCAATTGCAACATCTTGAATCTGCTTCTTTCTATCCAGGAGATTTCCAACTAAGATGCCAATCAAAAGTCCCCGTGTCCAGAGTTAGAGCTGTGTGCATTTGGGATGATCTCAGAGATGGCTCCACAGAGACTTGGTGTGATCTCTCTCCCTCAGAGCACACAATTCCCTTCAGTCTGGTGGGTCTCAGCAGAGAAGATTTCACAAATAGCCCCTATCAGTCCGTAGGGACCAACCTCCCGCTTGGCTGAGCTCTGAAAATGAGCACGAGTTCCGGGCATAGGGCCTTCTCCAGGGCGCCATCAGTCAGATTACATGAGGACAATGTACAGAAGAGTGGGAGGGTTGATGGTATAAATGGATTTTAACTTTTGCTCTGAATCTGATTCTGTCCTTCCATTTTGTGAAGGAAGAGTTCTTAGGTCAGACATGATTCTCCTTTTTCTTTCTATTTGATCATCCAAGGGGTTAAGATAGGGTATTTGTTTTAGGGAAAGAATCTTAAAAAAAAAAAAAAGAAAACCTTGCAAATAGCGTCTTGTTTGGCATTTGGACAAGACAACCAGTAAATTCTCCCAGCAATTTTGAACCCCCTTGTTCCTCCAGGGAGTCTCCAAAGGTATAAATATTCCAAATCTCACCCCAAACCAATGAGCCTTTTCTTTTTTTAAGCACTTCACCATAGACAAAAGATGTCACTAAAGAAGGTGAGAAAAGAGCACGTCCCCATCATCCAGAGTCCCTCCCAAAGAGCCCCCTGAAATAAAGAGTAGATGAACGAGAGAAACGGTTTATTTATACACATGCAGGAGCCAACCAGAAAAGTAACTACCATGTTAAATGGTGAAAGTTAAAGGCTTTTTTATCAACCTAACTTAATAGGGCAAACGGAGAGGAGAGAATTGGCTTCCATGACAAGTTTTCTTCTACATCTATTGAATCTCAGGAATCTTCAGCTTAAAGTGCTTTTGTATTAACCATGGGTTCCATCTGAATTTCCATTCCTCGAACTTTGTTCTTCTTTTTCAAGATTAACTCATGTATTCTGAGCCCCTGGATTTTCCACGTGAATTTTAGATTGATTGTCAATTCCTTCAAAACACCACCTGGGATTTAGGTAGGCATTCTTTGAGTCCTTAAATCTATTCGTGGACTATTGTCATCTTAGTAGAATGAAATCTTCTGTTCCATGAATATGGGATTATTCTCTGTGAATGTAGGTCTTAATTTCTCTCAACAGTAATCTATTGTAGTCTTCAGTGTCCAAGTCTGGTACTTCTTCCTCACTTCTATTGGATGCTGATTCAGAACAGACACGACCTCCTGGAGAACCTCAACTGCCATGGAGCTGACATGGAACTGAGTCCTGAGAAGGCTTTAAATTCTTTTAAAAATAGGATTAATGCACTTTAATTACTCCACAGGTGAGTAATGAATGGGTCACATTAACATAGGATTTTAATCCTTTTAGAATTAGTAGAGTAATACAGACACATTAGAAAAAACTGAAATATTGCCTAAAAGAAAAGAGATTTTTAACTCCCACCCACAGAAGTGACTGTCATGAATGATTTCGTGCTTATGTCTCAGTCTCTGTGTCTCTCAGTATGTCTCTCTCCATCTCTGTCTCTCACACACTCACAATCAGATCAATTTACATCTATTCTGATTTCACACATATGTGGTCGTGCAGATGGGACGCTGGATGCAGACAGTGGGTCTGCATGCTTCCACCCTGAGGCCTCCCTTGACATTGGGTTGAGACCAAGCACTCACTTTTCCAACTGCACAGCATTCATTTATCCACATGGACCAGAACGAATGGACTCCATCCCCTCTCCATCAACATCAGTGTTGCTTTAATTCTGACTGTTTCAACCAGTGCTGTGATGAACACCCTTGAAAAGGCACCTTTGAATAGGTGTTTAAGGATTTTAGCAGGATGAACTGTAAGGATCAGAACTTCTGGGGAAGAGATGCATCTGTGGCCCTTTGATGCATCCTGCACCCTGTTCTCCTGAAGAAGTGCTTCCATTTGCTCTTCCCTCCAGGGGATCTGCTGGAGCCACTGCCTGCTTACATTGTCACCTGGGCTGGTTGTCACCTGACTAAAGACCCGCCAGTGTGATGGTGACCGGTGCTGTCTCTGCAGTGTTTCTGTCTGCCTGTGTTCTCACCTGAGAGGTCAAGCGTCTCTGATACACAATGGCCACCTACATTGCCTCTCATTGGAACTGCCCATGTCTGTTCTGTTTCTGTTTAGATCACTGGGTTTCAAAATATTTTTGGACTACAGGGATGGGAAACCTTTCTCCAACCTTGGGTTATGAGGAATGCTTTTTCCAGGATGTGGTTTGTCTTTCAAGCCGTTTTTCTGGGCTTTTGCTAATTTTTTTGATTTGTTTGGTTTTGTTTTTGCCACAGGAAGAGCTAAGCATCTCCCTTCTGTCTTCTGGCTGTGCTGTCACAGGGGGAAAAGCAGTGTCTACCCTGAGATTATGCACAGAGTTATTAAAATGGCTTCATTTTGTACATCACATATTTAATCCCCCTGGATATCCCCTTAAAAAAATAAAAATGCTGTTTCAAGTGAAAACAAAAAAATCACCAGCCCCAGCTTAAAACATGTGGGCCGAGACAAAAAGCCACCTTTCATAAAGTTTCATTGTCAAGGAACACCCAGGAGAGATAAAGACATGCAGAAAAAAAGAGGACTTGTGATTGTCAGGGGCTGGGTGAGGAGGGAGAGGAGTGCACACTCTGGATCCAAGGTTTCACTTTGAGGAAAAAAATAGTGTGAAACTAGATGGTAGTGATGGTCGCACAACATTGTGAATGCCCCTAATGCCCCTGAATTGAACAATTTAAAAGGGGAAATGTCTGTATTTTATTACATGAAACTCTAAAAAGAAAAATAAAGGATGTCATAAATGATGTGAAACAAACAAAGGAAACTAAAGAAAACCAAACAAAAACATCTCCAGCGGAAGAGACATCAAGTTTGGGAGTGGGAGGAGAGGACTGATGGTGGGATTTTGGAGAACATTTTGGAGAAGAAGGTGTAGGTGGGTGCAGAGGGGGCTTTGTCTGAGGGGGTGGTGATGCCTGAACTGGTTCTCCGTTGCCCAGCAGTCCAGCTGCAGATGCAGGTTCAGGAGGAGCTGCAGGAGCAGCAGGAGGGAGCTCGGGGTCTCCTGCTGGATCCAGATCATCCGTTTTTTGGTCTCTGACAACTTCCCCTGCCCCTGCCTCCTCTGTAACTATTGGATGTGGAGAGACTTTTAAGTCCTGTGGAAGAGCTCATGCTGTGAAAGAGGAAAAATTATCCACCTGCCTCCCTTTCCATGTGCCTCTTCAAGGACAGAAACCTTCCCAGAGCTTTCCAGACAGCTCCCACCCAGAAAGTGCCCACAGGATGTGTTCTGTGACTGAATTTTTCCAGACAGGTGGTCTAAGGCCATTCTTTGCTCTGGTCCCAACAGTAGCCTCTTGAGACAACTCCCTGTGTGGCCCAGCCCTCGCCCCTCCCTCACCTACACACATGCACCAGCCCTGCCTTTCTGACCTTCGGACTGTGCTTCAGGGCTCCTGGTCCTCCACCTGACTTGCAGTGAAGTGGGCATGGTGCTCCAGGTCAGAGCCGGTTGTGCTGAGCTTCCTGTCAGCACCGGGCAGCTCCCTCGGGAGATCCCTTGGTGATGTCTGGGTCGGAGGCCTGCCCCACTGATTTCTGGGCCATGGGGTTGGGACCCCTCCATATCCAGACCCACCTGGAGACTGCTCTGGCCCTCAGAAGAGTGGCACAGTAGCCCTTCATTTGGGGAGGGGGTGTTGGTGTTCTTATTCATCAGCTTCTGTTCAATATGTGGTATCTGGCTCTGCAATGACGGTAACCAGTAGCTGACACGGCCTGGAAGTCTCAGAGCCCTGCCCGGCCACGAACACTCCTGAATCTGTCCACTCGACCCTCTGCTGCCAGATCAGACTGGGACCTTGTTCAGCTCAGACACCAGGGAGTGAAAAGACATACCAAGATAGTATGGGCTCCACCTCGGGCAGTAGGACCCTTCCCTGGCTCTCCATATCCCAGCCAGCCAGCTTTGACCTGGGCTGTGGATGTGACAGGGCCCCCAGGCCTCTTACCTGCTCTTGCTTGAGGCAGAAACCCATTCCCAACATGACTGCTCCACCTCCACCTTCCAGGAAGGGGCCGTGGGGCTACGTGGGTGGGATCTGAGTGGTGGCCCTGCCTGGACGGGCCTGCCCTGGGCCTCCCTGTGTTACCTTTGGATCTCTCTGGCCAAAAGGCC
This sequence comes from Vicugna pacos, assembly GCF_048564905.1. Classification (NCBI taxonomy): domain Eukaryota; kingdom Metazoa; phylum Chordata; class Mammalia; order Artiodactyla; family Camelidae; genus Vicugna; species Vicugna pacos. The sequence continues at coordinate 21,599,540 of NC_132995.1, read as the reverse complement.
AGAGGCGCCTTGGGTGAGACCTGACTCAGAGCCGGCAGCGTTGGTGCAGCCCCTCGCTGCGGGCTTTCCGGGGGCTGCGGCCTCGGGATATTGGGATGCAGCAGAACATGCCTCTGTCTCCAACCAAGTGAGCTGAGTAGGGTCTTCTCTACAGAGTGGGTGCCTGGTGACTTCGGTTCCAAGTTCTGTTGGGCTCTATTGCCAAGGAACTGAGGTCACTTCCTGGAGTCCACTTATCCAAGCTTCCTCCTGACACAAAGCTCCCCAACGTCCTTTCTGGGCTGCCGATCTCTCATTTCTCACTCCATGCAATTTCCACACACAGTGACACCAACTCAGCGCCCTCCCATAGCCCTGAGAAGGCCTGGATGCAGCCAGCGCCGCAGCTCTGAAGACACAGCTGGGTTCAAAACTGGCTCCCCCAACTCAGCAGTGCTATCACCCTGGACAAGCCACGTGCCTCCCAGGGTCTCCCCAACCCCCCATCGGCACAGTGGGGATCATTCTGGCCCCTGTTTCCTAGAGAAGCCATCCTGTCTCTAGACCTAGAAACACCTATTGCATCTGTCACCCCCATGGGCTGGCATCACAGGGAGCTCGTGCACAGACTCAGCAAAGGAAGGACCCCATAGAGGGCTGGAAGAGCGCAGAGCACATGCCACACAGGCCAGGGTATGCCCTGGGATCTGGAGAAAATCACTTTCCTTGCTGTTTGCTTCCCAGCTCCCTGTCATCAGACTGAAATTAAATACAACTCTGACATCGTCCGCTCTGGCATACAACCTCCTAGGTCATTCTGTCATGTTGACATACAGGCCCAGTGTCCCATCTCGGCCTCGGTGGTGGGCTGCCCCACAATGGCTTCCTATTTTTTACCTTCTTTTCCCACACCCTTGTGTGATCCCCACACTCTCCCCTGGAGGGTGGATGGACTATAGGACCAGGTTCTGACATGTAGACTGACTTGTGAAAATGTGCGTGAGTTCCACTCATTACCAGCTCCAGTGTTCCTTCTCTCTGTCTCTGTCTCTCAGTGCCTCTCTCTCTGTCTTGTCTCTCTCTCTGTTTCTGTCTCCCCCTGCTTCTCTGTGTTTCAGACTGTCTGTCTCTTTTCCTGTATGTATGTGTGTATATATTTATGTGCATATGTGTGTATTTATGTGTGTGTATTTTTCGGGCCCAGGGCAGGTCACTTCTGAAAATCCCTTGATGACATATTGATTATTTAGAATTCATGTTACTGAAGAAAAATTATCTTTGGAAATTATGCAAGAACTTTGGTGGGATTTTCTCTAAGGATCAGCACTGCTAGGGAAGGGATGCACCTGTGGCGCTTTGATGTATCCTACACCTTGTTCTGCCGGAGAGGAGCATCCATTTGCTCTTCCCTCCAGGGGACCTCCTGGGGCCTCTGCCTGCTCACGTTTTCACCAGGGCTGGTTGTCACCGGGCTAAAGACCTGCCAGTGTGATGGTGGCCAATGCTGCCTCTGCAGTCTGTCCATCTGCCTGTGTCCTCACCTGAGAGGTCGAGCATCTCTAGCACACACTGGCCACCTGCACTGCCTCCTGTTGGAACTGCCTGTGTATGTTTTGTTTCTTTTCAGAACACTGGGCTTCAAGAGAGTTTTTGGACCACAGGGACGTGAAGCTTTTCTCGGACCTTGGGTCATGAGAAAAGCTTTTTCCAGGCTGTGGTCTGTCTTTCCAGCTGTCTTTCTTGGTCTTTGTTTTCTGCTTTTGTTTGGTTTTATTTTGCCACAAGAAAAGCTAAGCATCTCCCTTCTGGCTCTGGTTTCACAGTTAGAACAGCAGTGCCTACCACGAGATTATGCACAGAGTTACTAAAAGGGCTTCATTTGGTATGTCTCATCTTTAATCCATCTGGATTTTCCTCTCAAAATACAAAAAAGCTAATTCACATGAAAACAAACAAACAAACAAATCACCCGTCCCTACTTAAGATATGTGGGCAAACAAACAAACAAAAAAGCCACCTTTTATATGATTTCATTGATAGGGAGCCTCCAGGATAGGTAAAGACATACAGAGAGAAAGGGGATTAGGGCTTGTCATGGGCTGGGGGAGGTAGGGTGTGGGGTGCACTTTGTATACAAGCTTTTACTTTGAGGAAGGAAATAGCCTGCAACCAGTGGTGTTGGTCTCACAGCATTGTGAATGCACTTAATGCTTCTTAAAATTGCACAATTTAAAATGGGAAAAGGCTAAACTTTATTCTTATATACTTAAAACAAAAATAGAATATACTATAATAGAAAAGAAAAAAATCTGACTCCATAGAAGATCTGTTTTTTGGCTTTAACCCTGTGTCCTCTTTTCTAGGCTTAGTCTTACTAGTTCTCCACCTTTTGTAAAACAATGTTGTCTTTAGCCTGAAATATACAGGAGAGCCTATTTTTAAGGCTCTGATCTTTAAGGATATTAACACTTTTGTACTTATATAAAGACAACAAGCTGCAGAATAGAAAATAACTTTTGTTTTGTTAGAGGATTTACAGAGGCACTATGACTTGGTTTACGTAGATAGCTGCAGACCAAGATAATGGCAGACTAATATCTTGGAGAACCATCTTCCCCAAGTCAGACTTCAGGCTCCCTTTCTACTAAAAAGGGGAGGGGCTGTGGTTGGTTGTTGCAAACTTCTTGGTGTAGGATTTCTTTGTTCTTGGAATCTTTTGCAGCTGTCCACATGGGTCAGATCATGGTGTTCCCATAAAATCTGCAACAAAACAAACTTTTTCTATTCAGCAACTTCTTATCTTTATAGGAGTGTAAAAGTGTTATTTCAGGCTAAAGGCAACATTGTTTTACAAAAGTTGCAGAGCTAGCAAGACTAAGTCTAGAAAACACGGCAGAGGGTTAAAGAAAAGGAACAGATCCAATATGGACTCAGATTTGTTCTTCTCCATAACAAAGCCTTTTGGTGAGAGCTAAGAGGATGATTCCTGGGTGGGTCCTCCACTGTCCCAGGCTGGAGTTCAGGCAGAATCCCTGCCAGATTCACCATGATTTTGGACCTGATCTCCCGCAGAGAAAGTGACAATTATTGGATTAAAATTACCTGTCAAAATCCCTTCAATTTCCTGTAAACTATACCACAGCAGGGGATGTCTCATTGGCCAGTCAACTGCCAGTCTCCTCTGATGCAAGGGACCAGCGTCGCCGCAGGCTTCATGGTGGCCTGACCAGTGCACCTTCCTACTTTGCTCTCCAGCCTTGGCTTCCTAACTTTGACATTTTAAAAGCTCCTGTCTCTCTTCCCGCTGGCCTGGTGTGAATGAACAAGATCCCTGCATCCACCTGGGCTGAGCTCAGGCCACGCACACAGCCCATCATCTGATGTCTACCCCTGGGCTCAAGTGCACCCTCTGAGCTCCTCAACCCCAAAGTTCCATGTGACCAGTGCCTCCGCCCTAGGGGTCCAGATCATCATCAGGACAATCAACCACCCAAGGCCCACAGGGCAGTGGCTGTCAGCCTGGGATCACCCTGACCCATCGGGTCAGTTGAGGCACAAGGTGCGGGGATCAGGGTGCCAGGGCGGGAATTCGAACCTCCTTCAGGCCAGCCTGCCTCGCCATGCAGCCTAAGACATTAAGTATGAAGGTGCACACTGGGCAGGATCCCTCACTGGTGGCAGTAGTCATCATTACTGGAGCCCGGATTTTCCCACCCCAACTACAGGGTGAGGGGTGAGGGAGTGAGCTCAGGGTAGGGGTGCACTCAGAGTGAAGGGGATCCCATGGTGAGGGGGTACAGGTTGAGGGGTGTGGGGCCCACTGAGAGTGGAACTGACATGGCTGAGGGGTGAGGGGGACAATTTCAGGATGTTGGGGGTCCTGTGGTGAGGCATGAGGGGTAAGCTTGTGGGTGAAGGGGCCATAGGTTAGGACCTAGCAGGATGGATTGTAAGGGCAGGGACCTCAGTGTGAGGAGAAGGAGCCCTGTCTTCAAGGTCTGGTGGGAGCCTGGCCTGGCCAGGGGTGGGAGGGTAGTAACAGGGAGGGGAAGGTGAGCAGTTGAAGTGGGGCTGGCGGTGTGTGGCCTGGCCCAGGGCAGTCGTGGTTCTAGTTCAGTGCCAGGACCCAGTCGGTGGCAGGGTGAAGGCTCTGGGGATGGAGTCTCAGCGGGACCAGCAGGAGGGGACCCAGCTGGCTCCTCCCAGCCCCAGTGGCCAGGTCCTGTAAAGCAGGAGACCCACCCGAGAAGCTTGCACTGCAGGCGGGAGGTGGAGGGGTGCACACACGCAGACGGACAGACGCACGGATGCCGGAACCCGCCCAGAAGGCGTGGAAGCTGGCGGGAGCCGGTTGCTCCTGGACCCGCTCCTGGAAGAGGAACACGGCCTGGGGTCTGGGCCGCCGCCTACCCTCGGCTCAGCTGCCACTGCCGGGCAGTTAAGGGGGCGCTGGTGGGGACGCTCTGCTCGGGGAGCTGGCGGGTGACGCCTGGGCTGTGCGGCTGGGGAGGCGCACAGGGAGGGGTGCAGAGGTGAGGTCCAGGCTGCGCGTCCCGTTAGGACCCTGAGGCGGGTCCCAGCCACCGCTGTGGTTCGTGGTAACCCCGCTATTAGTAGTTCCTGAACCCCGTGTTTTTCCCACCGCTTATACCCGAGTTTAGGAGAGCAGGTACAGCCCCATGAGGTGGGAGGGTGCCGGATGGCTCCGGAGCATCTCCGAATGTCCCTCAGACCAGGGCCTGCTCCCAGGAGGCAGTTGCAGTGCGGTCGCGGGGCCTCGGATGGAATGGGGGCTGCCCCATGAAAGCCCCTGAATTTGCTCCCATCTTCCCAACGACCTGAACTTGGGGGAGGCCTCTAAAGCCCCAGGTTCGTGGGACTCAGGTTATATGTCAGTCTGCTCCTGGGAGGTGGGCGCAGTGCGATCAGTGTGCTGGGATGGTTGCAGCAGCAGCGGGAAATGGTCGCAACCCCCACGCTCTCACAAGGTAGCCCCAATCCCGCCATCGCAGGCGCCGCAATTCCCTGACAGCACAGTACCCGCCTTCCAGGAGCAGGCTGACCTGTAACCTGACTTCCACGAACCTGGGGCAGCAGAGGCCAAGCTCAGGCCATGCGCTGGGGAGTTTGAAGCAAATCCACGGGCTCCCATGGGCAGACCCCATAACCAGCCACTGCCTTCGACCACACCGCGCCCTCCTCCCGGGAGCAGGCTGACCTGGGGACCGTGCCTGGAGTAGCAGAGGCCGAGCCCTGGACAGGCAGTGGGGGAGATGGGGGCAAATCGACCAGCTTGCCAGGTCGCTGCCCATCTTCCTGACTCTGCCCCAGGTTCGTGGATCACTTGTTTTCAAGTCAGTGGTTTCCTGAGAGGCAGGCACGGTGCGGTCAGGAAGCGGGGGCTATGGGGAGGGGTGCTGCGCCAGGGGGAGCAGATGGACTTGCTCCCATCTTCCCCAGGGACAGACCTGGGGAAAGTCTCTGCTGCCCCAGGTTTGCAGGATGTATGTCATGTCAGCCTGTCCCTGGGAGGAGGGCTCAGTGTACTCGGGGAAGCCTCAGTGGCTGACGAGGGTTTTAGAGGTGGGCTCTAGCTCAGCATAACTAACTCTCCTTTCTTCTCTCGCTTCCTCAGTTGGTGGCTGTATCGGCTTTTTCATTATAGGTTATTGCTGGATAATGAACATAGGTTTCTGAGCTATACAGAAGAAACTTTATTTAAAATCTATTTTTATATATAGTGGCTAACATTTGTAAATCTGAAACTCCCAAATTTATCCCTTCCCATCCCCTTTCCTTGGTAACCTTAAGATTGTTTACTAAGTCTGCAAGTCTGTTTCTCTTTTGTAGATGAGTTCACAGTGTCTTTTTGTCTTTTTTTTTAGATTACACATATGTGTGGTATCATTTGGTATTTTTCTGTTTCGGGCTGCTTTCACTTAGAATGATGATCTCTAGCTCCATCCATGTTGCTGCAAATGGGTTTATTTTGTCCTTTTCATGGTAGAGTAGTATTCCAGTGTATAAATATACCAGAACTTATTTATCCAGTCATCTGTTGCTACATTTAGCTTGCCTCCATGTCTCTGCTATTGTATACAGTGGTGCTATGAATACTGTGGTGCAGGTATCTTTTCACATTGGAATTCCTTCCAGTTATATACCCAGAAGTGGGATTGCTGGGTCATAGGGTAAGTCTACTTTTAGTTTTTTGAGGGATTTCCATGCTTTCCATAATAACTACACCAAACTGGATTCCCACCAGCAGTGTAAGAGGGTACCCTTCAATCTACAGCCTTTCTTACCTTTATCATTCATGGACTTCTGAGCGATGGCCATTCTGACTGCTGTTAGCTGATACCTCATTGTAGTTTTGATTTGCATTTCTCTGTTTATTAGTGATATTGAGCATTTTTTCATGTTCCAATTGGCCATTTCTGTCTTCATTGGAGAAATGCTTGTTTAGGTCTTCTGCCTATTTTTGGATTGAGTTTTTTTTTTTTTTTGTTATTAAGTTGTATGAGCTGTTTATATATTCTGAAAATTAAGGCTTTGTTAGTCGTATCATTTGAAAATATTTTCTTCCATTCGTAGGTTGTTGTTTTGTTTTACTTATGGTTGCCTTTGCTGTGAAGAAACTTATGAGTTTAATTACTTCCCATTTGTTTATTTTTCTCTTACTTTCATTGCCTGGGTAGATTGCCCTAGGAGAACATTGCTAAGATTTATGTCAGATAATGTTTTGCCTATGTTTACTTTTAGGAGATGTACCATGTCTTGTCCACCTGCATCTTAAGCCTGTACTCTAGATCTGTGCTTCAGTTTTGAATTTTGAGCTTCTTAGAGAACACCTTCTCTTAGCTCATATGTCAGATTCAACATGTCTGAAGCTAATTTCATAATCTTTTTCCTTGCAGCATCTCCACTTATTCAGTGGGATAATCATTCTTCCGGTCTTGAATAACCAAACGCTTGGAATGGTCTTTGATTTATCTTTCTCTCACCACCCTCCACATTTTGTCAGCATCTGGAACTGTATGTTTTTGGTTTCAAGTGTCTATTCTGATTGCTGATACTCTCATGAAGAGCTTTCATCCCTGATACATGAATTTTTCTTTCTGTTGAATTCTTGGATATTCTCTCCCCCCACTTTCAGTCAACCTACAGTTTTGACCCTCCAACATCTAGAGTCAAGTCAAAGACTTACCACAACCAGATCTCAGCCAGGTATTCTCAACCCTCCATCATTTTGGCCTTACCTTATGTATTCCAATCATTATGTGACTTAGCCTCCTAGGGTAACTTGTGCCTTATTAAAAACCAGGAGTCACCAGCCTTTTCCTATCCAGTCCTCAGTTAAAACAGCTTAGAATTTCCCTGAGAACTAGTTGGAGAACCATCCCCTTCATAGAGTCTTCCCTATTTACTCCAAGTACTTCTAGCTCCTCTTTGTATTCCTGCAGTGTTTATGAACAGTAGCCTGTAACCTTGGCTTTGAGTACTGACTTGGTACCATTCCCAGGTGGTTTCCTATGTGTCTCCTCACTTAGCTCGTAACTGGAGAAGACTCCCTTGTTCATCCTCCTTTATACCCCTCACCCTGCTTAGCATCGGGCAATAGCAGGCATCCAGGCAGTTCTTATCTACTTTATTTATTCGCAGGGGTGGTGGTGTGGAGTATAGCTAATAACTATTAATTCAGTGTTGCAATTAAAAAAGAAAGACAAGAAAATCTATAAAACTTAATCTCCATGTTCAGTTTAGTGCTTTACCTCAACAGTTTTCTTAACTCTGTGTTTACATTCACACAGTGTTCAGTGCTTGTACAGTTCCCTGAGGCAAGCAGGTGAGATGTCATTATGTTTGACTTTCACGTTACATTTCATATTGGATATATTTGTGGAATGACAAAACCTTCTTTTATAAGTAAACAGCCGGAAGCCCAGAGAGACTAAGAGCCTAACCCAGGGTCAACTGGTTAGTTTTTGGCACATCCCAGGACCGCGGTTTGTATCTTCCAGCTAATCCACTTCCAGTGCCTTTTCATTCCAGTGCTGGGAAATGTAGCCCCATCAGCCAAACGGCCAAGTCCCATTGCTGCCCCTTTACCTGCCAGTGATGGCAGTGCCACAAAAAGTGGCAAAGGAAAGGTCAGAAATAGGAATGATAGAAGACATGGAAGTGCTGGAAATGGATCCGCAACCTCCTCCCTATTTGAGCGCCTCACAAGTGTCCCACTCTGAAAGTGCTGTTCATTGTTTATAACATAGTCTTTAAAATCAGACTGATCTTTTATAGGACATGCTTTTATCCTGGTCCCTTTCCTGCTTGTAGTCACCGTCATGGGCAGAAAGTGTCTGACTGTGCTCTGTTTGTCACATGGGTGGGAGGGAAACTGGGAGAGTGAGCGGGTTTGACTGAAGCTGAGCTTTTTACAGCTCTGTTGTTCTAGGACCAAAGCAGTTCCACTCTTGCTTTCATCACCTCTCCACCTCTGAGTCCCAGACACCCAATCCTGCCTGCTTCCCCACATGCCATGTCCTGGGGGAGGACAGGGTGGTGGGCAAGGCCCCCTCCACCCCCCACTCTGGGAGGTGCAGGAGTCTGCTTTAACTTTTCAGCTGTTTTGGTAATTGAGCTTTTCCAGCTTTTCTAGACATCTCCTTTCCAGCTCTGAGAAATTGGAGATGTAACTTAACCATACATGTACTATAGTAATGTATTCAGTGGCATTAATGTGATGTTGTGTGTAAGGTGTTCTGTGACTGGATAGGAGGTTTTTTATCTCACAGGATGCTTCACATCCAATTCTAAAGGCCTACAGGATGCAGGTGTAATTCAATTTCTTACATGGCTGTATGGCAGACATGACCTTTATTTGGTAATATGGCCATATGTTCATAGATTACAGTTAGTGTGCCGGCTCTGAATCTAATAAAAGTTTAAATTCCAAACGCTTGAAGAACATCTATGGAACACGTCTTTTTGCCTGTAACTAGTTGCAAAAACTGAAATCACAACTCTGCCACAAGCCACAGTGTTTTCCAGTAGAGAAAGCCCTCAACTTTTACAACCTCTAAGTAATGCAGTGGTTCTTTGGGTGAGATGAGGGATAACAGAGTATTTTGTTGGGAAACTAGAGTGGCATGACAAGTATTCTGGGACTGGATACAGTTGAATCTCTACTTCCTATATCCTGGACTTATTATAGAGGTAATGTTAGTGCGGTAACCAGCTTTTGAATGCAAGTGTAGCTAGGAAGACAACAGAGAAAATAGAAGGGATATAAAGTAATGGAGGGACTTCAGAGCAGTACAAATGGTGACTTTGGCACCACCAGCTGCTGACGTCAATTTGGCAGGAATTTGTGAGAAGTGGTGGGTGTCATTGCAAGCAGGAGAGTCCTGCAGCTTTTGGGGTGAACAGGCAAAGGGGAGAGCAGATATGGTGGCCACCCGGGGGCTGAGAATTTGTGTCCTGAATGTGAAAATGTCTGGTCTCCTGTTCAATTTTTCAGCCGCAACTTCACATGACTGAGGGCATTATTTCCAGCAGAAAACCATAAAAACATTAACAACCTCTGTTTCCCAAAGTGTTTGTTCTCGATCTGAGATGATTGTCCTGTGGTGGGAGGTAAGCGGGCAATGGGGCCTATTACATCACCCCCTTTCACTAAAAGTCTACCTCGCTGCTTTTCACCCTAATCCTAGAGGTGCTGTCATTCTGTTACACCTACCTGTAAGATGGGCTTGCCTGAGTCCTCATGTGAAGAGGGACGGTTATGTGCAGTTTTAAAAAATTGCTTGGGTCATGTGGTCCTTTGTTCCCTCCATTGGAAATCACTATTACAGAGCAAAGAGTATGCATCTATAGAAACTATATTTTTTGTAAGATGTCTTCAGAAGTTTTGCAGTAGGTTTAAATATTTGCTTGGTGATGGCATCTCGATTGTTTGAAGGAGGCAACCCTCACTAGAGGCTTTGTGTGCTTCCTGTCTGAGATTCCCTTTACTGGCAGCAGAGTGTTCGTAGGCAGAGATAGAAAGTTACCTGGTCTGAGAAGCTGAATTTGCCCACAGCTTGGAATTGGCAGAAGAGTCAGTTATGGAAGGAAGACTTTAGGATTATTTGGTAGCAGAGTTCTGGGATCCAAGCCCTGGGAAACCTCAGCTTTTTTAGTGTATGTTTTGTAACAATAGGCTATTGGATAATTTTAACACTTGTTATGGGATGTAGAGTTGGGGAAAGACTTAAAAGTGAAAGAACCTTAAAAAAGAATCTCCAAATATTTTAAAGAAGACAGTTCTCAGAATGAGAACTTTTCTGGAAAAGACTAGTTCTTCACTTCACAGGGGAAGCAGGGAGAATGTGTAACTGCATTTACGGTAACTTAAATGTTAAACCTTACCCTCCCACTTAGCTGTTTCCTGGTGTACGTTCATCTTCCACATCTGTAGTTTTAGACATGATGTGTCATTTTCTGGTACTCCATTCTGCTTCTGAGTGAGAGACTGACACAAAGTCACATAGCAATTGAAAAATTGCACAAAATACTTTATAGTTAAAAATGTAGACCTGTGGCAGGGTGCTGCATTTGCAAGTGACTTTCAGTACAGGGAACACTTAGAAGAATGCAGTGTTATTTCATTTTTCATTCCTTTAAGCCTTTGAATAGAAGGTTTTCTCTGCAGAGTTTCTGGAGTACATCAGAAAAAGCAGGAACTAAAAATAGCTTTAAGAAAGCACCACTATAGACGTTGCTTATAGTATGGTATCTGTCGTAAAGTTAATTCTTTGAAGCAGGAAGTTGTAACTCTCAATTTCTTAAGCAAATATTAACATTCTTGACACTTAATGACATTCTTTGTGGGGTGAAGCTGCTTTTGCTTCCATTCTGAGCATTGAAAGGCCTTCTATGATACTTCTACCAGTCCTCAATATTTTATTTTCCCTCTGTTGTGAACTTGTTATTAAACTTGAAGCAGATATAAATATCATTAACTTGCTACATATGTAGATATTCAGTGTTACATAGTCAGAAAATTTGTGTACATCATACGTATCTACATAATTCCCCCCTTTCCAACTGTGTTCCTGATGAAAGGATGGTGGGAAATGGCATTATGTGGATATGTCTTACAGTACACAGTGTTTCCCCTGTTCCCTCTACCAGATCTGGATGTTCTTTCATCTTTCAACTTCTAGAATTACAAGCTCTTTTTCTTAAGCCAGGTGTAACTCATCCCCCTGTGCACACACACATGCGTACACACACACGCACACACATTCTGCCGTAGGGAGTAGCGTGCACCATCCCATTCTCCCACTCCAGCTCTGGACCCACCCACTGGAGGCAGTGTCTTGCATGAATTGATTTGTAAGTTCCTTTTTAAAACTTGAGTGGTCGGGAAATAGAACTGATATCCACACCTAGTAGGCAGGCCCTCAAAGATAACTTCTATGGTTAGTACCAGGTTATCTTAATGTTTGAGTACCTGGGTTTCATGTCCTCCTGTACCACCTGTGTGACCCATAATTCCCACATTTCTGTCTCCCGCTAGACTTTTTCTCTCCAACTCTGGACTCTTACAATCTTCTGCTGATTTGACATCTTCACTTGGAACTCTGATATCTTAAAACCAACATGTGTAAAATCTGAGCTCTTGGACCTCCTATCCCCCAAACTTGTTCTTTCTGCTGCCTCCCCCATTCACTTAGTGGAAACTTAATCCTTCCAGCTGCTTGGGTCAAAAAACTTGGAGTTATTCTGACTTTGACTGACATCCCACATGAATTCTGTCAATAGATCTGGTTTAACACTGCCTTTAAAACATATCCAGAACCCAGCCACTTCTCACCATGGCTCTTGCCTCCACTGCTGCTTCCCTGCCCTAAGCCACTGTCCTCTCCTCCTGCACAGCCCTTCTCAGTGGCTTCCCTCCTTTCATCTCTGACCCGTTTTGACTATTCTCACCCTGTAGTCAAGTGAGCCTTGAAAACCTAAGTTAGATTGTGTCATCCTTCTGCAGTGCCTCCCCATTTCACTCTGGGTAAAAGCCACAGTCCTTACAACGTCCTCCAAGGCTGTATAGGATCTGCACTGATCCTTCTCTGCAGCTCCAGCTGTGCCCCCATTCTGGAACATGCTGGCCTTGGTAATGGTTATTCTGTCCACCTGGGACTTCTCACCTCCTAGTCCTAGTTCTAACCTCAGTCCTCAGTGTGGGCTGCTGTGGTATTTAATACATAACCCTCATCCCATACCCTCAATTCTCTTTACCTTGCCCTTTCTACTTTTTTCCATGGTTTCTCCTTCCTAACATGCCACCTACTCTGCTTCTCTGTTGTGTGAATTGTCATCTCCACCCCCCAACCCAGCAAGACTCCAACCAAGCTCCGTGAGGACAGGACTTTTGTTTTGTTTATTGATCTATTCCAAGTGCCTAGACTAGTCCTGGGTACATAGTAGGCAGTCAAAAATTATTTTCTGAATAAATTAAAAGACTATTTTAAAAATGAATCATCCTTTCAGGAATGGGTGAGGAAAGGAAGCTGCATGAAGGAAAATGGAGCAGTAAATAATGATATTTGCCTGTTGTTCTTTGTGTGATATATATATCTGTTTTAGTCTTAATTTGGTATCCCAGGTTTTAATTTAATAGCTTTACTAAGGTGTAATTTACTGGCCAGAAAATTCACACATTAGAATTGTACAAGGCAGCCATTTTAGCTATTTCTAGAGTTGTGCAACTGTGTCCTCAAAAAGTCCCCTTGTGTCCTTCCATATTCAGTTTGCCCTCCCCTCAGTGGCACCCTGATTTTATTTGTTTTTGTTTTTTTGACAATCACATCTCAAAAGAATAATTTACACAGCAGTACTAATATAGCTTTGCACTTTTAGAAATGACACACTTAAATATGAAATCAATGGTCATTGCTGAATGTAGGTAGCAGTATCAGACATTGGTTAGAAGAATGGACTTGAGTGTCAGACTGGCTGCAGTCTTACCCAGCTCCACCACTTACCAAGTTACCCAAATTATTTTCTGCCTCAAGCTCTTTATCTGTTATATGGGGGTAATAATAGCAGCTTACAGAGTTGTTGTGAGGATTAAGCAAACAGGGAAACAAAATTTAGTATAGTGGCCAGCTTATGTTATTACCTAAGAAATAGCCTTGCAGGTTGAGAGCAAAATTCAGATCAGTTTCTAAAGTATGTGTAAAATAGGATCCAGTTCCTGCCTGGTTTGTAAACATGTATGCCTACTGAAGAATGTAAAAGCAGGCTAATTTCCAACAGAAAAGATCATTTCTCAGCATTTCTTTCAAAGGTAGTTGCAAAATCATTTTTACTAAATTTTCTGTGCCCATCTCTGACAGAGCTTTGACACCAGGGAGGTAATTATCTACTTTTTTGTTAAAATCATGCTGACCATCAGAAAGTGTTCTGAATTATATTTTAGCCTTTATGTTGGGAAATACTGTGAGACTTCTAAATTAATGGGGGGAGGGGCATTCATTGTAGCACTTGTAGCCTGATAAGCAGGCACTAAATTATATTTTTTTAACTTTTAATTAAAGTAATTAATTAATTTTATACAGGGGGATGGTAATTAGATTTTTTTATTTAATTTATTTTTAGAAGAATTCCTGGGGATTGAACCCAGGCCCTTGTGCATGCTGAGAATATAATCTTTCACTTGAGCTATACCCTCCTCCCTAAATTATCTTTAATAAGGTCTTTTTCTCTGTTTTGTTATTTTCTTTTATGCAAAGATGCACTAAGTAGGGTCATCAGAAGCCTGTCAATTCCAAAGATGATAATAGCGAAAAACATTGCACAGTGACAGTGAATCCTTGGCATATGAAGAAAGATTGTAAAGTCCTGAATGAATTAAGAAGGTGTTGTTACATTAACATACATGTAACCATGGCTCTTACCTTTATTTTTCACTTTATAATGAAGATACTCCCCACCCGTCAAGGTTGCTTTGTTTGATATAGGGAATATCTAGAGCCTTTTCTGCAAGTTTTTTTAAAGAAGTAAGAGCAGGTAATTTATAAGAAGTGTGAATGGTGTAATCTGCTCTGTCTAGTATGGTAGCCACCAGCCACATGTGGCTATTGTGAATTGAGATGTTCTATAAGTGGAAAATACGTAATACATTTTCAAGACTTCGTACAACAAAAATAATGTAAAATATTTACTAATAAGTTTTAAAAGTGTTAATCACACTTTTGAAATGATAGTATATTGGATATTTTGGGATAAATATAATTATTACTGGAATTAATTTCATCTGTTCCTTTTTATTTTCTAAATGGGATTACTGGAAAATTGTGACTTGCACTATGTTTCTATTGACAGTGCTGGCTTCTAAATTATTGCAAGTAATATGAAAAGAAATCTTTGATTAAAAATTTTGTAATTGAGTAGTTGATTTACATCATATTAGTTTCAGGTGTACAACACAGAGGCTCAACATTTTTATAGATAATATTCCATTTAAAGTCACCATAAAATAATGGCTATATTTCCCTGTGCTGTATGATACAACCCTGTAACCTATCCATTTTCTATGTAGTACTTTTTACCTCTCATTCCCCTACCCCTTCCTGCCTCCCCTCTCCTCCTTCACCCCATTGGTAACCACCAGTCTGTTCTGTGTACCTGTGAGACTATTTCTGTTTTATTATAGCCATTAATTTGTTTTATTTTTTAGATATACATATAAGTTAATACATAGAATATTTGTTTTTCTTTCTCTGACTTATTTCACTTAGCATAATACCCTGTAGGTCCATCCATGTTATTGCAAATGGCATTATTTTATTTTTTATGGTTCAGCAGTATTCCATTGTGTGTGTGTGTCTCATGTGTATATATGTGTGTATATAAATATATATATGTATATATGAATATATATATACATATATATATATAATATACAACAACTTCTTTATCCAGCCACCTGTCAGTGAACATTTGGGTTGTTTCAGTGTCTTGGCTATTGTAAATAGTGCTGCTGTGAATATTGGGGTGCATGTGTCTTTTTGAATTATATTTTTCTCCAGACATATACCCATGAATGGGATTGCTGGATCACACGGAAGTCTATTTTTAGTTTTTTAAGGAATCTCTGTACTGTTCTCCATAGTGGCTGCACCAATTTACATTCCCACAAACAGAGTAGGAGGGTTCCTTTTTCTCTTAAAAGGTCAAAAATTCTCTACATTTATATACTTTCCTTACAGTTTAGGAAACAATTTGTCAAAAGCCAGATAGAATTTAATAGCAGTAAATACAGTATTTTTTTAAATTGCCATGCATTATGGATAGATGTGATATTGTTGAATTGGTTCCCTATTTTTGTAGATGCAGAAGTTTTTAAAGCTTCACAGACATATCAGCCTTGCAGAGAGAAAAATTTCTTTGTATTTTGCAGAACTTGTCCGGGTGGCTATATCGAATTTGGCCCAGGCATGCAGAGGTGAATACACATTCAAATCTGAACCATTTGAATGTATGTAAGATTTTAAGAGTCTAGAATGTCAGATCTGGACTATAACTCTGGTGAATGACATCAGTGGGTGGACTCAAGAAAACTCCATTTGAGTGCAAAACCTTTCATAAGCCAAAAAAGGCTTTGAAATTGTGGCAAAGCCAGAGAATTTTGTGCACCACATATGGCCACAAATCCATGGGGACCACCACATGCCTTCTGGAGTGCCAAGGGAATTCCATGTGAGGAGTCCAGCACTCACAGGAATCCAAAAAGTCCCTGCCTGCCAGAGCACCTTCATTGCTACTGTGCTGTTTTGAGCAAATGTCTTTTCTTCAGGTTCAAATTGGTTTGTTGTTATTTTTTTTGCATAAAAAAATCAAACAACTTCTTGTTCCCTTGGTGAAAGTAAAAGCCTAACATTTTCTGATTTCTTTTGACAGAGAAAACATGAGCCTATGAATCTAACCTCACCTGTGTTGGTCTACAGCTGGGAGCAACCAGATAAGTGTCAGTCCCTTTGCAGCCATTGGCTGGGAGCCTGCATGTTACCTGGAATGATATTTGAAACATGTCACCCTAGTCGTGCCTACGTTGTGGGCTGGGAGGAGAGTCAGTCAGAATCTGCATTATGGAATGTATGTTTCAGATCCAAAGCTAGGAGATCTTTTTTAATAGCCAGAGAATGTAGTCATAATTATATCTATTAATGTATTTATGCAAGAACCTTTTTAAAGATTTTTTTATTATAAAAATTTACCCCCCAAATTTGAAAATGAAAGAACAGAGGAATTAAAAATCATCTGTACCTTAATTATACATAGAGAAACTTAAAATCCTTCTAAACTTTTTGTTCAAATGTAGATATTTTTCCCTTCCAAAAAGGAAAATTATTATTTCACATTTTTTTGCTTTTTCCTTTTATTATATATTTCATATCAATAAATATAATTCTTTTAAATCCCTTTTAATGGCTGTTTAACACTATATTGAACAGATATGTAAATAGTCCAAGATTTCAGAAATTTAAAAAATTATCATTGCAATACCACTGCAAAGAATATTTTGGTGTTTCTATTTTTAGTTATTAATTTGGACTACAAATTAAAAATTTTTTCATCTAAAACATTGCTTATTTTATGAATGAAATGTAAGGATTTTAAATAACTTTTCAGTAATTTCAACAAAGACATTATCTTTAAGGCAAAAATGTATGATGGTTTGCAAATCTATTTAATATATCTTCACTTTTACCAGTGTCATATGTGTGTGTGTTTACACAAGTGCTTCAACTAACAGCAACGTAAGAAAAATCTGTGTATTAAAAATGTGAAAATAGTTTCCTGGTTTGTGTTTTCATTCTCCCAATATAGGTTTTGGATGACAAGCTTGTATTTGCAAAAGTACACACCCTGTGGGAGGTGATCTGTATATACGCTGAGATACTGCACATAAAATTGCCTCTGAAGCCCAATGATCTGAAAACCCGGTCCTCAGCCTTTGATAATTTCAGCTGTTTTATGAAAGTCCTCCAAGTGGATGAAGCTATTATCAACCGGAGCAAGAGTTTTTCATTGCCCTATTTGAGAAGAGCTGTGTGAATGACTTTTATATTCAGGATAGAGATACATTCTTCAATCCAGCCACCAGAAGCCACATTGTAAGTCTAACCCGAGTTTAGCTGCTGTCTTGGGGGTGATTTCGAACCTGCTGTTGAATTATCAGTGATTTGGTTTGGTTGGCTTGGTTTGGTTTTTAAAAGCTGCCCATACAAAGGAAAAAAGAGAAAGAAAAGAAATATGCCTACAGATTCCTGTTAGGAGAGTGAACAGTGGCTGTTTAATTACCCTGTATAAACCACACTCTTTCTTAGAATCTTTTTAGGTTTACTTCATCCTTTCTCAGATCAAGTATCAAGTAAGGGACAGTGTTAAAAATATTCGGGATTATCAGGCTTGTGAGCTCTGGGATCTGCAAGGCAGCTTTCCCTCCCCATGATGTAAGTCAAATGGCAGAAATGAAATAAAGCACCTCATGTATCCTCTGGTGTTAACAGGAAAAGGCTAATCTTCTTGACCTTGTTTCTTCCTGGGTAAAAGGAAGATAATATGTCAGGATGCGACAAGCTCATTTAGGGCAGGAACCATGTTGTCTTGTTCACTGCTGAATCCCAGGCACCGGGAAGGCTGAGTTTAATGAGTGAATGAATGAACTGTAGTTCCCCCAGAGTTACCATGTGGGGCAGTGTGGATTATCAGCTAAGAGCATAGACTCAAGAGGGGAGGGTACAGCTCAAGTGATGGGGTGCATGCTTAGCACGCATAAGGTCCTGGGCTCAGCCCCCAACACCTCCTCTAAAATAGACAAATAACCTTAAATACCTCCCCACCCCACATCAGAATTACCTTATTATCTCCCACCACCAAAAAAAAAAATAAATAAATAAAGGAGTAGTAACCAAGATCGTAGACTCAGGCTGGAACACCTATGCTGGTTTCTCGCTGTCGACTTTGTAAATGTCATTTAGCCTCTGTGTTTATCAAGTTCTTCATCAATAAAATGGGGATAATAATAGTACCCACCTCATAGAGTTGCTATGGGGATTAATGAATCTGTGTCAATGTTAGAACAGCCCTGGCTAATAGTAAATACTATGCATCTGTAAGCTCTTTTCATAAATACTGACAGATGTTATTATCAACCAAAGAAGTATTAGTTCTTTGTAAGGGAAATGCATGTTAGACCATTTAATTTATCATTTTCTGTAATTCAGGCTTTTTCCCCCTGAAATACCATTTTCTGTCTGCACTAGAAAGCCACAGGGTTTTCCAAATTTCATCTGGGTTCTTGTCATGATGGCAATACTGCAGAGTGTTGACATTTTTTAGGGACTCCGTCTGAGATGACAGCAACCCCTCAAATTCAGAAGCACTTCTCTAACTGATAACATCTCACATGAAATGAAGTTTTTAAAATGTAACAGCTTCACACGATTAAAGATGCCATAAATGCAATGATGTTTTATCTAAGCTCTTTAAATAAATCCTGTCATTGAAATAAAGGAAATACTATAATTATAGCACTCTATGACTTTGTTATTTTTGCTATCCATTTATCTGACTCTCTAAGACCAAAGAGAGCAAAGACTGAGATTGATCATTACTACTGTGTGGTACACGTATTTGTGGATGAAGACAATACTGAAATGCACTGTTTAAGATATTAAAATGGACACTAAACAGCTGCTTGATGCACATGCATGAACAGAAGAGGGAGCTGTGTGCAGGGAGCAGACACTGAAATTCCTGGATCAGAGACCCAGCATAGCAGTCCAGCCCAGCAGTCCACATGTTAAATATTTATATATTTGCCCCAGCAAAATTAGCAGTTACAGTCTGAAATGAGCTTTGGGGACACTTGCAAACAGCTGTCATGATTATTAATGTGGGACACCAGGATTCTACAGTGATTAGTTGGCATCAGTGCACAACCAGTTCTTTTCCACTAAAGCCTCTTTTAATTGCTGGTCGCACATCCAGGCTGAGGAATGATCTTATGTGGTGTTTGGGAGGGAGGTAAGTGGAGTCAGGATCCATGTTAATGCTGGGTGGGTAATAATCTGGTTCTAGTACAGGAGAAAGGAAAGTAGGTCAGGTGGGAAGGAGAATGACTGGATTTAAATTTTGTTTCTTGAGTCAGCTAAATATATAACATCATGTCAAATTTCTTTATTGTTTATATTCCATGTGCGGTCACCGAATAACTACTGAATTTTGGGGACAAAAAAGCCTGGGTTTTAGAATTGACCCTGCCCCTAACCAGCCAGAGTCCAGGTTCCTCTGGGTGTCCAAGGAGGGGGCTGGACCATCAGGTGTCCCTCCACTGCAGCAGTTTGGGCACTTGGGTGGCCTAGTTTTTTTGCTGAGGAAGACTGGCCCGGTTGTAGGACATTAAGCATCTGCAAGGCTCTCAACGGGTACCCACGGTGGTCCCAGGACTGTAACATCCAAGCGTTCCTTTCCACCCACGTTTGCAAGTGACCCTCAAGGGGTTAGTATTAATCCTGGGTGAGAATTATGAAAAATTACATGGTACCTTCATCCCTTCTGGCAAGTGAGGGCCCCTTATTTACAAATGACCATGATGTGTTAGCACCACATTTTATCAACAGAACATGTGAACACGTGGCGACAGTGACTCTCACCTGTTTGCTTCTGCTTCCCAGTGCAACTTCAGCCTCCGTCAGAGGACCTCAGCTGCCCCAGCGAACAGGGCCTTCTGTACGGGGAATGGGCTCCTCCTCGAAGCATAGACAAGAAGCAGCCCTTAGATCTCATCAGGTGAGCTGTTGTGGAGAGCACTCCATTGAGATGGGCTCAGGTTTGCCCTCATGGCATCTGAGTGTGACAGTCCTCCAAGAGTGCTACCAACCAGGAAGCTCACAGGAGCTGTGAGCTTTGTTGCCCCAAGATTTTACTGGAGGCTTTATTACAAAGACATGACTTATTGGGTCACTACCAACATGGCTAACCCAAACCCTAACTGTAACTCAAACCTTTCCTTAGCCCTAAACGTTGAGCCCCTTCCTCTCCTGGTGGTCACTCACTTGTCACAAAGCTCAAAGCCCCACTCCTCTAATCACATGGTTGGTGTCTCTGGCTGGCCAGTCCCCATCCTGAGTCATCCCATGAACACTAGCCATCCAAGGGTCCACCATGGATAACAAATACACACCAATCTTGGGAAATTTCAAGGCTTTAGGGGTTGCTGTCCAGGAACTGGGAACAAAGATCTACCAAATTCTTCATTAAACAGGAGTAAATGTTAGATTTCACTTAAATTATAAAATAAGAGAGAAATTCTCACTGCTTTGCTGTATCTGCTGTTCAAAACCATTTCACTACACCACGTGACTGTAATGTCACACTCAGCATGTGTCTTCTCAGAGCACCAGTGCCAGCTGCTCCCTGGGAGCTTATGCTGTTTGGGCAAGGATGCTGGGGGGAGGGAGGCCAAGGACAACCGAGCAAAGAAAAATAATCGGGCGAATAAGGAAACAATGTAAGATTGAAATGAAGGAAATAACACAGTGTTGAGATGGGAGACTTGGGGGGAAGTGAGTCAAGAAAGCTATCTTTGCATAGATTACATGTGAGCTGAGATGGTGTTAAGGAGGCTGGACTTTGAGGATCTGGGAAAATTCAACCCAGGAATAGAGGCAGCTTGTCCATTGATCCCGAGGCACAAATGTGCTCAGCAGGTTTGAGGAGATCCTGGAGCCAGCGCTGGTGAGAGTGATGAGACACGAGGTTTAGAAGGTCATCAGGAACACGGAATGGAGTGTAGACTCAGAGTGTAGTGAGAAGAAGTCATGATAGTTTAAGCACTAAAGTAATTTTCTCTCACTCACATTTTGCAAAGATAATGTGGAGAATGAATTGCAGGGACCCAGGAAGCAGGGAGGCCGGGTAGGAGGCTCTTGGAGTGGGCCAGATGAGAGATGGTGGGAGCCAGGGAGGAATGCGTTTGGGGAGTGGAGCTGACAGGATGCAGTTATGGGCTGGCTGTGGATGGTGAGGAGAAGAGGAGGGTCAAGGTAGTCCCAGGTCAGCCTGGAGCCAGGTGCCTGTTCTTTCTAATCTCAGTGCCCAATGCAGGTGCCCACTACTTGGGCCAACCTCTTAACCTTCAAAGTGAGGGTTATAAAACACTGAAGTCTTTTTGTTTGTTTCAAATTTTTTATGGAAAGATTCAAACATGTACAGAAGTAGAGAGAACAGCACAGCCAGCCTGCCTATATCAGTCACCCAGCTCCAGAATTATAAACTCAGAGTCACTGTTGTTGCATCTTTCATCCCCACCTCCCCCCCCCACATTACGGGATCATTTTGAAGACAACCCTACATAGCTTAACCTTTCATAAGTGAAATGACAAGTTCTCTTTCCAATAAAATTGGAAAATTCCTTTTTTTTAGGGTTACAAAATAATTCCCTGATTGTCACAAAAATACACTTTTAAGTAGTTTTGGGGTTGAAATCAGGGTCCAGACTAGGTTCAGACATTGCAGCTAGCATATCTCTCAAGTGGGTTCTAATCTATACTATTCCTGTTTCTCATTTTCCTTGAAATTGCTGAGGGGTTTCTCTATTTCCTGTTTGGCTGATTTCATTCTCCCCTGTGGTGTTAGACTTGTTTCTCCATCCTATGTATTTGCTTTAGCTAAGTGATTTTATCCTCCCCTAAAAGCTTGATCTGATTGAGGTTCAACTTTGTGCAAGAATACTTGTTATGTGAACTTTTGTACTCCTGTCATGAGGTATATAATGTCCAGTTGACTCTCTTTTTGTGATGACAGCAGCCAATAATGATTGTCACCCAGGATCATTATTTCATAAGGGATTTTATTTCTTGTATTCATACTCCAATTTCCTCCCTCAAATATCAACAGGATCACAGTCATGAAGAGGCACTTTCTCATTAACCCGGGATATCCTGTAGAACAGAGTTTTAAAAGAGGATGTTTGTACATATGTAAATATTTAAAGTTGATACATTTTTCTTTTCTTTTTAATTTTTTTTCTAATGGGGGTACTGAAGATTGAATCTAGGACCTTATGAATGCTGAGCACACACTCTGCCAGAGGGTACACCATCCCCCTTGAGATTCATATTTATATGATATTTTCCTCCTGTTATTTTTATGTTATACAGAATTTGATGGCAGGGCAATGGGTTTGATGTCTCTTTAACCATTCTTTATGGGGTTTGTGTGTGTGTTTGTGTTTGTAAAGAAAACAATTTTCCCACTATTTTAAGTATGTTTGCTAAGGAAATTATGTTGATCTGTTCCCTGCTCTTGGTCGATGTATTCCCTTTGTTGTTTCCCAATAGTGGCTCCTTGAGCTCTGTGACAAGTCTAGCATGTCGTTAATCCACATTGAAGGAGATCTGAAGAGATTTATTCAAGAAGATGTAATTTGTAGACAGTGTATTGGAAAATATTGAGAAAGTTATTCATTAGGAGAAGGTCTGGGGTTGAATTGTTAAGTGCACAGAATTCTAAGGTATGAACCACCAAGACAATTATTATCTCCAGGAAAAACAAAGCAGGGAAGAAAAAAGTAAGCCTAGCAGAAAACTTGCTACAGCTCTGAACAGTCTGTACAGATTCTTAATAATGTAAAGCAAGTATAATGAGCTGATCAAAATTATAATGTAATTTTATCAAAATATTGGAAGAATGAAGTTTTGGGTGTGTAGATGAGATGGGGTTTGAAAAAGAGCTTAAACCTCATTTTCCAAAGTAGAAAGTTAAATCGGTTATACATAAAGCTGAAAAAGTCAGTAGACTGTGTTACAAGGATATTAGTCAGAGAAAGGGTGTAAGTATTCCAAGAGTCAGCAGTAGGAGCTGAATGTGGATGCTTCCAGCCAGGAAATGGGGCGGTTGTTGGGAACTGCTCTTTTTTACAATCGGTGTTCGAGAACTGTTTGACTCTTTAATGAATGTATAGTATAACTTTGATAAAAAGAAATCTAACCTGAATTTTGAAAATTTGATGTTAAGAATTGGGGTGTTTTTGACAGAGAGAGATAACAATCAGGCAAAACTACATTTGAAGGAATCCTCATTATTCCTAGCCTTTCAGCTAGGACTAGGAAGCAGATATCTGTTTAAGGTTCAAAAATTATTTCTGACCTTCTTGCCAACATGTAACCTTTGGAAGTAATGAACTCCCCGTCACTGTAAATATCCAGGCAGAGGCTGCCTGACCAGCTCTCTAACTGTAGCACGGTGTGTTTACCATTGGGCAGTTGGAGCAGGCAACTTCTAACATTCTTTCAGTTTTGAATGTGGTATTTTCAGGACGGAAAGTTGACAAGAATGTATTACAAAAAGCTTAACAAGAAAGAGTCCAAGACATCTCAAACCCATTGCCAGGGTTTTCTCTGCCAGACAGCATCCTGAGCCTGCCATCCGTGGGCCAGGCCACAAAGCCCAGTCACATGAGAATGAACACAGCTTGTCCCTCCTATCTGATTTGGCATTGGGCTCAGCTCTTTTCCCCATGGAATGGTCAATGCCCAGGTCTCTGACGATGGGGCTGGTCTCACAGTAGCCCTGTGAACGCTGGTCCAGCCTAAGGGGATCCCTGTGTGAATTTTCCCAGGACTCCAGGCTGTTCTCAGAGCTCATTTCCCACTAGACTAAGCCCACGGAGTTCATCTCAGCTCCAGACTGAGCCGGAAGCCTCAGAGAGAACTCAGAGCTGGGGAAATCCACAGATTTTGCCAGGCACTGCCTACTCAGCAGTAAGCCAGTTGAGGGAAGTATCAGCAACAGCAGGACACACCTGAGCAGCCGTCTCATTGTTCCACCTCATCCTTAAACCCTCTGTGTCTTCCTGTCTGTATCTGCCTCCCTTTCAGGACCAGCCTGGCACCACTTCATACCCTGCCTCCTTTCTTCTAATCTTTCCTCCCTGGCCTGTTCCATCTACTCCAGATTAACTGAGAAACATTGAAGAGTTTTTAAAAGCTAGGAAGAACAGACGTGCTAGCTACAAAGAATACAGGGCAGTACCTTCCTCAGTCACATCCCTCCTGCCCTCTCCCATTCCCATAGTGAGTTTTATAAATATTTTGTTAGAGAGACATTACACTCCTAGTTGTTATCATTATCAGCCATTTCCTTATTATCGGTGGTTTACGATGCATTTGCTCCAGTGGAGTTCCCGAGATAAGGCAGGAGGAGATGACTGAGCCAGTTGTTGATGTCCACTTGTGTCAAGCCTGTTAAGAATGATCTTTGGGGGATTTGTTGAATGTGCCAGACTGTCCAGTGAGTGGTGATGATTCCCTGTGTCTGCTCCAGAGTCGGTCTTGTCCCCTCCTTTGCTCTGTTCTCATTTATCTCTCTTCAGCAGGTGAACCAGTGATCTGTACTTCTATGATATGTAAAATACTTCTTAATTCACGGTAGAATTTGGGGGCTGCTATGAAAACGCATATGTTTTAAGTGTGAATTGAGTCAGAGGTTTAAACTTAAAGCCCCCTTGATTTAGAATCAGAAATTAATATGATGGAGGGAGGGTATAGCTCAGTGGCAGAGTGCATGCCTTGCATGCATGAGGTCCTGGGTTCAATCCCCAATACCTCCATTTAAAAAACAAGTAAATAAGCCTAATTATGCCCCCCAAAAGAAATTAACATGAGGATGAAGCTACAGAGTGATTATGTGTGTCTTCTGAAACTACCTTCTGTCTTTCTGCAGGAAATTCTATGGTGAGAAGTTCAGAATCTACTTTGCTTGGCTGGGCAATTACACTCAGGTGCTCCTCCTGGCAGCAGTCGTGGGGGTGACTTGCTTTCTGTATGGATATTTTAGTCAAAATAACTGTACCTGGAGGTAACTTCTCTTTATTTCTTGTTACGGTGCTTACTTAACTTAGAATGACATTCTCCAGGGGCATCCATGTTGCTGCAAATGGCCCTATATTGTCAGTTTTTATGGCTGAGTAGTATTCCATTGTATAAATATACAACTTCTTTAGCCAGTCATCCATTGATGGACATTTAGGCTGTCTCCATGTCTTGGCTATTGTAAATAGTGCTGCTATGAACATTGGGTGGCAGGTGTCATCCTGAAGTAGGTTTCCTTCAAGATGTATGCCCAGGAGCGGGATTCCTGGGTCATATGGCATGTCTATTGCTAGTCTTTTGAGGAAACTCAATACTGTTTTCCACAGTGGATGCACCAAACTGTATTCCTACCAGAAGTGTGGGAGGTTCCCCTTTCTTCACAACCTCTCTAGCATTTGCCATTTGTGGGTTTTTGAATGACAGTCATTCTGACGGGTTTGAGGTGATACCTCATTGTAGTTTTGATTTGCATTTCTCTGATAATTAGTGATATTAAACATTTTTTCATTTGCCCATTGATCATTTGTATGTCTTCCTTGGATAATTGCTTGTTTAGGTCTTCTGACCATTTCTGGATTGGGTTACTTGGTTGTTTCTTGTTAAGCCATATGAGCTGCTTATATATTCTGGAGATCAAGCCTTTGTCAGTTTCATTTGCAAAAATGTTCTCCTATTCTTTAGGTTGTCTTTTTGTTTTACTTTTGGTGTCTTTTGCTGTGCAGAAACTCTTAAGTTTCATTAGGTCCCATTTGTTTATTCTTGCTTTTATTTCTATTGCTTGGGTAGACTGCCCCAGGGGAACATTTCTGAGATGTATGTCAGATATTTTGCCTGTATTTTCTCTAGGGGTTTTATTGTATCTTGTTTTTGTCTATCTTGCTGAAGAGTCTGTCTTTATTCCACTGTATATTCTTGCCTCCTTTGTCGAAGATTAGTTGACCAAAAGTTTGTGGGTTCATTTCTGGGCTATCTATTCTGTTCCATTGGTCTATATGTCTGTTTTTGTACCAATACCATGCTGTCTTGGTGACTGTAACTCTATAGTATTGTCTGAAGTCTGGGAGAGTTATTTCTCCAGGCTGTTTCTTTTTTTCTTCAGTAATGCCCTGGAAATTCCATGTCTTTGATGGTTCCATATAAATTTTAATGTGATTTGTTCTAGTTCTATGAAATATGTCCAGGGTAATTAGATAGGGATTGCATTAAATCTGTAGATTGCCTTGGGCTGTGTGACCATTTTAACAATATTGATTCTTGCAATCCAAGAGCATGGGATACCTTTCCATTTTTTAAAGTCTTCTTTAATTTCCTTCACCAATAGTTTATAGTTTTCTGTGTATAATTCTCTCACCTCTGTGCTTAGATATATTCCTAGATATTTTATTTGGGTGCTATTTTAAAGGGTATTGTTTCTTTACTTTCTTTTTCTGCTGATTCATCATTTGTGTAAAGAAATGCAACTGATTTTTGAACATTAATCTTGTAACCTGCTACCTTGTTAAATTCTTCGATCTGCTCTAGTAGTTTTTGTGTGGACCTTTTAGGGTTTTCTATATATAGTGTCGTGTCATCTGTATATAGTGACACTTTTACCTCTTGTTTTCCAATGTAGACCCCTTTTACTTCTCTTAATTGCCTGATTGCCGTGGCCAGGACTTCCAAGTCTATGTTGATTAGGAGTGGTGATAGTGGGCATCCTTGTCTTGTCCCAGATTTTAGTGGGAAGCTTTTGAGTTTTTTTACCATTGAGTGCTATGCTGGCTGTAGGTTTGACATATATAGCTTTTATGATGTTGAGATATATTCCCTCAATACCCACTTTGGTTAGAATTTTTATCATAAATTGGTGTTGAATTTTAACAAAAGCTTTTCTGCATCTATTGAGATGATCATGTGGTTTTTGTCCTTTCTCTAGTTGATGTGAAGTATTACATTGATTGATTTGCATATGTTGAACCACCCTTGTGTCCCTGAGATGAACCCAATTTGAGCATGATTTATAATATTTTTTATGTGCTGTTGGATTCTATTTGCTAGTATTTTGGTAAGGACTTTTTGCGTCTGTGTTCATCAGTGATATTGGTCTGTAATTCTCTTTTTTGGTGGTGTCTTTGCCTGGTTTTGGTATCAGGGTGATGGTGGCTTCATAGAATGAGTTTGGGAATATTCCTTCTTTTCTGTCTTCTGGAAGAGTTTGAGAAGGACTGGTATGAGTTCTTTTTATGCGTGGTAGAATTCGCCGGTGAAGCTGTCCATTCCTGGACTTTTATTTGTAGGGAGGTTTTTTATTGTTAATTCAATTTCATTCCTAGTCATTGGTTTGTTCAAGTGGTCAGTTTCTTCTTGATTCAGTCTTGGTGGACTGTATGTTTCCAGAAACTTGTCCATCTCCTCTAGGTTATCCACTTCTTTCCCATGTAGTTTTTCATGATATTCTCATATGATATTGTGTATTTCTATGTTATTTGTTGTAATTTTTCCATTTTCCTTTCTTATTTTGCAAATTTGTGCTCTCTCTTTTTTCTTCTTTGTGAGTTTGGCCAGAGGTTTGTCGATTTTATTTACTCTTTCAGAAAACTACCTTTTGGTTTGATTGATTATTTTCTCTATTTATTTTAATCTCTATTTTATTTATTTCCTCCCTGATCTTTATTATTTCCTTCCTTCTTCTGAATTTTGGGTGTTTTTGCTCTACTATTTCTAGTTCTTTTAGCTGGTGGGTTAGATTGTTTATTTGATATTCTTCTTCTTTTTTGAGGAAGGCCTGTATCACCCTAAACTTTCCTCTTAGCACTGCTTTTGCTGCGTCCCATAAGTTTTGTGTGTTTGTGTTTTCATTTTCATTTGTCTCAAGGTATTCTTTAATTTCAACTTTGATTTCATCATTGACCCATTGGTATTTTAATAACATGTTGTTTAATCTCTATGCATTCCTTTTTTCCTCCTTTGTTTCTCTGTAGTTGATTTCTAGTTTGAATAGCATTGTGGTCAGTAAAGACGCTTAAAATAATTTCTATCTTAAAATTGTTGAGGCTTCTTTTGTGACCAAGTACATGACCAATCCTAGAAAATGTTCCATGCACACTTGAAAAGAATGTATATTCTATTTTGGGGGGTTGTAATGCTCTGAAAATATCCACTAAATCTAATTTTTCTATTGTATCATTTAATTCCTCTGTTGCCTGTTTTATTTTCTGTCTGGAAGATCTGTCTAGTGATGTTAATGTGGTGTTAAAATTTCTGACATTGATTGTATTCCCATCAATTTCCCCCTTTATCTCTGTTAGAAGTTGTTTTATGTACTTAGGTGCTTATGTTGGGTGCATATATATTAAAGATTGTAATATCCTCATCTTGTATTGCTCCTTTAATCATTATAAATTGTCTTTATTTATCTTTCTTTATGGCCCTTGTTTTAAAGTCTATTTTATCTGAAATCAATACTGCTACACCTGCTTTTTTGGCGTTTCCATTTGCATGGAATATCCCTTTCCATCCATGCACTCTCAATCTATATGTATCCTTCTCCCTAAATTGTGTCTCTTGTATGCAGTGTATTGAAGGTTCTTTATTTATTATTCAGTCTGCCACTCTGTCTTTTGACTGGAGCATTTAGTCCATTAATATTTACAGTAATTAAAGATCGATGAGTGTTTATTGTTATTTTGAACTTATTTTTGCAGTTGATTTGGTGTTTCTTCTTTTTTCCTTTCTTCTTCCTTTTGTGGTATGCTAATTTTCCTTAGTATTATCTTGGATTGTATTTAGTTTTTGTGGCTCACTTGTAAGTTTTTGGCTTGTGGTTACACTTTTTTGTAAGTCTGTTAACCAATTACTGTAACTGTGTGTACTAAACAGATAGTAATGTAATGTCAAACCCATCCTACTGGAACAAAAAATTAAAAAAAAAGAAGAAGAAAGAGAAAAATACTCTATATTTTCTTGCTTCCCTCTCCCACTCAATGATTTTGATGTCTTCTTTTACAATTTCATGTTTATTCTATTTGTAATTCATGGTAGTTATCACCTTTCCAGTTATGAGTTCTCATTTCTGTAGAATCCTGCTTCTTTTCTATTTAGAGCAGACCTGCCAATATTTCTTTTAGCATGGGTTTAGTGTTGCTGAAGTCTTTTATTTTTTGCTTCTCTGTGAAATTCTTTCTCTCTCCTTCTATTCTAAAGGATAGCCTTGCTGGAGAAAGTATCTTAGGCTGCATCTTTTTTTTCATTCAAGACTTTGAATATATCTTGCCACTTCCTTCTGGCCTGTAGTGTTTCTGTAGAGAAATCAGCTGAGAGCCTTCTCTTGTAATTCACTCTTTGTTTTTCTCTTGCTGATTTAGGATCATTTCTTTATCCTTCAGTCTGGCCATCTTGATTATGATATGTCTTGGTGTGGGTCTCTTTGGGTTCCTCCTGTTTGGGAACCTCTGAGCCTCCTGTACTTGGGTGTCTGATTCCTTCTTCAGGTTTGGGAAGTTTTCAGTCATGATTTCTTTAAATATCTTTTCCATCCCCTTTGTTCTTTCTTCCCCTTCCGGAACCCCTATCATGCATAGATTGGCATGATTTATATTATCCCATAGGTTCCTTATATTGTTTTCATTGTTTTTAATTTGTTTTTCTCTCAGCTCTTCTGATTGTGTGCTTTCTGTTGTCCTGTCTTCTAGGTCACTTATTCGTTGCTCTGCATTATCTAGCCTGCTTTGAACAGCCTTTATGTCAGATCTCATTTCAGCCAATGAATATATGAATTCTACTTGGCTCTTCTTTATAGCTTCTATTTTGTTTTTGACATATTTTATGTCTCTAAACACCATCTCTTTTAGTTCCTTTAGTAATTTGATCACTTCTTTTTTGAAATCTTGATCTAGTAGGCCATCAATGTCTATTTTATTGATTGTACTTTCAGGGGATTTCTCTTGCTCTTTTAATTGGAAGTACTTCCTCTGCTTTTTCATACTGCTCATATCTCTCTGGCACTGTGGCTTAAGGTGTATCAGTTATCTATTGTGGTCCTTAAAGGAGTTTATTTATTTATATATCTAAAGCCTATGTGGGAATAAAACTTAAAAAATAGAGAGAGAGAATTTTAAAAGAATGGAGGAAAGAAGGTTTGAACACAGTGTATAATCAATAATAGAAGAGCAATTTGAAGCAGAATAGGAACCGAATTGAGATGTCTTTTAAATCTCAATAAAAAGAAGAAAAAATCAAAACACAATAATTGAAACCTGTGAATAATAAATAACAGATAAAAACCAAGAGAATTAAAAATGAAATGAGAACTGTAAACATATAGAACTGTTAAAAAAGTAAAGATTAAAAAGGTAATAGAAAATAAAACAGATATAAAAAGATTTAAAAAACAAAGATGTGTTCTCCTAGAGACTGTGCACTCTTAATGGTTTTATTGAAAGATCTTTCTGTCTTCGCCCTGTTTCACGAACTCAGCTTGCTCTGTTGGGGCCTCCTCATCTGTGCTGCTCACAGTGTCTGTCGGCAAGAAGATTGCTCTCCTCCAACACTGGGTCAGGTGCTGCTCTCCTTCGTGGTGGGCGGGTGGGTCACTCCCCGTCCGGATGCCACCATCAGTGCTGTGCCAGTTGCTCCATAGGTGGACTCAGCTTCAAGAATAACAGATTTATGGAGATATTATTCACATACCATAAAATGCAGCCTTTGAAAGTGTGCATTAGAGTTTTAAGTACATTTCAGGGTTGTGCAGCCATCACCCCCAAAAGGAACCAGTACCCATTAGTAAGTCACTCCCTAACCTTCCTTCCCCTTAGCCCCCAGCAGCCACCACTCTACTTTCTGCCTCTATGGATTTGCCTGTTCTGGGCATTTCATATAAGTAGAACCATACAGTATGCTCGCTTTTTTGATTGTTGTCTTTCATTTAGTGTGAGGCTTGTCAAGGCTCATCCATGGTGTAGCCTATATCAGTACCCAAATTCCTTTTTGTGTTCAAATAATATGCCATTGTTATAAACACACCACATTGCTTATCCATCCATCAGTTGATGATTAATAATTCTGCTGTTAATGGTCATGGACATGTTTTTGTGTGAACACATATTTTCAGTTCTCTTGAGGATATCAAAAAATGGAATTGCTGGGATGTATTCTACTTTTAACGTTTTAAGGAATTGCTAAAGTAGTTTTTAAAGTGACTGCACCATTTTATATTTCCTGTAGTAATGTATGAGGAGTCCAGTTTCTCCACATCCTCATCAACACTTTTTATTACCAGGTTTATAGATACATATTTATATATCATATATCATATATATTCGTCATCCTAGTTGGTATGATGTGGCATGTCATTGTGCTTTTGATTTCTGTTTCCCTAATGCCTACTGATGTTGGCCATCTTTTTATGTGCTTATTTCCCATTCGTATGCCTTCTTTGGAGAAACATCTATTCAAATTCTTTGCCCATTTTAATTGTATTTGTCTTAGAATTGTCACGTTTTATGTCTTCTTTGTCTATTCTGGAGAAAAGTCCCTTATCAGGGAAAAAATTGGAAATATTTTCACCCATTATGTGGATTTTCTTCTTACTTTCTTGATGAAGTCCTTTGAAGCACAAAAGTTTTTAATTTTTCTGAAGTCCAGTTTACTTGATTGTTTTTCTTTTGTTGTTTGTGCTTTTAGTGTCATATCTTAGAAGTATTTGTAATCCAAAGTCCTGAAGATTTTCTCATTGTTCATTTTCTAAAAGTTTTATAGTTTCAGGTCTGTGATTTATTTTGAGTTAATTTTCATAAATGGTGTTAACATAAAAGTTAAGTTTTCTTTCTTTCCAGGTGTATGTTCAGGTGTCCCAGCATCATTTTTATAAAGATTATTTTTTCCCCATTGGATTGTCATGGCACTTTGTCAAAAATTAACTGGCTACGTGTCACAGTTTGTTTATGGACTCTGAGTTCTTGTCTCTTAATCTATTTGTCTGTCCATTATGCAAGTACCACACTGTATGGATTACAGTTTTCTTAGTGAGTTTTGAATTTGGAAACTACAAAACTTTGTTCTTTTTCAAGATTGTTTTGACTATTCTGGGTATCTTGCATTTCCATATTAGTTTTAGGATCAGCTTATTCATTTCTGCCAAAAAGCCAGAGTTGCATTGAATCTATAGGTCATTTTGAGGACAATGGCCATTCTAACAATAATAAGGCTTCTTATCCATGAACACAGAAGAGATTTCCATTTATTTTATGTCATTTTTAACTTCTATCAGTAGTATTTTAGTTTTCAATATACAAGTTTCAGATATTTTTCTCAGTATTCCACATATTTTTCTTAATATTCCTAAGCATTTTATTCTTTTTGATGCTATTGTAAATGAAAATGTTTCCTTCATTTTGTTTTTAGATTATTCACTGTTGTCGTATAGAAATATAATTACTTTTTTATATATTGATTTGTGTCTTACAATTTTGGTCAGACTGGGTTATTAATTCTAATAGGTTTTTTTTTTTCTTTTCCCTCTCTCTCTCTTTTTTTCCTTGTGGATTCCTTGTGATTTCAATATATAATAACCATGTCATCTGGAATCGAAATAGTTTTATTCCTTTCTTTCTAATCTAGATGCTTTATTTTCTTTGTCTGGTTACTTTGACTAGAACCTATGGTACAATGTTGATTTTGGGAGGAAATAATTCAGTCTTTCACCATTATGTAAGATCTTTGCTCCAGGTTTTTCATAGATGTTGTTTATCAAGTTAAGAAACCTCTATTCCTTGTTTTTATCCATTATTCTATCAATATGGCATATTACATGAATTGACTTTTGTTTGTTGAACTGCCTTTGCATACCTGGATACATCCCACTTAATTGTGGTCTGTTTTATATGTTACTGGATTGAATTTGCTTGTGTTCTGTTGAGGAATTTTGCATTTATACCCATAAGAGATAGTCTTTAGTTTTCTTGTGATGCTTTTGTCTGGTTTTGGTATCAGTGTGATACTAGTCTCATTGAATGAATTGGGAAGTGTGCCCACCTCTTTATTTTTAGACGAGTTTGTGAAGCGTTATTTTTGTTTGTTTGTTTGTTTTTTTTGTTTTTGTTTTTTCTTTAAGTAGTTGATGGAATTCACCAGGAAAGCCATACCGGCATAGCATTTCCTTGTGGGAAGGTTTTGGATTACTATTTCAGTCACTGCTTATTGTAGCATTATTTGAGTTTTCTATTTCTCCTTGAATTAGCTTCAGTCTTTTATGTCCTTCTACGAATTTATCCATTTCATCTAGATTATCTCATTTATTGGCTATGTAATTATTCATGGTATTCCCCTATATTCCTTCTTATTTTTGCAAGGGCAATAGTGACATCCTTCCTTTCATTTCTCATTTTAGTAATTTGAATCTTCTCTATTTTTTTTTCAGTACTAGCTAAAAATTTGTCAATTGTGTCGATCTTTTCAAAGAACCAACTTTTCTTTTTCTTGATTATTCTCTGTTGTCCATTTATTCTCTATTCCATTGATTTCTGCCTTTAGTATTTTGATTAGAATGTTTAATTCATTTGCATTAATGTAATTTCTTATCAGGTGTAAGTTACATCTACTATCTGCTTTCTATCTGTCTTTTTTTTTCCCATTCCTCTATTACTACACTTTTTTTGTACAAAGTAGGCATTTTCAAGTGTGCCATTTTAATTTGTTGTTTATTTTATCTTTTTCTTCTCCTCCTCCTCCTCCTCTTCCTCCTCCTCCTGCTCCTCCATTGCCCTGGAGATTATAATTAACATCTTGTCTTAAAGCAATCTAGTTCATATGAATACCAACTTAATTTCAATAGTACACAAAAACTTTGCTTTGGTATCAATCTTTTCCCTCCCCCTCCTCATGCTGTCACTGTCATACAAATTACACCTTTATGTATTTATAAGCACATCTACACAGTTTCATAAGTATTGTTTTATGCAGTTGTCTTTACATTAAATAGAAGAAAACACGTACATGTAATACTCTATTTATACTGTTTTATTTTTTTACTCATGTAGTTACCTCTACTAGTGCTCTTTATTTTTAAGGTGAGTGTCCTTTGATTTACACCTGCTGGACTATCCTTAGTATTTCTTGTAGGGCAGGCCTGCTAGCAATGGATTCTTTCAGATTTTGTTTTTGTAGGAGTGTCTTAACTTCTCCTTTAATTGTTTTGAATAATCATTTTGCTGGCTATAAAATACTTGGTGACAGTCTTTTCCTTTTATCACTTTGATGATACCATCCCGCTGCCTTCTGGTCTCCATGGTTTTTGATGAGAAATCAACTGTCTTACTGAGTAGCCTTTGTATATGTTAAGCCACTTTTCTCTTTCTGCTGTCAAGATCCTTTGTTCTTGTCTTTTGACACACTGAGTCTGGTGTGCCTATTTTAGATGTGTCTAGGTATATACCATGTGGAGTTTGTTGAGCTGTTGGGATGTACCAATTAATGTTTTCATCAAATTTGGGGAGTTTTCAGCCATTATTTCTTTATATATTCTTTCTATCCCTTTTTTCTCTCCTTCCTTCTGGCACTCCCATTATGTGTATATTGGTATTATTGATGGTGTCGCACCTATCTCTGTCACAGTGTACATTTTTTTTTCATTCCTTTTTCTTTCTGTTCCACAGACTGGATAATCTCAGTAGTTTTAAGTTAACTGACATTTTCTTCAACAAGTTCATATCTACAGAGAAACCTTTTATTGAATTTTCCATTTTAGTCATTATATTTGTATCTCTAGAATTTCCAGTTGGTTTTTAATATAAATTTTATCTATTGATATTCTCTGTACAATCAGATGTTCACATAATTTAATTCTTTAAGTATGGTTTCTGTTAGCAGTTTGAACATATGTGTAATTGTTTATTTATGTCTTTGTCTAGTAAGTCTAGTGTCTGGGCTTCCTCAGGGACTTTCTATTGACTACTTTTTCCCCTGTGTTATGGCCAAACTTTTCTATTTCTTTGTACATCTTGTAATTTTCTGTTGAAAACTGGACATTTAAAATATTACAATGTGGCAAAACTGAAAGCCAGATTTTCCTCATCTCCAGGGTTTATCATTGCTTCCATTGTCATTGCTGCTGCAGCTATTTATTTAATTACTTTCCTGAACAAATTCTGTAAAATCTATATTCTTTATCATGCATGGCCATGGGATCAGTATGTGTGCAGAAAGCCTAGTTGTCATCACTGTAATAATGATTGGAGAGTGAATTCTTTCAATGCCTGGAGCCAATCGTTTGAGCTGTTGCCAGGTGGCTGTGTGTCTGCTTGCTGAGGGATGCCCTCAGCACCGGCCGGCAGTCTGCAGCACTTCTGTAGCCTTTAGTTCTTGCTTATGCAGAACCTCAAATTCAGTCAGAGTTGAAGGCTTAAGATTTTCTCAGATCTTTCCTTGCCATGTGCCGCACATGTGTATGTCCTTCTACAATTCTCAGAATTTTTTGGAGCTTTTTAACACTACCTCCACCCTCAGAATGTCTCATTACTCAATTTTGCCTTCTAAGTTTCCTAGTTGGCATCTAGTTAGCCTCTACTGGTACCACTGCCTCAGGCAGTTGTAATGTTAAATACTCACTGCTGATTGTTTTCCACAAACACTCTGGGGACAGGCTGTTTGCACAGCATGAGTTTGAGATAGGTCAAATAGTGACAGCTCTCTGGGGACGGATTTTTGGGGGAACTTCAAATCAATACTGCCCCTACCTTGATTGTGAGACTGTTGCTTTTAAAGGCCACCATTTAAGGAGAGGATACACGGATGGGGTAGATCAAGTTACAATGCCACAAAACTCACTATCTTTATGGAGATTTAGCTGTATTTTTCTCAAATAAACATTCCCCGGTTTGCTGGAAGCCTTTGTTTAATTTCCAGAGTTCTGCAGAGGTTAATTTTGACAAATTTTGCCACTTTCATTGCTTCATAGAGGAGTAAGATTTCCAAGAATTTTACTCAGATATTCTAGAAGTGTATCCCATTTGCATTTGTTTTTAACTGAGTTACTTGCAAGACTAACTAATTCTACAGCTCCAGCCCTATTCACATAAGAGTCCATCTGCATGGTTTCTCCTAGAGGGAGCAGTGTGCAACCTGTTGTCAGTTTGTTGTTTTTCTTATTAAAGTGTAGGAGTTTTTAAAAATATGCTCATGAATAGCCCTTTGTCATTTTTACAGGTTACAAAACTTCCACTAATCTGTGGCTACTTTTTCCCCTCTCTTTTTGTTGCTTTAATGAAGTTCTCACTTTTAAGGATTTTCAGTATAGCATTATGTGGATGCTGATCACACGGGTGAGACATTTAACTACTGTCTAAACCTCAGTCTTTGCTCTGATTCACTGTCTAGAACATCTGAACACATCTACCGAACCCCGTATACCGATGGATGCTGACAGCCCTAATTAAAAAATTGCTTTTTAAGTAAAGCAAAACGTATTAACTTTGACACTGGAAAAGACAAATATCAAATTTCCAAGCTGATCTTGCTTTCTGTGACCATTAACTACATCATGTTTACAGAGCCGACAGGCATATTGAGCTACTGGTTTTATTTCATCGAATTTTAGAATGCAGAACACATTTCAGGCCCTCTTATAGCACCATATGTGTATCTTTAAGGATATGTACATATGATGATGTCTTTATTTTAAGTACCTACTGATGTGAACCTCATTAAGGAAACCTTGGAACTGCAGAACTGAAATTTTTCATACCACCATCATCTCATAGCATGTCTTTTGCACTTAGATGTTGTGTGGCAGAGTATTTTTCTGCTCCCTAGAAATGATCAATTTTGAAGGGGAAAAAAAACCCCTCCTCTAATACATATAGTCCAAATCACACACTTATCTGAACAACGGCCACCATTGTAGTCCACACAAATCCATCTACTCATACTGACTTAGAGCCCTCAACATGGACAATCCACCACTGAAGTCAGGGTCCTCAGCACACGTTCTATCCCCTCCCCTTTCCTTGTTGTTTCTGACCTGCTTTTGTCCAATGTGTCCTGCCAGTCTCTTCACTGCCTGACTGCAGTTTCTAATTTTTACCTTTGGGCTCCAGACTGCACCTAGAGATTTCCAGAGAAACGCCAGGCACCTGGCTCATCAGGAGGGGTGGGGAGGATTTCAGGAAGCTGTTACCCTAACTCACTTGCAGATCAGTGAGTGGCTGTTGTGACCATTCCTTCTAGATCTCTGCCATGCCGGCTACATCCATCCCAGCAAAATATCGTTGCTCCTCCAACCACTTCTGCCTCCATTCATAAGGGTTTCTGCTTTCAGTGACACTCAGATGCTGCTGATGGGCATTTTATATATATATATATATATATATATATATATATATATATATATGTATATATATTTTATTTGAAGTATAGTCAGTTACAATGTGTCAAATTCTGATTACAGCACAATGTTCCAGTCATTCATATACACATATATATGTATGAATTCCTTTTCATATTCTTTTTCATTAAAGGTTATTACAAGATGTTAAATATAATCCCCTGTGCTATACAGAAGAAATTAATTTTTTAGCTATTTTTATGTATAGTATTTAATATTTGCAAATCTCAAACTCTGATGGGCATTTTTAAAGCCACATCTGGAACCCTTGCTGCAGAAGAGTCTGAGAAATATATTTTCAACCTCATAACCTTTTGGTTAGGAAGTTGGAATAAAGGCTGAGCTGGCTCACCTAACTGGTCTGCCTTTGTGAGTAAAGAGATCTGGAGTTTCAAGGCCCAATGAAATATCTCAGCCCTTCAGTAGCAAACTCTTAAAGCAACCAAAATGCTCCCATCTACCAGAGCATGACTTGTCCTTAGACACTGCTGGACATAATCACCAATGCTGTCTAAGGTATCGTCTTCATCTGGTACACACTTTCTTTAGATGTCGAATATTCTGATTAACAGGACAAGCTGGTTTGGATCTCCAAGGTCACAGGCAGCCTTCTGCCTCACTTTGGTGTATATATGTTCATTGAAGAGTCCTCTCTCAGATCAGCTAGAGCTGCCTGTTGTGTGGTTTGCCCGAGAATGTGGGTGCAGTGCTCCCCACCAGAGTCCTACCAGTTGTTTTATTGCAGGAAGAGAGAAAGCAAAAGAGACAGAACAGGAAGTTCTTGTCCAGCCTCAAACACAGTCACCCTCGCCCAGGACTCTTGCTCTGGGACATAAAGAAGTACAGGTCAGCAGCGATGTGGCCCCAGTGTACTCCAAAACATGGTGTGGTTGTACTGGGCTATCTGTGTCTTTCATGGACCCTGCAAAGTCCTCGGCTTTGTGAAATGGGGAACTAAGGAACTCCCACCCATGCCTGTAGCTCCCAGGGTTTGCACCCTTATGGGTTTTGAGGATTTGCTGGCAACTCATTCTTTTTCACCAGGTCATTTCTCAGTTACATGGCAGTCCTGTGACTTCCTTATCAGAACTGCTCCTTAAGTTCGGGATTTAGTGAAAGATGCCATTTTACCCTGTAAGTTCATGTTCAGGGAGGAGGAGGAAGACAGCACAGATCAGAATTGCTGTATTGCTCTTTTGTTGTTGTTTTCATAAGCCATCTCCTGTTGTCAAATAGACACTGAACAAATGAATGACTGTAACACTCCCATTTGAAGGATGAGAAAAATGACACTCAGGGAGAGGAGGCAAATATCCTGAGGTTCCAAAGACAAAAAGGGATGAGCACAGAATAAGATCCGTGCAAATTTCTTGGCCGTCATCAGCCTTTTGGTCAGTGACAGAGTGCCGTGTGAAGTAGTAAAGTTGTAGCGTGCTTTTAGAAGGGTGCAAATGTTCTTGTTTTTGTTGATACAGTCACACTGTTTTGTCTGGAACTCTGAAAAAGAGAAATGGGTTAGAAAATTTTGGTTTCTCATCCTTGGTCCGTCCTCAACCTCACAGATATGGATCCTTCCATCTGTATCAGGAATAAGACAGCCCCAGCCTTCCCCTCTCATGAGATCAGTACTCATTCATTTCATCCCTGCCCACCTGTCGGTGATAGAGCACAGCATGATTTTCATGTCCTGCTTCACTGATTCTTGTGATATTAGATGTTTGAAGATAGAAACTCATGAAAGGAAGTTGCTTTTTTTTATATAAAGTGCAATAATTTTCTTAGCAGAGAAGGAAATTGAGGATTTTCTTCATTGAAAATCAATAGAGATTTCAAGAGCATCTGTATTTCTGATGCATAGATTAAAATGACAAAATGTAGAGGAATTACAGAAGCACAAGGAAGACACCAAAGTGTCTTTAAAGATCTTCTCTAAGACTGGGCTTGTAAAGAGACTGTTAGTTGACAGAGACCCTCTTCTCACCCATAGTCCCTCTCCTTAGGTTGGAAAGGGCCAGCGTTTCCCCTGTGTGCAGTCCTGGTGCTTCAAGCGAGTTGTAGGATAGGACGGTGCACATGGTGCTGCCTTCAGTTTGTCCATCCAAAGTAACCCCTGGCAGTCAGAGGGCGAGTGTGTTGCAACCTCATGAACCAGCCGACATGCTCTACGGGGTGTGTGCTTATCTCAGCTCATCAGGCTAAGGTGATGGCAGAGCAGAGAGTGGTGGCAAGAGGTCAACCATCAGTAGCAAGGAGCAACTGGAGTCAGCTGGGACCCAAGTGGCTAGGAGTTCCAGGTGGAATTCCCAGAACTCCCCACAACTCATTCATTCAGCTAATACTTCTCCAGCACCTGTGATGTGCTGGTGCTACCATTGTGAACAGAACCAAATCCCTGTCCTCATGAAGGTGACATTCTAGTGGACATGAGAAATGATACATGCAGAAGCAGATCCAGGTCAGGACATATGGGTACTGTCTATTTTGGAGTGCACAAGGTGAGATCCTTTGGGAAGGAATGTCTGTTATAGGAAAATGTGGGGGAGAGACTGGCCATATCCCAGGTCTTATTTGGGTCCCTGGGACACACCTCACCAAGTGTGGGTCCTTGGTTTTCACAGGAACGAATTCAAGACAGAGCCACAGTTCAGTAAAGGTAGATTTATTCTGAGAGATATATACTCCATAGACAGAGTGGGCTGTTTCAGAAGGCAAGAGAAAGGCCATAAGGCGTGGGGGTTGGGTGCTCCAGTTTAAAGTAAAAGTAGATACACACTCCACAGACAGAGTGTGGGCTGTCTCCCTCAGCAGAGAGAGCAGCCACGAGGTGTGGTTGTTAGTTTTTATGCACTCAGTATCTTCATATGCTAATAAGTGGGAGGAATATTCCAACCGCTTTGGGGAAGGTGTTGGCATTCCCAGAAATTGGGCCACCACTCACCCTTTGACCTTTTATGATCAGCCTTGAACCTGTCCTGGCACCTGTGGGAATGCCATTTAGCATCCTGCTGTATTTTGGTGAGTGTGTATTGAAGCTCAAGATCTACTGGGAGTTGACTTTTCCATCGTCTTGGTGCTAATGGCTTTGCCATTCTTTTAATGGCTGTGCCCGGCCCCCTTCCCTCCTGTCTCATGAAGGAGCTCTGGACTAATTGCACAATTGCAGAGCAGGGGACAGAGTGGAAAGAACATAAGTGGAAGGTGGAAAGCAGTGTTGGCAGTAGAATTTTCAAGTCAATTATAAAGTAAGGGTCTTCTGTTTGCTGGGGGTACCAGTTGTCACATTAGGGAGCTGTGAGCCTTGGGGAATTCAGTGAGTGGGTGGCTCACTGTGTATACTGTGTTGCTTCTTAGGTGGCCCAAGGACAGTTGGCTTATAGGTGACACATTCATTCAGGCAGGGGTCTCTTTGGGGATTTTCTGCATGTGAGGCTAACATGGATCAGATGGGGAGCAGGACCAGCCAGTCACAGCTTGGTCCACAGTCACCTAGTGCCCTCAAGGCTTTCAACCCATGGATGTGTCACCTCCCCCTGGGTGGGGACATGGGTGCATGTGGTGGGGCAGCTTCTCAGTGGTGGAGACATTGCTCTCCAGACCCAGCACTCAACAGCATGGACCCTTGGTGTTGGCCACATTCTTGGCTAGATTAGGCTGTTGAGTAGCTGAGCTCATGAGACGTGGGTGCCATTCTTCCATTCTCACCAAGCTCTACTTTTGAAGGTTCTGGTCAGACAGCCACAAATACTCCATAGCCCATAAACAAAGAACAGTCTGTTTCACTTGGGGAAGGGCACACAGAAGGAGAACGGATCATCCCGAGAGCAGGAGAGGCCAAATCAGTCCTGCCATCAGGGGTCTGAGAGACGAGCCAGCTCAGTTCCTCCTACTAGTTGTTTACTTGGAGGATCTGGGTTATTTGGGTGACCTGCAAGTGTCAGGAAATAGTACACGAGGGCATTGTAGATTTTCTGGTCCTGTGTTAATTCATCCCATTGTAGCTGTCATGCAAGGAAACGAAACTTGGTGGACAACAGGCCATGGCCTCTGCTCCCTGGTGGAGCCAGGAGGTTGCAATGTTATTACAACTGTGGGGGCATCATTTCTATGTTGAGAGGCCAGATGGCCTGATATATCTCTCATGCTGGATGTCTAAGTTGCAGAGGGAAACTGGATTCCATCCAGCTCTCCAGCCAAGGAGGAGACCAGAAGTGGCATCCCCCACCAACTGTGAGCTCTTTGCCTCCACTGACAGCAACATCTATAGCAAAAAGCTGGGCTGCCACCTGTGTTTCCGTGTAAACATCTGAGTAGCCACAGCAATGGCCTCGTGAGGGTTGGTGTGCCCAAGGATGTGGTGTGTTGGATGGAGGGAGGAGTGATGGGATCAGACACCGTGCAGGCAGGCAGGCAGTCAAGGCATCTGTGCAGCGCAGCCGCCATGGAACTGAGCCAAAGGGAGGAGGGTTTTGGAGCAGGGAGCCTGGGTAGTGCCATGTTGTTCATAGGAAGATCCTGGGCACTGGATCCAAAAAGTCATTGGCTTGATTCCTGACCCCAACCCTCATCTTAGGCAAATGTTTGAAGCTTTCTGTGCCTCTGTTACTTGATGTCTCAAATGGGGACAATAGTAGCAATTACCTAATTACCTCTGAGTCAGGAGGGCCTTTATAGATGTCATTTCATTACGCTCACAGCAGCCCACGAGCACGGTTCTAGGTCCCCCATTTTACACGTGGCAGACAGGTATCCTTTTAATCAGTAATCACACAGCTAAGAATGGTCAGAACCAGCATTTGAATT
Organism: Vicugna pacos; assembly: GCF_048564905.1. Taxonomy (NCBI): domain Eukaryota; kingdom Metazoa; phylum Chordata; class Mammalia; order Artiodactyla; family Camelidae; genus Vicugna; species Vicugna pacos. Next base: position 21,557,480 of record NC_132995.1, on the reverse strand, counting down.
TGATCCCTGCATCCAGATTATTTCTATTTTAAATCAGTATTACTGGAAAACTAGTAAAGTCAGAACAAACACTGCTGGGAAGTGGGTGCTTGAAACATGTTTGTCATCTTCGCCATTGGGGAGTGTTGAGTTCCCATTCCTCACAGCCCGTCCAAGGCTCCCTGTGTCTCCGGCTGCCCCTGGTGGGGTCTGCAGGGCTGTGGGCAGCTTCTCCTTGATTTCTTCCCCAAGGCTCTCTGCTCTCTACAGGTTGATTCTCAACCCTGACTTCTCAGTAGAGCTAATGTCTAAAAACAAAAAAAGGTGGGGAGAGTACACCTCAGTGGTAGAGCACATGCTTAGCATGCAGGAAGTCCTGGGTTCAATTCCCAGTACCTCCAATAAAATAAATAAACTACCTACCCCCCCCAAAAAGGAAAGAAGTATTTAAAAAACAATAAATAGTACAACGTCCCCACTCCAGGCTGGGGTGCACTATTTTTTAAATGCTCCCAGATGCTTTCCATGTGCAGGAGGGTGAGAGCTACCCCTCTACACCTCTTCTTATGAGCTTGTCCACTCAAACCTATTAGCTTCTTGAAACAGGAAGACTACTTGGCTCAGCCTAGAATTTTTTCCCGATTTCTATACATTTATTTGTCTACTGGACATCTCTCCTGGAGCCCACAGGCACCCAGCCAGAACTGAATCAGTTGTTTCCTCTCATGACTTGCCCCTCTTCCTGTCTTTCAGGGATTGGCACTATAATTTAGGACACTGCCAAAGCCAGAAAGCTGGCCGGCATCTTTGACCTCTTCCTGCCCTTCCATCACACCTGTGGCCAATCCGTCCACCTGCTGAAAAGTTTTCTTCTCTCTCCTCCTGGCGGGGCCTCAGCAGGCCTTCACATGAACCTCCCGATAGATCTCCCTGCCTCTATCTTGTCTCTTTTTAGATCACTTTGCACGTCTCCTTTACATTGGAAGAACACAGAGTCCTTTCTGATGTGCACTTGTGATCTCTCCACCTGGTTGCCTCACCTGCCTCCCACAACCTGTGCTCACTTCTAGACTATTTGCTGTTCCTGGAAGGGACCTGGCTCTCTTTGGCCTCCCTCCTTTGCATGTGCAGCTCCCCAGGGAGAAATGGCCTTAACATTATGCCTTCACCTGATCACTTCTAGGGCATCTCAGAACTCACCACAGTGGTTCCCTCCTCGGGGAGAGCCTTGGCTACAGTTCTGACTCTCTGCCCTGAGCACCCTCTGCTGACTGTTATGCAAGCCCTCTTAACACGCCTCCTCAGCCATCATTTCACGATGACTCCTGTGCACCTAGGAGCTCCCGGAAGCAGGGACTGTGTCTTTTTCCTCTTTATTCTCAGAGCATGGTAGAGACTCAGGTATAATGGTGGAGGGAACAGTGGTTATACTGGAATTTCTCTAGAGTTGGGGCCTAGGGGTAACAGTCTGGTTGGAAGAAGGGCTTAGGGGATTTACCCTGAAGCCACATTTTCAATTAACATTTCATGTTGTTTTTGTCTACTGTTTGAAGTTATGAGTCTTAAAACAGAATGACAATTTCTAAAAATTGCTTTACCTAAGATCGAGGAAAATGGCAGTTTTCCATATTTAAGAATATCATTTTAATTTTGTGTGACTGGGGTGGTGGAAAATAGAAACACAGGGGATACTAAAGCATTCTCATCCCCTTCCCCACCCTCAGGTCCTTTGGACAGAAGAGACAGAGGGATGTGAGGAGAAGACTTGGAGGGTGGACCGTGCACTTCTTTTAAATTATGACAGTTACTTGTGCTTTTTTTTAACTTTCTTTTTTAATGGAGGTACTGGGGCTTGAACCCAGGACCTTGTACATGCTAAGCACGTGCTCTACCACTGAGTTATACCCACCCTTCCCTCGATGTTTGTGTTTTTAGTGGGCATAATGTGCTGGTAGCAGGTACTTTAGCATCAGACACAGTCACCTGCCTCTGTCCATCACGTTAATACCTTTCCCCTGAGCTAGAGAGCTAGTCTGTTTTCACAAGTTCAATAAATTATCTACATTTTCTTTTTTTCTTAAAAAAGGCATTAACTCATGTTTTTCTTTAGTATCGCCTATAAAATGTGATTTTGTTAACCATTTAGCAAAGTGTTAAGTGTAATAAATATTAAGTACAGATTTCTAAAGCATCAGTCATCACTGAAGATCCACATTCTGCTGTTCTCTCTCTCTGTTAGTCACATTACTTCTGGAGTTCTTGAAGCGGCGCCAGGCAGAACTTGCGTACTAATGGGACACAGTTGAGCAGGAAGAACAAGTCCGGCCAGAATAGGAGGCGTGTGTCCCCACTTGGGGATAGATGAGATTACCCAGGAAAACGGGCGCTGTTTAGATGCACTTTAGTCTGTTTACTTCTGGACTTGTCAGCCTTGGCTGCATGTTGGAATTAACAGAGGACCTTAAAAAATGTGGTGCCTGGATTTCATCATGCAAACTCTGATGGTACTTTTTGGCCTGGGGTGCATTCTGGCATAGGGAAGTTTTTAAAGCTTCTCTGGTTATACTAATGTGCAGCCAGGGTGAAGGAGCACTGCCTGGAATGGTGGACACAGAAGAGAAGTGGGGTCCTTCCTTCATAATAACAGTAAAAAGGGGGAAAAGAAAAAGACTGGTATAAGTGTATAAGAAAAGAGGCATTAATTTTTGTCCTTTCATAACACCAATACAAAAATGCAAAAAAAATTAGCTGCTATGTCATGGATGTAGAAGGAAAGATACATTGGCATTTATAGTTGACTCCCATTTTTTCACATGTGCCTTCATTATTGTGGCCTCCTTTTCATCGTAGACTAGGTGCCTCTTTGTCTTGAACTAAGTCCTGGTCACTGCTCCCCCTTCCGGTTGGGATGTGCACAAAGCAGCGTGGCTCTCATCCTAAAGTCAGAGAAAGGTTAGAAGAAGCAGGGAAACTTTGTTGAGGTGCCATCAGTGTTTGAGCAGTGTTTGAGCTAGGCATTTTATATAATTGGAAATGTAAATTTATTGCTGCCACTCCTGCTGCAAAATTAGAAAAATAAAACTATATATCTTTGTATCAACATTCCAGAGCTATGAAAAGATGATTTTTTGAGTCATCTGTATTATTGCTTCTTTCCATCAGCTGAGATAATTTAGCGCTGATGGTACTTGCAGTCAGCAGCAGCAGAAGAGTAGGTTGTGAGCATGAATAACTCTTGGAAAGAATATGCTTTTACTAGGATCATCTGAAAATGTCTCCAACTACAGATTTAATAAATTGAATCACAGATCTACAGAATGTTGGCACTGAAAAGGTCTGGAGGGAGCAGGTCAAACTCCTCTTTTTATAAATGGAATATAATGAGGTTCAGCTACCAATAGAAAGTGACACTTGTCTTTTACAATGTAACAAGCTTCTAATAATCCCCATTATGAATAGTTCCCATTGTTTACAACTGAAGATGTGGGTCAAAGCTTATGTTGGTGAAAGACTGTGCATTCAGTGATGAAAGCTGAAACTTAGACAAAATTAGATGTTCATAATGTTTTTGAGTACTGGAAAACAAAAATGTATCATATCAGTAGCATACAAAAAATACTGAAGAAAAGTTTTTTGGTCATTTAAACTGCCAATTTTAAATTTAAAATTGCCATCTAATAAATTTAAATTTTCATTGGAACATGCTTGTTGAAAAATTAAAGATGAAAACACATTTCACTTTATCATTCTTCCTTATTTTAAAAAATTGTTTAATTTTGTTTTTAGTTTTTTAATTGAAGCATTTTACTATAATTGCGAATGCATGCTCCATTGTTTAGAGAGGCTAGCATTGTGGTAGTGAGACCTTGGGAATGATGTTGCCTAAATTCATATTTGAACACAGCAGCTTACTTCCTGAGTGATCTTGGACAACTTAAATTCCCTTTGCCATAGTTTCCTATAAAATAAAATAAGAGAGTTGCTTCCTCATGACTGTGGTAAGGACGGGTCGAATTAATGTACAGAATCTACTTGGAAGACTTCCTGGCACAGAGGAAGGGCCATGTACTTAGTTACAGCTATTATTATACTATATCTGCTTTTATAATCCAGGTAAATCTTGAGTCGTACTGATTTCATCTCTAAAAAAAGACTAAATATTAACTCTAAAATGGAAACTCTAAAACTTCATAGTTGTAGCTAATTAACACATAAAGCTCAACCAAGAAACACACAGTGGAGACCAGTTAGCTGCAGACACCTGTGAAACTTCCTGTCCTGCACGGACTCTAAGCTGCCACTACCATCACTTCTGAAATCTAAGGCAAGCTCAGGAATAGAGCTTTACAGCCTGGCCTCGTCAGGCACCCAGACCCCTAAGCTCAGACCATGGCAGGGAAACAGTTTACTGTTCACATGTACATTTTCAAAAAATAGTATTAAAATGAACACTGTATGTATTTTGTTGTGTGTTTGACATCATTAACAGAAAAGAAAAAAAAAAAAGGAAAAAAAAAACCCCTGCAGTTACAAATAAGGAGGCTATGTCTGAAAATTATTTTTTTTAAATTATGTTTAGGATTTAGTGACCAGTCAGGAGAAAAATCATTTCATTAGGGTAATCCCTTGATTGACTAAACTTGTTTTTTTAATTACGAAGTAGAGCGTGTTCCCTTTACCACCTGGGGAATGTGTATACATATAACCCTTTGTGCAATTGCTCTTTTTCTGGATAAGAACCTGCCACAGACTTTTTAAAATCTAATGTGAAATGCTGAGAAAACTGAAAGTCAAGCTGGGAACTATGTAGTCTCATAGAGAAAACTTTTTCCAGAGGACATCTGAGCCAACGCAGGGCACCACTCTGGAGGTTCCACAGTCTCTTCTGCTCACAGTGCTTCCCCCATATCTTTTCACCTCATTTGTTCAAATCAAATTAGTTGTTTAGGATTCTTCAGGGTCTGATTAAGAGACCAGATGGAGACATTAAGAATTCTAAAATTTTCCAAGAGCAACAACCAAGGTAAAATGTCTTAGAATAGCCTAGCAAAAGGATAGTAGGAACTATCAAAAAAATAAAAATAAAAACTACTGAAAGATATAAAAGATGCTTTAATCACATGATTCTAGATTAAAAGATCATATCTCCAAAATATCAGAAGATATAAAATTGATTTGGGGTTTATTGTGCATAAAATCATATTAGTAATATAATAATTAATAAGATAATGAGAGTTTTACTAGTTCAAGAATAGCCAGATTAGAAAACAGGACAGGAAGTCCAGATATGGGCTGTGATATCAATAATAATTGAATATATGAGATGGAAGGCATTACAAATCAGGGAGATAAATAAAGTTTATTCAGTAAATGAAACACTTGTTAGCTACATGGGGGAAAATGAACAGATTGAAATCATACAGTGAACCATATATTGTGATAAATTCCAGAAACATTTAAAAAAGTAACACAATTAGAAACAAACTAGAAATAAATATGGATGAATATACAACCTCTAGACGAGCAATAAGTTTCAGAGGAAATTATATAAAGATTTCCATGCATCAGAATCATCCTAATTTTAAACAAAACACCAGGGGATGTTATTTGTTTACAAATCCGACAAGGGGCTAATTCCTTCAATGCATAGAGAGTTCAGATCACTTCAAAGGTAACATCAAAAAATCTCAGGAGCATAGAAGGCAGAGAAGATGAACACACTTTCACAAAGGAAAAAATAAAATCTCAGCCGAAATATTCTTTGAACACTTCACATAGTAGAATATTATGCAGCCATGAAAAGTGTGTCCATGAAAATCTTTTATGACATGTCAAACTGTTATGCTTATGATAGGTTTGAGAATAAAATTAATATATAAAATGATTTGTAATAAACAAACAATGCACTGTTCTGAAGGAATTATGTCCATAGCTAGAAGCATTATTCTTATTTTATTTATTCATTTTCAGAGTTGGATTCTTTTGATTGTAGGTGACAAAATCAATCTCCAATGTGTTTAAACAACAACCAAAAACTGGGGATGCATGGGATTTATTGGTTCCTGTAAATGTAAACCTCAGGTTTGAGGTCTGGCTTCAGTCAAGGGGAGATACTGTAGTCCAGATGATGTCAAGGGCTGGTTTTGTCATGTCTTCATTCTGTGTCCAAGGATGTCTCAGCATGCTGCTTCTAGGCACACAGCATCCCAGATCACACATCCATCAAAAGCAAGAGAGGTCTCTTTTGGCAGCTTCCTCTCTTGATAAAGGAATCTTATCATTCACATGGGCACCGGTACGTATCTCCTCACATAATAGTGGCTCTTACTGGATTACTTGCCAATTCTTAATCATGTGCGAGGCCAATAGAATGAGGGGTATTATTTGTCTTAAACCAACTGAGATCTACCTCTGGTGCTTCAGAAAGAGTGGGTCAATTGAGCTTAAATCACAGGACTAAAAACAGAAGGGAAGTCATTTATCTTAAAGCAAAATCTGGGTCCCCTTCTAAGACTGGGGACAGATCCAGGACAGCAGTTCTGTCCACTACTGAGTACTTTCAAATTTTCTTTAATGAGAAAATATTAATGTTATGATCAGAAAAGACGATAAGTAAGGAGAAACTTGAGGAAGGAGAATGGAAAGCTTTCCTGCTTAAGAAATATTGAACCCATTAAGTGCTTGGAAGAAAAATGGAAATGTGTCTAGTTTGTAATAGTTCTGAAATGAATTAGAATTTATTTCACAGACCATGTAGGAGATAGTGCTATACAGTTAGTGTGTCTTTGGTCTCTTTGAGTATTTCAGTTCTTTCACTTAATAGTTGCTTCATTTGGGGCAAATTGCATCGTCTCCATGTGGCTCTATTTCCTCATCCATAAAAGAGATATAATATTACCTTCCCCCAGGGTGATTGTGAGGATTTAGAAAAATAGATATGTGCTGAAACAATAGTAAGCATTTAAAGAATCTTAATTATTATGATTACTTAATACATAATTAAAAATTATTATGCAGTCTTTTTAAAAATGCATACTATTTAAATGGCCTATATGTGCTGTACATGAGAGGAAGACTTAATATACCTTCCATAATACATTTCTCTCAGCCTTAACTAATTTTCACATTTAATCACACACACACCAAAAAGTTATTCCTTTCACAAGCATGAAGCCTTAACTGTGAAGAAGAGGATGATGAAAGAGAGTAGAGGAGGAAATAAAATGCTTTCTCTACAAACTGATGGCTTAAAAACTAAGAAAAACATGTTTTTAAGACATTGGTCACCATATTCATAGCTAATACTTAGGTGGAGTTTTTCACATGCCTGTGGTTAATGTTCCAATTATTTTCACAATTAGTAAATCATTGACTCATCACAATAATCGTATAAATTGCTATTATTATCCCCCCATTATATGGGTGAGGAGATTGAAGCCCCTAGAGGTTAATAAATTTGCACAAGTCCCCACAGCTAACATCGGAACTGGGATCCAGAAGCAGGAGTGTGGCTCCAGGAGGGGCTTGTAAACACTTCCCCTGCTCTCCCCTGCAGGTGCAAGCCAGCCTCCCGCTATTACTGTAAATAAGATGATGTGGTTCACTTAGTCTTGAAATTTACATTCTTTGTAGCTTTCTCTCTGGGGCAGCCATCAGGAGCAGCCAGGGACACTGAGTACATGCTTCTGGACTATGACCAAGAAGGTAGATGGAAAGAAAACAGTTTAAAACTGGGATCTTTAATGTGCATTCTTCAGAGGCCAGAAAAAAAACCTGCCTAGTGAGGAACTGAAACCCTATCAGCCACGTGCAAATTTTGCTTCAGACACCCCCGTTGCCCTTGGGTCCACACAATCAGAACTACAATGGATCAGGGACATGAATCTTGTGCAAATGCAGGGAGTATGAATATCTGCCATTTTAAGATCTCAAGAAGTATGAAAAGCATGTGAAGCTTTCATCAGCAGAGACCAGCTGTCACTTCCAGTATTTCCCTCATGGCATGTCCACAGCTTCACTGGTCCTATCCAGAATGAAGATGACAGCTAGCACCTGCTGACCCCTGAATCAGTAATAGGTTCTCCGTTTAAAGGAAGCATATCCCCTTCATGGGTTACAACTAGTTCATAACCTAAGTAATTCTATATATGTAGAAGGGATATTTTCATTGGTTCTGCTATCACAGACTTGTCTCCAAAAGAACATGCCACCAGTTACTCCTTGTTCACCCTTTTAAAGATATACTTAACAGGCTTCCTTCTTTAGTGCAATTTTAGGTTTACAAAAAATTCACAGAAAGTTGAGTTCCCATATATTCCCTATGCTCTACACATAGCTGCTCCTGCTGTCCGCATGTTACATTAGTGGATGCACTCATTCTTTTTGACATCCTTCATTCCTCCTCCCCTAAAGTTTAACATGCCTGATATTCATGTTTCTCATGTTTATGTGAGGTTTACAGCACATGCATGTTGTCTGTTTAAGCGTGGGTTGGGGACAAGTTTTCTGTGTAAAAATAATATCATTACTGAGTCTCATGCTGCTGGGTTTTTGGGTTGTCAGGTCCTGTTGACCATTTCTTCAGTTATTGGGATCATTCTCTACAGACTTTCAGGGTTCATTGTATTTTCTGCAAAACTTCCCAAGAACCTGAATGGAAGAGACCCAATCCAGAAATACCTGACTGTGCAGGTGGGCCATGCCCATCACTGCTTCCCTCATCAGTTTTATCATCATCATGACTCTGAACGCCATATATGAGAAAGTGGCAATCATGATGACTGACTCTGGTAAGCTCCTCCTGCAGCTGAGGTCATTTCTACACCGTTTTAGAACCAGGTCAAAACAGACTGTCTCTTTTAGGCACTTCAATTCCAGTAAATTACAGTATTTAGAAAACTTCAAGTGTAAACGTATTTTCTCTAGCCTATGTGAGAAGTGAATTAGCTCTAGCTTTGCATTATTAAAAGGGACAAAGGAAGCATTAGAATGTCCAAGCTCTGTGTAAACAGGTCAGTGCTTAATAATAATTTCAATTACATTAGATCACATACCCTATTGTTGAAAGTATGTAGTCTGTGTATTGCAAATAAGTGGAATAGGGTCGTGGTTCCAGTGGCAGATTTGCTTGTGTGTTACAGAGAGGACAAGTAATCACAGTGTTATGTGTCTTCCCCCCATGCTGTTCCTGTTTGTGTAGCTCCGTTCTCATCAGCTATGGCTTTTATAATAGATGTTTCTTCTCTCTGGCTTGTATCCCAGCCAGCGGCTTAGCAGCCCAAGTTAAGTTCTTCTCACATGCTGCATGTGGCGGGGTCTTTCTCCCAGTGGTCTGCTCAGTGGTCATCTTCTGAAAACACTAAGACCAATTCAAATTCTGAACTAGGAGGTTGACACATTTTATGTTCCCTAGATGTTTCTAGCAAGTTGCCCTTTGTTTTGTTTGTTTTCTTCAATAGTCCTACCTTACTGCCGTTCAGGGAGACAAGAGAATATCACTTAGCAGGATGTTTAAAAGTAACTTTCTGTCAACTTACACCTGACAGAGGACAGTTCTTGCCCATTGGATACTGTTGTGCTTATAAATTTTAAGGAACGGCAGACTTTTTTTTCTTTATTTTTGCCTTGTGGGATATTGTGTTCATAGTGGGAGAAACTCTTACAACAGTGTGTACACTTGGAATTAACACAGTAGCTATGTTAAGGAATTCAAAACAGCTTAAATGAAAACAGTGTGAATTGTGTATATATATATATATATATATATATATATATATATATACATATTTATCATGTTGACTCATGTGTCCATGGGTTTGATTAGGGTCTCAAAGCTGTTCACAATTTTACAGATTTAACTTTTCTTTATTCTAGCTGCAGAGCTCCCAAGGACCAGACTGACTAAGAGAACAACCTAGCCATGAAGGTATTCTTGTTCCAGTTTGTCAACTACTATTCCTCGTGTTTCTACATCACATTGTTTAAGGGCAGATTTGTGACTTATCCGGGAGATCTGGTGTATTGGCTGTGAAAATGCAGAAATGAAGAGGTGTGAATACAGCTTTGTGTTCTGACAGTCTAACCTGTTTCATGTATTCTTTTAGTTGCCCAATGAAGAGTGTCTTTACTCTCTGTTCCTTAGATTTTTGTAGGCATAAAATAATGACTTTATTTCATGTTAGAGCTATCTAAAATTTAAATGAGATTTTATTTCTAATATTCCAGTGTGACCCAGGTGGCTGTCTCCTTGAACTGATGACACAGCTGATAATAATCATGGGAGGACAGTCAATCTGGAATAATATACAAGAGGTGTTACTTCCGTGAGTACTAAGTCATGTGATCTTGGGGTGAGAACGGCCCACCCATCCACATCATTTTCCTGCGTGCCCATCTATAAAACAGGGAGACTCTCTGCTTATTAAAGCTCTCCAGATAAGATGATCCAGCCAACAGTGTAAACGTACCTGCTGTTTAATAATTATGCTTAAATACCTTCCTTTTTATGTTTAACTTAAATCCCCAAGTGCTATAGTTTCTGCTTATTAGCCCATCACTGGGGACTGACTGATCAGAGCCCTTTGAGAGAGATGGTCCTTTTTGGGGCTGTGAACTAAATTTTCCCACAACTTCCCACAACTTTCTCCTCCTTTTATACATGCATTTAAAATCCATAACAGGAATTTGTTGAGTACCTAGTATGTGCTAGTCACTGTATTAAATGTTGTACGTATATGTGTATGTACATGTGTGTGTACAATTTAATCACCCAAACAATCCTTATTCTTATCTTCCTTTTGCAACTGAAGATCCTGTGGCTTAAAGAGGGTAAATGATTTTCCCAAGCTCTCATTGCCAATAAGAGACCACCGTGGGACTCAGATGTAAGACCCTATCTCTCTGAATCCATGTTCTTCTAAGAACAGAGACTCTCTTGTGGTCCTAAGGCACAGGGTTACATAATGTTTTAAGAGACATTTGTCTAAAATAAAACTAAAGAGGTTTTGACTTAATGTTCTCTTCCTAAAAATGAGAAAAGCAGAAGTTAGCATAGGTCACAGTGTCCTTTTGATTTTCACATAAGCCCAATCCCATATCAAAGTGGACAGTCCAGTATTATCTGAAATTTATGAACACTTTAAGGAGCTTACTGTATTCACTTTCTGTTGCTGTTGTAACAAGTATCCCCAAGCGTCATGGTAGTAGGAAGAAAAAAGAAAAAGTCTCCACTAAACAACACAAATTTAACCTTGTAGTGTTCTTGAAAGCAGAAGCCTGCTGAAGTTAATGTATTGGCAGGGCTGTTTCTGAAGGCCTCAGGGGAACCTGTATCTTTGACTTTTCTGGCTTCCAGAGGCCACCTGCATCTCTTGGCCTGTGACCTCTTTTGTCTCTCTCAAGGTCAGCATGGTTGTGGGCCTCTGACTCTGATCCTGTGGTCAAATCTCCTCTCCTCTCTCCCCTCTTCTGTCTCCCTCTTCCTCCTTTAATGACCCTGGTGATTACACTGGGCCCACCTGCATAATCCAGCTCGTCTGTCTTAGAGTCGGCTGGCTAGAAACCTTAACTTCATCTGCAACCATAGGCCCCCTTTGCCAGGGAAACTGACCTCTTATATGTTCTGGGGAATAGGACATAGACATTTTGGGGGGGATCATTTTTCTTGCTAACACACTAACCTTTTTAAGATAATATCTGGCTTTGAGTTTCTGTTCTCATGAAACTGTTGATCTCTCTTCTGTCTTGCCTTCCACACCAGCATTCTGCTCCTGGCCAACCTAATTGCAGAACTCACCCCTCTCTGTGGTTTCCCCCAAAACCACTTACACAAGCAGGCCTTACTGTTGTTTGGAGCATGGAGGAGAAACTCAAACAACTTGAATTTTGAAAAAAAAACCTCCATCACTTTAAAATCTTCCATGCCACTATAAAAAAATTATTTTTTTAACTTCGTTTTTTAATGTTTAAACTATTTTAAACTTTACTTTTTTTTCTTATCATCCTTCATTGTAGGCTCCAGAAACCTGCTATTCTGCCCACCGCATCCAAGTTCCCTTTCATTGTTTATCCTCCCTTCCCTAAACTTCCATCTCTCTCCCTTATTACCAAGTTTCTGTCCATTCTCTTTATAGGGAAGTTAAATTAGTTTTTCTTTCTTTCTTTCTGTTTTTGCAGAGTGAACACCTTTGCATGTCAGTGTGTCCTTCCACATTTCTTCACAAGGGCTTCATCCTTCAGCTTCAGTATGGATTACTGGGGTCTGTCTCTAAACAAAGGCGTTTCCCTTGTCCCCCAGCTCACCAGGCCCCTCAAAAATAAAGATTCTGATCTTCGTTGTGAAATGAAACCTTTTTTTCCCCTACTGTGCAGTAGACAACTCTTACCCTGAGCTCACAGTCAGATTTTTCCAGTGAAGTAAAAAGTAGCTCATGTGCAAATAAGACTATTTTTCTCTGTGAAAAGAAATAGATCAGATAGAGGAAATACTTAGCTCAGATTACTCAAAAGCATTTCCTGAAGGAAATAGGTTAATTATTTAACACTAAATTTTGTTGAATCTGGTTATCAGTGAGCTATTTTTACCAATCAAGGAGAAGGATATATTTCCTAAATTGGTAATGAGCAATTCATGGGAAATGAAACTTGCTCACATGAACTAGTTTAAAGTAAAGGATGCATTATAGTATCTGTGGTCTGTTTATACCTTCACTTAATTAAGCACATTGCTGTAAGTTCCAGTGAGCTGAACTTTGCCTCCATGTATTTCTAGAACTATGGGCTGAAATATTTAGGGAACATGTTTTGAATTATGTTTCCTTTGTTTGAAAACCAGGAATGCTGAATGGTAGCCAAGTTCGAGGGTGGCTTGTGTTTTCCTCACTGCCTCTTCTCTTTGTATAAGGTGCCAGTTTCCTTCTTAATTTTTCATATGAATTCCTAACATACCAAAGATCTATCAATTACTCGTGCTGCACCAAAACTATACCCATCCTCAAAAATACATAGGAAGGGAAAAGAAAACTTATCAAAGTTAGCGACTATTTTCATGCTATTTAAATATGTCTAAAGGAACCTAATGAAATGAATTTCACCATAACTCACCTGCCTCCACCCCCCCAATTCCATGTGGGGTTCTTGAGTAGGATTCTGGGAGCAAATGAAGAAGGACAGTGATGCTGTGATCCAGGTTTCCTCTGGGGTCTCCCCAGCACTTGGATCGGCACCTGGTATAAAGTAGGTCTCAGTCCGAACCAGCTGAGTGAGTGGCTCACAGGTATTGAATGCATAATATCAGTGAATTAACAGCATTCTTTGTAGGACTCAGAGAATAAGCTGAGAGCCCTGTGGCCTTCCCAGCCTCACATACTATTTTGATATTGGGGTCATTTCTGGGACTGTTATTCTGTACTTGACAAAAGGCTAGTACAATTCCAGGGTTAAGCAACTTGCCCTAGGGAAATTTTATGATAAAATATTAAGAAAAATAGTTAAATGCCCAAAATGACATAGCAATGTCCTTTGGTGTTTAGATAATGTATGGCTGTAATTTTCTTACTTTATATGCTTTCTACATTTTCCACCATGTGTATGCACTACTATATAATAAGAAAAAGCAAATGTTTAAAAGAGAAAATCTCTCTTCTCCAGAAATGATTTGGTTAGAGGATGAGTCAGATACATGTAATAAGAGAATCTTAAATACATGTGTCCATAATTCACTCTTTAAATTCAAGAACAGGAAATTCAGGAATGAAATAGATTCAGAGAATGAAAGATACATGTGATATTCAAGATTAGCAAGTGGGAGTGTCCTCAACAGAAATGGTGATAATCTATAATGCAGGGATTAAATGTGATAATGAAGGTACAAAGACAACATGAAGTAGAAAATGCCACGTGGCAAGCACTGAGTAAAGGGCAATTTACTATGATTATACCAATATGTGTGGTCAATTCCCAAGCAAGTGATTGTGTAACCCCTGTTAGAGGGAGAAATCTTCCAGCCTTGGCTGGAGAGGAGGGAGGTTCCAGTGTCTGTATTTTTTAAAATGTCTACAGCTGCTTCTCATGTGCAAATTGATATCCCTGCACGAGGACCATAACCCATCAAAAAACCCAAAAGACCGAGGACAGTGATGGGTAGACAACAGCCCAAGCTTTTCTGCCACAGATGAGTGGTTCCAGTCAGGAAGACTGAGCAAGAGGCTCAGAGTCTTAGCTAAGGACAAGCAAGTCGGGACTTCTAATATGACCTAATGCCATCGACGAGGGAGGGCAGTTCAGCACAAGAAGGGAGTGCCAGGTGAGTTAACATGGAAGTTTCATCCTGGATCCAAACCGTGATGGATTTGGGTCCTGGAGGGTAAAAGCCCTGCTTCCCTGGGGCATGGACTGGATTCCACAAGAGGTTGAGACAGGAAGTATGAGGCAGAGAAAAATTCCCCCAGGAGACTCCCGAGTCTGGGTGCCCGGAAGGGTGATGGACGAGCACGGTCCCAGTGCCACCCGCACCACAGGGCTCCGAGTGGCTGTGGAGCTGTGTGCTCCCTGCTGAACCTCAGACCTGACTGCAGAGCTCATGGCTGAGGCCTGGGGAGTGGCTTCAGCAGCAGGCTGTCCCCGTCATTCTCGTAGGTGCTGCAGTGACCCCCACCTCTTTGGCCACGGTGTTCCCAAGCCAAGGGTCTAAGTGATTTCAACCCTATTTACAGGTGACCATAGCTGGCTAGCCTGTGCGGCTCAAAAGGAAGATCCCACATGGGGTTTTGGTGTGTTAGGGGGGTTACTAATACCTGGCCTGCTTTGAATCATTTCATCCTGACAGCAGCATGGGCAGTTGACGTCTCATCTCCCAATTTTATTTCAACTTTTTTTGTTGAAAGTATAGTTGGTTTACAATATTGTGTTAATTCTTTGTGTACAGCATAGTGATTCAGTTATACATACATATACATATATGTTTCTTGTCATATTCTTTTCCACTATAGGCTGTTAGAAGTTATTGAATGTAGTTCCCTGTGCTATACAGTAGGACCTTGTTGTTTGATGCCAAAATTACTGAACAAAGTATTTGCAGACTAAACCTAGCCATGTATATGACAGAGTTGAGTTTATCTCAGGATTTAAACGTGGTTTTGATCTCCAGGATCTCTTTATCAACTTATCATAAGTAAAGAGCCTGTGGACCACTTCTCAGAAAAGTGTTTTAAAATCATAAGATTTAGAGAATAAAGAAGAAAGATAATTATACTGAAAAGCAGATATCAAAATATAGAAATGTGCATTTGTGATACAGTAATATCTGAATTATTGGAAGAACATGTTGAATAAGAGGATCCATTGGTGGGTCTACTAAACGCAAACTTCTGTCATAGCAGTGAGTGTAAATCATCTTCTGAGATCTGCAACAATTGCATTTGGAATGTAAATAGAGTTCAATAATAAATAAGCCATGAAGTGTGGATTCAGATTCAGGGGTATCTCAAGTCCATATCCCCACCACTTCCCAGAGCTCCCAGCTCTTCCCCTAATGTCATTGAAAGAAGTGGGGAAAGTTTGTGAAGCAAAGGGCATGTTCCATTGCAAAGAAATCTCGTAGCAAACCTGAGAGCATGGCCAGTGAAAGGTTAACACTGAGATCAGAGGCAGTGGGAAACTTAGCAGGGGCAGCTCTTTACAAGTCACATCATATACTCTGTGTGTCTATGTGTGTGTGCATAGAGACGTGTGGGCATGTATGATGTATACACCTGCCTTTCATGTGAAGCCACCTCACTGTCCAAATTTGAAATCCATCCAAATGTGCAGTGCAGTCAGCTGAAGCTCAGACAGACGATAAGTTGTCTGTTGTTTCTCTGTCTCTTCTGCTGAACTCCATGAGTAAACCATGCACCAGCTGTTGCTTTCAGGGACAACAGCTCTGTAGACTACAGACCATGCCTTGTGTCACTGCCAACTCTGATTTCACTTCAGGAAATATTGCCATTTGGAAAAGGGGGAAGCATGCAGTTGGCCCACAAGCCTCTGGGGGAAAAAAAAAAGATAACCTTAGAGACAGCTCTGTGGGACAGCATCCAGGAGGGGGCAGAGAACTGGGCTGCGAGTCGAGGCTGTGTTTCTTTCAAGCTCTGCACTGCCTTTGAGGTGGCATGTCACTTCTTTGGCCCTTGATTTGTTCAGCTTAAATTAGGGTCTTGGACCTGTTTGATCCAACGTTAGAGTATCACTTTTCTGCTTGGTGACCCTCCATGGCTCCGCAATTCCTTCAAAGGGAAAAATGCCCACATCCTCACTGCAGCCTCTTAGGCTCCACCCACAAAACCACCACTTATTTTCTATTTACTCTGGCCCACACCAGTCTCCATGTTGTCTGTCCAGCGTGAGGGACCTCCAGGCCTGTGATCACCATTCCCTCTGCCCGTCCTCTGCACACCACTTTGCCTCCATCTTTACCTTACTCAAAGGTCACTGCCCCATCCCCACTCCTCCCTACCACACATTCCACACTCTCCTTTATTTTCCTCCACAGCACTTATCACCAGCTCACAGACTCTGTACTTCTTTCTTTTACTTATTTTCTCTGATGATTTTCAGACTGGAAAGGCCATGGTGGATAACAGTAGAGAAATTGGTGGAAAAAAGACAAATGAACGAAGGTATCTTCTAAAAGCTAATATGCCCACCTGAAAAGGAGGTAGGAGATAAAGTCATAGTCGTTACAATTTTTGTAAACCCAAGGTACATAGTCAGGACTAGTTTTCACAGCATTTGGGGATAGGGAGGCAGCAATAAAAAGAAATTTATCCTGAAAACAAGAAATTAAATTCTTGGGAAGATGATGTGTTCAGCTTGAAATATCAGTAATACTTTTATGACCTTGGTCTGATAATATCCTGCCTTATAATTTGATCTGTTTGGCAGCTGGGTCATGAATCTAATGGTGCCACAGTTTCGGGAGCAGAACAGACCACCCCACTATGGGAATGGGGCAACCATCTGTATCCCATGGATACAAACTGGGGTTATTTTATGAATACCTTGAAGTGAGTAAGACATCAGTGGAGATTTCGGTGCTGTTGGTTATACTAGAGTATGTTTTGGGTATCAGAAGCATCGGTTACCGAGCCAAACAATGACCTAGCATACCGAAACAGAGCCCACTTTTCTCCATTAGATGTAATTATGCAGTCAGGCTTTCAAATAGGGTGCCTGTGTGTATCTTTCTCAATATTTATGTTGTACAAAGCTGAAGATTTACTGCCAAGGAATGAAATGGAATACTCATTCAGGTACGTCTCCACCATTGATTCTCAGATCCTTCTGGTCATTCATCTAAGGATGAACTCAGAACCGTTACTAGATGTGACTCAGCTAGGGCTGTAGTCTGTGTGGCACAGCTGTTGGCTGATATCCTTCTAAACAGAGTCATGTGAGCCAGCCAGCCTGTGCAGAAAGCCCACAAGAGCATCCTGCCTCATGGCAGCAAGGTTCAAAGGGTCACCCCTTCCACATCTCACACCTACCTTTGACATTTTTCCTATTTCTTCTGGCTGATGGTTCATGCCTGGTACCCTGAGTGACCTCATGGAACATCAATGGCTTGAATTCAGGATGAATTTGCTGATCTGGAGTATCAGTTGAGCACAGGTCCCCTCCTTCTCCAATGTCTTTGTCCATTTCTGTACATTTGCTTGTGCTCTGTTTCTCTTTGTTTGAACTTCATTTTGAGCTCTCGGTTGCCTTTAAATGGTTGCATCTCAAAATAGACTTCCATAGGAAATGTCATCTTTTCTATTATGCATGGCACACTTTTATCTACTAGAAGGCTGATGATGTGCACGTTTTGTTTCTGAGCCCTTTCAGCTCACAACTGCCTTGAATTATTTTTTTTTAAGTTTAGGAGACAGGAAAGGATTTTGGTCAATAGAATTTGCATTTGTGCATGTGTGTTCATGTCTGCAAAGGCACCCCTTTGTTCTTCCTGTTTATAAGTCTACAGATAGAGGGAGGGTTTTTTTCCCTAAATTACATATTATATATAAAATAATTGCTTTTAAAAATATACATTATACATGAAAACACATCTGGTTCCCTCGGTGAGTGAAAGGTCATCTTGTGGCATCTTCAGTCAGCTATGCTTTGTGGCTAGGTGTCTGACTTGAGTTTCATCTTTGCTTTTGTTGTGTTTCGTGACCAGGTTCCATTAAGTGTGCAGCTGCAGTCCCTGGTGTAGTAGATATGTTCGTTTATTCAGATTATTTTCAAAAGGATTTTAAACCAATGACCTGTTATTCCAAAATGAGTCATAATTGTAAATATGTCTTACTGGGGCTATTATCAGCATTAATAATAACAACAACATTCTGAGGGCAGCATATCATTTGGTATTTTAACACACACAAAAAAAGCCTTGGAAAAAAGTTATTGTTCCAGTGAAGTCAAATAAAGGTCATTGAAAGGGAAAGTTGTACGCTTTTAGGAGAAATTGATAGGACTTTTAGAACTTTATAGTCTCATTAAAATACCAATTAAATAATTCAGCCTCCCCCTACCCTACAAAACTAGATGGAGTAACAGCTATTCTAGAGAGATTTTTCAGATTTATTCATTTTCCTATTATCTAAATAATCCCAAATGAATTAGAAAAATTCAATCCATTTCTGAGAGTAAGCAGTCTGTTATTCTGTATTCAACACTGAAGTGAAACTTATTTTGTGTTCTTTTCGTTCATGGGAGATAGAATTTCCAAGTGCTTTTTGAATTATTTTTGTTCCTCTAAAATAAAGTGCCTTTGGTGGTGATCTCCTGACCTCAGTTTCCTCCTCCCAGTTTTCCCCATGATCATTAATAACACCCCACCTGCCTTTTTATTTATGCCTCTTAGCTGCTAAAGGGGAACAACTTCTGACAGATGACCCTGGAGCCCTCCACCAGTGCTTCGTTTGGCCTCACACCCAGCCACCAACCCTAGTCTCCTTCGCCTGAAGTATCTTTCTCTGCTTTTCTGCCTGGAAGAACTCTTGCCAAGCCTTGGCAGGAACCCCTCCACTTTTTAGAGATTTTCTGCTCTACTGTCTAGGCATAAATTGCACTTGATTCTTGTCTTGATGGTGCGTGATCGTGTCCGTGTCCATTGTGATCCCCGGCTGGACTGATCCTGTCAGAGACAGTAGTCAGGCTTTTCATCTTCCC
Organism: Vicugna pacos; assembly: GCF_048564905.1. Classification (NCBI taxonomy): domain Eukaryota; kingdom Metazoa; phylum Chordata; class Mammalia; order Artiodactyla; family Camelidae; genus Vicugna; species Vicugna pacos. The sequence goes on along the minus strand of NC_132995.1, from coordinate 21,538,310 downwards.
ATCCATGTCCGGAGCACCACAGCCTAGACCCTGGTTCTCATACGTGTTTAAGTGACTTGAGCTTGGAGTTTCAACACACTCACATACAACTGTTAGATGAGTTGGCAGTAACATTGCCCCCAAGGCCCCCACAAGGTTCTATATGGCATTTTTTTCTGAGTGAAATGTCTCTTTTATTTGTTTTAGTGAATTCCCCACTGTCATTTCAGATTATTGGAGTAACTCTGAGTTGTTAACCACAATAACTCTCCCCGCACCAGTGAATGACCCTGCTGTCTGAGAACTCAGACATGGGACATAAGAGAAATAATCTATCAGTCTTAAAATCTGGAAGCCATAAGATACCATTTTGTACTTAGAGCACCCACAGCACAAACACCAGTCTCTCAAGAATTTGGCAATGACTTCCCAGAGGGCTGGTGCCATAAGTGAAATGCAGTGAGTGATGAAGTGTGAGCTCTTTGTCTCTGGTACTGACTTTTCCTGCCTTGCTGTGTTAACTTGATCTTCCCTTCATATATTATGTTCTCCATTTAATTTACTGCAGTAAATATCAGTTTTTCTTCAACATCTCCTTGCACCCACCCCCTCCATTCCCTCTCTCTCCAGTGCTATCCCACTCACGCCTCTACTGCACTCTCCAGGACCAGACCTGTCTCCCCCATGCCCTCAACTCTGTTCTGTCTGTCCACTACCTGCACTGACATTTCCTTAACTACACAGAATGAACTTTCCAAAATGGCAGCTGTGAAACTGGGAGGGATTGTAGACCTCTCATCTCTTTACTGATTCATTAGTTTATCTATCCAACAAACATTAAGCACCTGCTATGACAAACACTGTATCAACTGCTTGGGAGACCAAAACAGGTAAGACTTGGTGTCTGCACTCCCCAGGCCAGGTGAGGCATGGTGAGTAGTTGATGGATTGTTAAGCAGGTGAACACAAATTGGACTTCCTAGAGCTGGAAATATTTGAACTGAATTTTGAAAGGTGAAAGGAAGTTAGCTGTCTAATGTGTGGTAGAGGGAGTGGACACTTCATGCAGAGAGGTAGAGACATATAAGAATACACGGCATGAAGCAGCTTGGCCAGACTGAAGAACAAAAAGTAGGGCTAGAACAAAGTATCCATAGGTGGGAATATCAGGTGCACAAGGCCTCTGTCAGGATGGGTCTTGTGTGCTTAGACTAGAATATATCCTTAAAGAAACAGGGGTATATTGAAATATTTGTAAGCAAGAGAATTGCATAATGTTTATGTTGAAGAAGATCTGGTTATTCTGGAAGCAGAATGGAAGATACTATTTTTGGGGGGAGGTCCATATTTTGGGGGGAAAGGATATTTCGAGGACCACCCCAGGTAACCCAGACAAGTTGCACACGCTTCCAGAGAGGCCCTGGGCAGAGGGATAGAGACATGGGCAGCAGAAGTGGTGATTGCTGCAGAGGTGACTGCAGGGCCAGGGTGGCAGGCCACAGAGCTGCTGAGGTGACTTTCCAGTGACCTATCTGGAGAGTGGATCTGCAGGGGGAGTGTAAGGGGAGGAGCTGGTTTCGAGGAGATGGTTCTGTGTGTGGCATTTTGAGTGTGAAGTGTCTATGGGACATCTGAAGGGTGATGTCCATTTTTAAGTTGGATTCACCAGTCAGGAGCTCAGAGGAGCTGTGGGTGAGGCTGTGGGGGCAATTCAGTCTTGCCAAGTGGAGGACTGAAGACGAGGCCCTGAGGAAAAGGGCCATGTGCATGGCAAATGGGAGAAGAGAAATCCACCAAGAGAAAGAAGAATAGAAGGGCAGTTGGGAGAAAACTATTTGAGGCAACACAGAGAAGGCTGTAACCTGGCTTAAGAGGGATTTGAGCACTGACTAAAAGGAGCATAGTGAGAAAGGAGGGTGTGTGGGGCAAAAAAGCAAGGGCTAAAGCCCACCTTTAATTGCCAAGACTTGGGAAAAGGGGGAGGACTACTTTACATTGGTAGCCTTTAGAAAATACATCTGTGTGTATCTGTGTGTGTGCATATGTGCACACACAGTTTTCTGTCTGTGCTTTTTAAATTTATTTAAGTAAAACAAAAATTAAGGGGGGAAGACATTCCACTGAGAGGAAAATAATTGTCCACGGCAAAAGCTACCTGATGATCAAAAAAAACAGGAACTGAAAATGTCCACTGGTTTGAAACACGCAGTCATCGGCAGTGCAACTCCTGTCTCAGTGCAGAGGTGAGGGCTGTGGGGGTTGCAGGGCTCTGAGCCCTGGAGGAGTCATCAGCACAGGTGCTTCTCCAAGAAACTGGACTTTAAAGGGAAGAAGAAAATGTAGAAAGTATCAGAGAGCAATACAGGGCCGTGAGAGAGGGTTGGGAGAGGGTTAGTTTTGTTTTACACTGTGCGTTTCTGGCCTTGCTGAGTTGCTAGACTTTTGCTGTTGTTGGTCTTTGTTCCAAAAGCTTTTTAGAAAGTTCTTCTCACTTGAATATCTGAACAGATTAAATCATGCTGGATTATTTCTGGTGTTTTATTTTTTAGTTAAAAAATTATCTGGAATTTATTTTAATGTCAAAAGTGCAGACACTCTACCAGGTCTTCCAATGATTTAGCTAATTACTTCAGTACTTGATTCCATTGATTTAAAGTGTCAGTTTTTTAATATTACTAAAATCTCATAAATATCCATGTCTATTCTTGAAATGTATTCTGTTTCATTCATACTCTCAGTGCACTATTTCTATGCTGTTTCCATGACCATAGATGAATACCTCCTAGAGTTTGTCCTATTTTATCCTTTTCCAGAATGTCCCTAATACTACAAATTCAAACATCCCTCCTCATTATTTTATTTGTATATTTGTGTATATTTCTGGAAGGATTATAGGATCATCTTTCAGAATTTTTTCTTAAATCCATTTGGGATTATTAACTAAATTTGCATTCAGATTGTAAATTTATTTTGGAGAAAAAAATGTTCTATGTCCCCCAAACTTGAGTCTGCCCAGCGAAGAGTATGGTGCATTCTACTGTTCATTCAATCGTCATTTTTTTTCTTTTATAAAGTCATTTATCAGAATCATCTTAACATTTTTCATCAATTTATTTCTGAATATTCTGTGCCTTTGTTGTCATTATAAATGATACCTTTTCTGGGTTTTGAACTGGGTTGATTGTTAATAAAGTTTTAATTTCTGGCTTCTCTTGAATAAGAAGGCGATCTGACAGTGTGGGGCCCTCTTTCCAATATGGTGACTGTGAGCAGTGCATTTCGTTAGGATGTCCACTTGCCAATTTGCCAGTGGCTGCACCTACTCCACACATTTCTGCTACTTACCTGCCCCCTGTAGGCAGATGAGTTCATGTAGGGTTAGGTGGGTTATGGACACAGATACTGACATCACTGCTGCCACGCTGCTGACTCTGTGGTGTCACTAACTCTTGTTCTTGCTCTCTTACCTCCCTGATTATGACAGCTCCTTTTTGGCTGTGGGCAAGCTGCATCTTTCCAGCACTGTCTGCTTTTCTGCAACACAACCCTGCCTCTCAGGTCAGAAGCAAATGTCAGCTCCTTCTACCCATCCACCCCATCCACGGTCTTGCCATTCCTAGCCAGAGTGGTCCCTGTCCCTGACTGAGCAGTAACCCTAAAGGGACTATAAATTTGCCTCTCATCCACTGTCTTAGTTACATACCTGTGCTAGATTACTTTAAAGGTCTGCCAGTTAGGAGGGGAGGGTCTAAAAGTCTTTTAGATCTCTGGCCTTATCATTTCTAACTGCTCCCCCACCCCATGGAAGAGCTTACCACAGACCTCTGCTGCCCCATCTGTAGCAATGCCCTGTAAATTACAGACAGAGGGAAAAGAACTTCTAAGCCACCACCATAACTTTGACTTCCTGTGACCACACAGACCATAGAAATATCAAGATAAAAATTTCTGAAGAAGGATATTTTGCTTATGAAGACACTTCAATTGCATAGCTTTCTGTGACTTGTAATAACTTCATAGACTCTCTGAATGTGCTGCGCTCACCTTCCCAGACTCAAGGGAGCTTGCTCACTTGCCCATTTTCAGTGTATTTCCTCCAACATTCTCTATGCATTGCTTTCCCAAAGGTACATTTCTTATTTCTATTTAAATTGTTACATACATCCACAATATTCTTTTTTTAATCCTCAATTACAAATCATCTTCCAAGATTGTATTATTTCAACACTGAGAGTGAATAATATGCTTCAAGATTCCCTAAGTTTATTACCAGCAAATAACTATGGTTGGTTAAAGATTCTTAAGTATGTTATTCCTACTAAGGGTATATAGGTGAAAGAAACAGGTTGTAATTAGTCTTCTTCCCAGAGATTTTATATTTGCCTTTTGTTTGGATTCTTTCACTGTTGAACATTATTATTACCATGAATGTCTTTTCTCTTTGGGATTTAGTTCATCATTTGCCCCTCTCTCTTTACAGGAGTAAAGGAATTTATGTTGTCCTTCAATCCATCCACCATTCCATGTTGTGTGTCCATTCCTTCAACAGGTATTCAGATTGGGTTCACCACCTTATTTGTGGCCTCTTTCCAGTGGCCCCTCTGTTGGCTATGGAGAACAATATATAGGGAATCAGAGTGGGTACGTGGAAACTTGACTACCCAATATAGATGCATGGTGCCAGAAAAAGCCCAGGACATCGCAGCGTGGCAGCCCACCATGCAAGGAACAGCAATTCTGGCTGTGGTGGACCAATGTGAATAAAAAGGCTTCATGGGGTGAAGACCTTGAAAAGTCCAAAAATGCACTGGCATTGCTTCCTAAGGAATCCAGTGTTGGGTATTGTTTAATATGAGAGGGAGATGCTAACACTATCATCATTATAAACAACATAGTTGTTGTATCTGTAATTATTATTTTTAATAAATTTTCTTTATAATTATTATCTGTGACTTACAAGAGCTCTTACAGAGCCAGTTGTTAAGAAGCGTGGCCATTATACTGTTGCTAAAGTTTTAATTCAGTAGAAGCATGGTAATAGCATTAATAAGTACTCACTCTTTTGATCCTCACATGGCTAAAAAGGTTACCCAGCATTGCTTTATAATGGAGATAGAAATCTCTCCGTTTAAGAGTTTGTAGAACCTAGAATAAGAGCAGTCATTCCACCGTATTTTACCAAATATTCCAGGCTATCAGTTTAAAGTAGGAACTACCTGATGAGGCCATATAAACCCTCTGTGCATCCCCAATCATTCATTACCTTCCTGGTCCCCTGGGGCAGAGGTTCTTCCAGAAGGTGGTCCCATCCCTCCTCCCCACCCCACTCTTGGCCTTTGCTACATACTGTTGGTTATTAGCTAAGCATCCTCAAGTCTTGCATGTGTCTAAGCTGTGAGGGAACAGAAAGAGAACTCCGCTGTTTACAAACTGTATTGACTATGACCAGTCTGAACAGTCTCTCTCCTTCCCTGCCCACACCCCCATAGGGCAACAGGGGGCTCACAACTACAGCAATACCCATGCCAGCCCATCAAGGAAACTTCTTCCCTAGAAATATTCTTACAACCAGGGCTGTTTCCTCCCTTACTTCACAGACAGTTTCACTCCCAGGTAACAGTCCCCAGCAAAAGGCTATCCCAGTTTGAATTTCTTAATCAAGTCACATTGACCCTGAGTACCTGGCATTTTCCTATGAGCACTCATAGAAAGAGAACAGGGCCTGGCAGTGGCTGTGGGCCAGGTTCCTTGGTGAGGGGACTTGCTGGGCCATTCAGGTTCTGGAGTCTGGCCCGAGCTTAGCTCCCAGCAAGGCATCTTCCCATCTGCATGATTTTGGGCCAGGCTTCAACAGTTCAGAGCTTCATTTTATCATCTGCAAACAGAATAATTCCTTACTGCATATTTTAAGACAGTTATGTACCACAAAGGGTGCTTAGGGAATTCAGTGAGTCAATGCATGGAAGTGACACCACCTGGTCCTCAGGGAATGTTAGTTATTTTCATTAAGCACCATCGATAAAATTGGCTGCACAGACTTGGCCAGGTATCAAGCTACAGGCACAAGAATTTGACCATGTGTCACTGTCTGGATCATAGTCACAATTTTACACAGTAAAGCAAGCTACCTGGGACCACCCAGCTGTCAGCCCACTTGACTCTCCACCCCAAGATTCCTCAATTTATCTGATTTGCTTGCTACCCCTACTTCTTGGAGAAAGTTGGCAAATCACACACAGTCAATGACTGCCAGTTTATGTCCATTCCCATTCACTCAAATCGCCCCATTTTCTGTATCCACTGTGCTTCAAAACATAGACAAATTTTCAGAATATGACAGCAAGGCCTTTCCCATTCCACAGTCAGAGAGGTATGAATCTGTCACGTTTAATATGCCATATGACACTAAGCAAGGCAGGAAAACAGGCTCCTGTGCTTTAAGAAAATTTTTAGCAATGACCTTTGAAAATAAAAGGGTTTGTGTTTGACCTTCAGCTAACCAGAAAATTCAATTGACTCCTATTAACCATTACTCAGGTGTCCTGGTTTGATTGTATTAGGCACTTTTTCCTCATCTCCCCAGCGTGACTTTGCTCCATCAGCACAGATGGAGTGTCTCCAAGGCTGCTCAGTGTGGATGGGCATGTGTATGCACACATGTGCACCCACTGATTGGTGCCACTGATCCATATCCAGGAGTTGTTCTGTCTTATAACTCAAGCATTGCTTTATTATATCCTAGAAAACTGCTTTTAGATCATTGATTGAACTACAGACCATCCTCTTGCCCACATTAGGAAGTGACATCTTCCAAGACACAGATCCTGTGTGCTTGTATATATGAATAAGTAAGAATTAAATATATATGTCATCCCTTCACATATTTAGTTTGTGCCTTCCTAATTGAATGTGCACAGTAAAGGCTAACTTCCCATATCAGGAGAACTTTTAGGAAGAAAGAAGAAGGAATTAGCCACCAGGGAGAAGACAGAACATCAAGCAGGAGTTTGGTATAAAATCATTTATTCTAAAGCTGCTCTGGGTCAATAAAAAAGTGGAATTGACACTGTTGTATCATGCCAGAGCATCTGCTATTGAAGACCGATTTTAATTTACTTTGATATAAGTGGAAAATTGTGTCAGAACAGCATGGGAAATGAAGCACACTGCATCTATCTGTACTCCTGAAGTGTGTGTCAGAGCTGCTCAGTTTTGAGGAAAAGTATCTTGTCTGGAGACAATAGAATTATTTTCATTCTTGGAATTTTTGTAGCTTCCAGAAGCACATCTGCAGGTGATTCTGTAAAAGTCTAGAGTTGACTTAAACAGCAGGAAATTTTAGCCTATTGAAATCAGGAGAAGTGAAATATTTTTGCCTACCATCACCGCCACCACCACCACCACCAGACAAGCACGTGTACACCCAGAGAGATTTCACATCAGAGGGAATGACAAAGCTGGTTCTGTTACCGAGGCCAAACTTGTTCTGCTCACCGCACAACAGTGATAAATAAATAAATCAGGAGACAAGATTTTTGGGCAAGGAATAGTAACTTTATTCAGAAGACGGCAGACCAAGAAGATGGGGGACTAATGTCCTGGGGAATCATCTTGCCCAAGTCAGAATTCAGGCTCCTTTTAAACTAAAAAGGGGTGGGGGTGTGGTTGGTTGTGCAAACTTCTTGGTGCAGGCATTCTTTGTTCTTGCAGGCATCCATGAGGTTCAGGCTATGGTGTCCCTGTAAACTTCCAACAAAACAAAGGTTATTCTCTATTTTGCAACTTGCCATCTCTGCATAAGTGCAGAAGTGCTAACATCCTTAAAGGTCAGAGCCCCGGGAATAGTTTTTCCTGTAGGTTTTAGGCTAAAGGCAACGTTGTTTTACAAAAGGTGCAGAGCCAGCAAGATTAAGCCTGGAAAACTGGTTACAGTGCTTCAAAGTAAAGGAACAGATCCAATATGGCATCAGATTTCTTCTCTATTACAGTTCTAGTTAGGGGAAATCTTGCAGTAGAAAATCCCCTCAGTTGTTTTCTTGATTTGCCTGAGATCCTGTTTGTTGGCTTGTGGTCTCATGGTGTCTCAACCGTATGTTCAGATGAATACTAATAAAATCACATGGTGCAGAAAACATATTTGTTCTGCTTCAAAAAATGACTGAAACTTTTAGCTTTGTTTACTCCATAGAATTAGGATTGAATCTATTCTCGACTTTCTTCTTCCTTCAAACCAGTAATTTACTGGAGGGTTTAAAGCCCAAATTAAAGAATTTTGGAGAAGACTCATGTAATTCATAAGAGCTTTACATCTGAATTTAAGACTGACCAATATTTATACTTTTAATCAAGGAACACAATAACCATTTTTAGTCGATCATTTATGACGTTTTCACTTTGTCCATGTAATCTTTTGGAAGTTGAGAGCTTAGACACTTGATCTAACAAAACAGTTATCATTGCTTGATCTTGTGAGTGAAAGAATCCCAGTATAGTTTACTGCAAGTATATTTTATTAAAAATAATATAGAATTATTTCTCTCTAATAAAGCAACAGACAGAAGCACATACTGAGTGTTGAAAATAAATGAGAATATGGGTTAACTTATATAAACAAGTCAAGATAGTATAGGGAAAAAAGTATGAACTTGAATGAAAATACATATTGTGCAATTAATATCCTATTTTTAAGAAGAAAATGATAAAAAAACAATTTTTAAATCACTTATCCACAAAGGAGATATAAATCCAACTTATTTTCATAACTGTGACATAAACAAAATGGCTATCTAAATCTACATTATTAAAGATTAAACTATAAAAAATAGATATCCAAAGTTGATTGATTTTCATGATATTTATAATTTCTGAAAATATAACTTACATAAAACATATCCAAGCAGCTTTTGAATTATCCACAGAAGCCTAGTCTACAGTTATTCTAACTGTAGTTAAAAACTGTAATAGGCAAGGTACAGGCCCTTGCTTTTGAACTGCCACTGGAATTCTGGATATTCCCATAGGTTAAAGACCAACACAGAGTAATTACTCTACTTTAAAGAAGTTGCTCATGGACTTTAAGATATTCACTATATATATCCACTTACAGGAAAAAATTAAGCATTCTGAACTTTAGAAAAAAAGAAATCTACTGCTGAAAAAGAAATTCTCCCATGTTGGCTGACCATAACTATAAAGGCTCTAAATTAATGCTCCATTTACTGTTTCCTTACCAGCATAGGTCATGATCATCGCTTTCACAATCCCTGTATGCTAGATGAACGAATGCCTCTCCACATGCTAAATTCTGAGAGTTGAATGTGTGTGAAAGCCATCAATCACCTACCTTGTTGAGAACACAGACATACTTTTCAGTGGGAAAATACATTACATACATATATATGGGGAGGTACTATCTCTAAGACAGTTTTACAGTGAAAACTGCATAACCTTCAAACCAGCACTATTAAACATACTTAGAAACCAGAGAAAGAGTTTCTAGTACTACCAATTCTATTTAGGCTAGATGAACGAACGTCTCTCCAAGTGCCCAATTCTGAGACTTAAGTGTGTGTGAAAGCCAATAATCACCTAGCTTGTTGTGAACACACAATGTTTTTGCAGTGGAAAACTACACTAAAAACATATATGGGGAGGTAATAGATCCAACATGGTTTTACAGAGAAAAAAGCATGAAATTCAAACTAGCACTAAGAATCGTACTGAGAAATCACAGTAAGTGTTTCTATGGCAACTCATTCCCTTTATGCTACATTAACGAAAGCATCTCCACATATTCAATTCAGAGAGTTGAAAGTGTGAGTAATCTGTCAATCACATATGTTGTTGGGAAAACACAGTTTCTTTAGACAGGAGAACTAAAATTCATACATATATAATGGGTAAGTAGTATATCCAAAACGGTTTTAGAGTGAAAATTGCATGAAAATCAAACCCGCATTGAGAATCCAGAGAAAGTGTTTCTACTGCAATTCATTTCTTTTATGCTAGTTCAACGAAAGCCTTGCAACGTGCTCAGTATTGAGTGTTCAATGCTGGAAAAGCCAAGTATAAATAAGTTTGTAGGGAACAAAAATTTTCATTGGAGTGGGGAACAAAACTATATAAATATATATGGGGAGGAACTGGCTCGAATTCGGTTTTGCAAGGAAAAATGAAGGAACTGCAAAGTGGCACAAGGAAACAGTCTGAGAAACTAAAATAAGTGTTTCTCCTGCAACCCGTTCCCTTTCTTCTAGATGGATGAACGTCTCTCCACATGCTCAGTTTTGAGAGATAAGTGTGTGTGAAAGCCATTCTACACCTAGCTTGTTGGGAATACAAAGTTTCTTTTCAGTTGGAAACTCCACTACATACATATATATGGGGAGGTTCTAGCTCCAAATTGGTTTACAGAGAAAACTGCAGGAAATTTAAACAGGTACTAGGAAACAGAATGAGAAACCAGAGTAAGTGTTACTCCTGCAAACCGTTCCCTTTGAGGTCGATGAAAGAACTTCTCACATGCTCTGTTCTGAGAAATAAGTGTGTGTGAAAACCGTCATATAAATAGCTAGTTGGGAATGTAAAGTTTCTTTACAGTTTCAAACTCCAATACATACATATATATGGGGAGGTTGTGGCTCCAACTCGGGTTTATAGTGAAAAGTGCAGGAACTTGAAGGTGGCAGTAGGGAACAGACTGAGAAACCAGAGAAATTGTTTCACATTCAACCCGCTCCATTTGTGCTGGATGAAAGAACGTCTCACCACATGGTAAGTTCTGAGAGATAAGTGTGTGTGAAAGCCGTCCTTCACCTAGCTTGTTGGAAAAACAAAGTTAACTTTCAGTAGGAATATCCACTACATAAATACATATGGGGAGGTACTGGCTCCAACTTGCTTTTGCAGTAAAAACTGCAAGAACTTCAAACCGACACTAGGAAACAGACTGAGAACCAGAGTATGTGTTTCTCCTGTAAACCACTCCCTTTGTGCTAGATGAACGAACGTCTCTCTACATGTTCATTTCTGAGAGGTAATTGTGTGTGAAAGCCATTCTTCAACTAGCTTGTTGGGAATGTAAAGTTTCTTTTCAGTTTCAAACTCTAGTACATAGATACATATGGAGAGGATCTGGCTCCAACACATGTTTAAAGTGAAAAGTGTAGGAACCTAATAGCGGCAATAGGAAACAGACTGAGAAAACAGAGTAAGTGTTTCTCCTGCAACCCGCCACCTTTGTGCTAGATGAATGAATGTGTCCCCAGATGCTCTGTTCTGAGAGATATGTGTGTGTGAAAGCAGTCCTTCACCTTGATTTTTGGGAACACAAAGTTTCTTTTCATTTGGAAACTCCACTGCATATATATATATTGGGAGGTACCAGCTCCAACTCGAATTTACAGTGAAAACTGCAGGAACTTAAAACCGGCACTAGGAAACAGACTAAGAAATCAGAGTAATAGTTTCACTTGCAACATGTTCCCTTTATACTAGATGAATGAAAGTCTCTCCACATGCTCAGTTCTGAGCGATAAGTGATTGTGAAAACCATCCTTCACCAAGCTTGTTGGGAACACAAAGTTTCTGTTCAGTTGCAAACTCCACTACATACATATATATGGGAAGTTCTAGCTCCAAATCAGTTTACAGAGAAAACTGCAGGAACTTTAAACAGGCACTAGGAAACAGACTGAGAAACCAGAGTAATTCTTTCCTTTGCAACCCGTTTCCTTTGTGCTAGATGAACGAAATTTTCTCCACATGCTCAGAATTGAGAGATAAGTGTGTGTGAATCCTGTCCTTTATCTAGCTTGTAGATAACACAAAATTTCTTTTCAGGTGGAAATTATAGTACATACATATATATGCGGAGGTACTGGCTCCAACACTCTTTTACAGTGAATAATGCATGAACCCCAAAACGGCACTCAGAAACAGACTGAGAAACCAGAGTAAGTGTTCCCCTGCAACCCGTTCCTTTGAACTAGATGAACGAATGTCTCTCCACATGCTCATTTCTCAGAGATAATTGTGTGTGAAAGCCATCCTTCATCTAGCTTGTTGGGAACATGAAGTTTCTTTTCAGTTGGAAACACCACTACATACATATATATGGCAAGGTACCAGCTGCAACTCGATTTTATAGTGATAAATGCAGGAACTTCAAACCGGCTGGTCAAAACAGAATGAGAAACCAGAGTAATTTTTTCTCCTGCAAACCGCTCCATATGTGGAAGATAAACGAAGGTCTCTGCACATGCTTACTTCTAAGATATAAGTGTGTGTGAAACCCTTACTTCACCTAGTATTTTGGGAACCCAAAATTTATTATCATTTGGAAACTCCACTACATGCATATTTATGGGCAGATACTACCTCCAACTCTGTTTTACAGTGAAAACTACGGGAAACTCAAAACAGAACTAGGAAACAGACTGAGAAACCAGAGAAGGTGTTTCGCCTGAAACCCGTTTACTTTGTGCTAGATGAATGATCGTCTCCGCACATGCTAATTTCTGAGAGATAAGTGTGTGTGAAAGCCATCTTTCACCTATCTTGTTGGGAATACAAAGTTTATTTTCATTGTCAAACCCACTTCATACATATATATGGGGATGTACTATATCCAAATCACTTTTACAGTGAAAATTTGAAAAATTTCAAACTGGCACTAGGAAACAGTCTGAGAAACCAGAGTAATTTTTCTTCCTGCAACCCATTCCCTTTGTGATAGATGAACGAACGTCTCCAAACATGATGAGTTCTGAGAGATAATTTTGTGTGAAAAGCATCCTTCAACTAGCTTGATGGGAACAGGAAGTTTATTTTCTGTTGGTAAATCCACTTCATACATATATATGCGGTGGGACTTGCTCCAACTTGGTTTTACAGTGAAAACTGCAGGAAATTCATAGCGGCACTAGTAAACAGACTGAGAAACCAGAGTAATTTTTCCTCGGCAACCCGTTCCCTTTTTGCTAGATGAATGAATGTCTCTCCACATGCTCAGTTCTGAGAAATAAGTGAGTGTGAAAACCGTCCTTCACCTAGGTTGTTGGGAATGTAAAGTTCCTTTACAGTTTCGAACTCTACTACATACATACATATGGGGAGGTACAAGTTCCAGCTGGGTTTTAGAGTGAAAACAGCAGGAACTTGAAACCAGCACTAGGAAACAGTCTTAGAAACCAGAGTATGTGTTTCTCCTGCAATCCTTTCCCCTTGTGCTGGATGAACGAAGGTCTCTACACATGCTAAGTTCTGAGAGATAAGGGTGTATGAAAGCCATCCTTCACCTAGTTTCTTGGGAACACAAAGTTTCTTTTCAGTAGCAAACTCCAGGACAATAATATATATGAGGAGGTACAGCTCCAACACTGTTTTGCAGTGAAAACTGCAAGAATTTCAAACCGGCACTAGGAAACAGACTGAGAGACTAGAGTAAGTGTTTCTCATGTTAAACATTCCCTTTCAGCTTGATGAATGGACGTCTCTCCACATATTCATTTCTGAGAGAAAATTGTGTGTGAAACCGTCCTTCAAGTAGATTGTAGGGAATGTAAAGCTAATATTCAGTTTCAGACTCTACTACATAGATACATATGGGTAGGTTCTGGCTCACTCTCGGGTTTATAGTGAAAAATGCAGGAACATGAAAGCAGCACTAGGGAACAGACTGAGAAACCAGAGTAATTATTTCCCATGGAAACCGCTGTCTTTCTGCTAGATGAACAAACGTGTCCCCACATGCTTTTTTGTGACAAATATGTGTGTGTGAAAGCCGTCTTTCACCTTGATATTTGGGAACACAAAGTTTCTTTTCATTTGGAAACCACACTGCATATATATATATGGGGAGGTACAAGTTCCAACTCAGTGTTACAGTGAAAACTGCAGGAACTTGAAACCGGTACTAGCAAGCAGACTTAGGAACTAGTGTAAGTCTTTCTCATTCACACCATTCCCTCTGTGCTGGATGAATGAAAGTCTCCCCACATGCTAAGATCTGAGAGATAATTGTGTGTGAAAGCCTTCCTTCACCTAGCTTGTTGGGAACTTAAAGTTTCTTTCAAGTAGGGAACTCCATTACATAAATATATATAGGGAGGCACTGGCTCCAACTCGGTTTTGCAGTGAAACGTGCAAGAACTTCAAACCAGCACTAAGAAGCAGAATGAGAAACCAGAGAAAGTGTTTCTCCTGAAAACCATTCCTTTGTGCTAGATGAACGAACGTCTATCCACATGCTCAGTTCTGACTGATAAGTGTGTGTGAAAGCCAAATTTCATCTAGCTTGCTGGGAACACAAAATTTGATTTCAGTTGGTAATTCCACTACATACATATACATGGGCAGAAACTAGCTCCAACTCGGTTTTACAGTGAAAACTGCAAGAACTTCAAACTGGCACAAGGAAACAGACTGAGAATCCAGAGTAAGGGTTTCTCCTGCAACCCGTTCCCATTATGCTACATGAACGAACGTCTCTCCACTTGCTCAGTTCTGAGAGAAGAGTGTGTGTGAAATCCTTCCTTCACCTAGCTTGTTCTGAACACAATGCTTCTGGTCAGATGGAAAATCCACTACATTCTTATATATTGGGAGGTACTGGCTCCAACTCGGTTTTACACTGAAAAGTGCAGGAACTTCAAAACGGTAGTAGGTAACAGATTGAGAATCCAGAGTAAGTGTTTCCGTTACAACATGTTCCCTTCGTGCTAAATGAACGATCATCTCTGCTCATGCTCACTTCTGAGAGATAATTGTGTGTGAAAGCTTTCCTTTCCCTAACTTTTTTGGAACACAAAGTGTTTTTCAGTTTGAAACTACACTGCATACATATAAATAGGGAGGTACTGGCTCCGACAAGGTTTTAAAGTGAAAACTGCAGGAACATCAAAATGGCACTAGGAAGCAGACTGAGAATACAGAGTAAGTGCTTCTCCTGCAACCCATTTATTTTGTACTAAATGAACGAACTTCTGTCCACATGCTGATTTGTGAGAAGTAATATGTGGGAAAGCCATCTTTCACCTAGCTTGTGGGGAACACAGTTTCTTGTCAGTTGGAAACTCCACTACATACATATGTATGGGTAGGTACTAGTTAAAACTCGGTTTAAAAGTGAGAACTGCAGGAACTTCAAACCACCACTAGGAAACATCCTGAGAACAAAATTAAGTGTTTCTCCAGCAACACGTTCCCTTTGTGTTTGATGAACAAACATCTCTCCACATGCTCAGTACTGAGAAATAATTGTGTTTGAAAGCCGTCCTTCACCTAGCATGTTGGGAACACAAATTTTCTTGTCAGTTGGTATCGCAAGTTCCTACATATATAAGGGGATGTACTGTTTTAAGTTCGATTTTACAGTGAAAACTGCAGGAACTACAAGGCAGCTCTAGGAAACTGAGAAACCAGAGGAATTGTTTCTCCTGTAACTCGTTCAATTTGTGCTACATGAACGAAAATGTCTCCACATGGTCAGTTGTGAGAGGTAAGTGTGTGAAAGCCGAAGTTCAACTAGCTTGTTGGGAACAGAAATTTTCTTGACAGATGAAAACTCCACTACATACATATATATGGGTATATACTGGCTCCATCTCGGGTTTACAGTGAAAATTACAGGAACTTCAAACTGGCACTAGGAAACAGACTGTGAAAGCAGAGTATGTGTTTCTCCTGCAACTCGATCCTTTGTGCTAGATGAACGAACTTCTCTCCACATGCTCAGTTCTGAGAGATAAGTGTGTGTGAAAGATGACCTTCTCCTAGCTTGTTGGGAACTAAAAGTTTCTTTTCAGTTGGAAACTCCACTATATAAATATACATGGGGAGGTACTGACTCCAATCCGAATTTAGAGTAAAAATGCAGGAAATTGAAACCGGCACTAGGAAACATAATGAGAAACCAGTGTAAGTGTTGTGCCTGCATACCGTTCCATTTGTGCTAGATGAACAAACGTCTCTCCACTTGCTCCGTTTTGATTGATATGTGTGTGTGAATGTCATCCTTCACATAGGTTGTTGGGAACACAAATTTCCTTGTCAGTAGTTATATCCACTACATACATATGTATGGGGAGGTAGTGGCTCCAACGCAATTTTACAGTGAAAACTGGAGGAACTTCAAACTGGCACTAGGAAACAGACTGAAAAACCAGAGTATGTTTTTCTCCTGCAACCCATTCCCATTGTGCTAGATGAACGACCGTTTCTCCGCATGCTAAATTCTGAGAGATAAGTGTGTGTGAAAGACTTCCTTCACCTAGCTTGTTGGGATCACAGTTTCTTTTCAGTTTGAAACTCCATTACAAAAATATATATGTTGAGGTACTGGCTCCAACACTGTTTTACAGTGAAAATTGCAGGAACTTCAAATTGTCACTAGGAAACAGACCGCGAAACCAGAATAAGTGTTTATCCTGTAAGCCCTTCCCATTGTGCTACATGAATGAAAGTCTCTCCACTTGTTCAGTTCTGAGAGAAGTGTGTGTGTGAAAGCCTACCTTCTCCTAGCTTGTTAGGAACACAATGTTTCTTGCCAGTTGGAAATCCACTACATTCATATATATTGGGATATACTGGCTGCAACTCAAGTTTACAATGAAAAGTGCAGGTACTTCAAAACGGCACTAGATAACTGACTGAGAATCCAGAAGATGTGTTTCTGTTGCAACATTTTTCCTTTGTGCTAGATGAAAGATCGTCTCTCCACATGCTGAGTTCTGAGAGATAATTTTGTGTGAAAGCCTTCCTTCACATAGCTTGTTCAGAACACAAAGTTTTTTTTCAGTTGGAAACTCCACTGCATTCATATATATAGGGAGGTACTGGCTACGACACAGTTTTACAGTGAAAACTACAGGAACATCAAAATGGCACTAGGAAGCAGACTGAGAATACAGAGTAAGTACTTCTCCTGCAACCCGTTACTTTTGTGCTAAATGACTGAACTTCTGTCCACATGCTGATTTGTGAGAGGTAAATGTGTGGGAAAGCCGTCTTTCAACTAGTTTGTTGGGAACACAAAGTTTCTTGTTAGTTGGAAACTCCACTTAGTATATATATATGTGTAGGTACTACCTTCAACTAAGTTTTAAAGTGACAACCACAGGAACTTCAAACCACCACAAAGAAACAACCTGAGAAACCAAATTATGTGTTTCTCCTGCAACCCGTTCCCTTTGGCTAGATGAACGAACGTCTCTCCACTTGCTCATTTCCGATTGATAAGTCTGTGTGAAAGTCGTCAATCACATAGCTTGCTGGGAACAATAATTTTCTTATAATTAGTAGTATCCACTACATACATATATATGGGGATGTACTGTCTTGAACATGGATTTACAGTGAAAACTGCAGGAATATCAAACCAGCACTAGGAAACAGTCTGAGAAACCAGATTAATTGTTTATCTTGCAACCTGTTCCCTTTGTGCTAGATGAATTAACGTCTCTCCACATGCACTGTTGGAGAGGTTATTGTGCTTGAAAGCTGACTTTCAACTCGCTTTCAAGCAAATCATACTTTATTTAATTTGTAAACCCCACTACATACATATATAAGGGTAGGTATTGTCTCCAACATGGTTTTACAGTGAAAATTCAGGAACTTCAAACCGGCACTAGGAAACAGAATGAGAAACCAGAGGAAGTTTTTCTCCAGCAAACCGTTCCATTTGTACTTGACGAATAAACGTCTCTCCACATGCTCAGACCAGAGAGATAAGTGTGTGTGAACGCCGTCCTTCAGTAAGCTTACTGGCAACACAAAGTTTCTTTAGAGTTGGGAAATCCAATATATACTTATATATGGGTAGGTACAGGCTCCAACTCGGTTTTACAGTGAAAACTGCAGGAATTTCAAACGGGCACTAGTAAACAGGCTGAGAAACCTGTGTAAATGTTTCTGCTGCAATCCATTCCCTTTGTGCTAGATGAAAGAACATCTCTACTCTTCCTCATTTCTGAGAGATATATGTGTGTGATTGCCGTCCTTTAACTAGCTTGTTGGTAACACAAAGTCTTTTTTCACATAGAATCTCAATTCATAAATATATTTGGGTAGATACAGCATTACTCGTTTTTAAAGTTAGAACTGCAGGAGCTTCAATCTGGCACTAGGATACATACTGAGAATCCAGAGTAAGAGTTACCCCTGCAACCTGTTCAATTAGTGGTAGATGAACGAAGGTCTCTCCACTTGCTCAGTTCTGAGAGATAAGTGTATGTGAAAGCCGTCCTTCACCTAGCTTGTGGGAACACAAAGATTCTTGTCAGTTGGAATCTCCATTTCATACATATATATGGGTAAGTACTGGCTCCAAATCGGTTTTACAGTGAAAAATGCTGGAACTTCAAATGGGCACTAGGAATTAGACTGATAAACCTGAGGAAGTGTTCCTCCCTCAACCTATTCCCTATGTGCTAGATGAAAGAACGTCTCTCCACATGATTAGTTTTGAAAGGTAAGTGTGTGTTAAAGCAGTCTTTCAAATTGCTTGTTTGGAACACAGTTACTTGTCAGTTGGAATCTCCAGTACATACATATATAAGGGGAGGTACTGGCTCCAACTTGGTTTAACAGTAATAACTGCAGGAACTTCATAGTGTCAGTAGGAAATAGACTGAGAATCCAGAGGAAGTGTTTCTCCTGCATCCCGTTTTCTCTGTGGAAGATGAATGAACCTCTCTCCACTTGCTCAGTTCTGAGAAATATGTGTCTGTGAAAGCCGTCCTTCTCCTAGCTTGATGGGAACACAAAGTTACTTTTCTCTTGGAAACTCCACTATGTACATATATATCATGAGGTACTGACTCCAACTCGGTTTTACAGTGAAAACTGCAGGAACTTCAAACCGGCACTAGGAAACTGAGAAAAAAGAGTAAGTGTTTCTATTTCAAACCGTTCCCTTTGTGGTAGACAAATGAACGTCTCTCCACTTGCTCAGGTTTGAGTGATAAGTGTATGTGAAAGCCGTCATTCACCAAGCTTGTTGGTAAAACAAAGTTCCTTGTCAGTTCAAAACTCAAATTTATACATATATATGGGGAGGTACAGGCTCCAAATCGGGTTTACAGTGAAATTTGCAGGAACTTAAAACCGGCACTAGGAAACAGAGTGAGAAAACAAAGGAAGTGTTTTTAGTGCAAACCATTTTCTTTGTGCTAGATGAACGAACGTCTCTCCACATGCTCAGTTCTGAGAGATAAGTTTGTGTGAAAGCCTTTATTCTGCTAGCTTGTTGGGAACACAATGTTTCTTGTCAGTTGAAAAAAACACTACATTCATATATATTGGCAAGTACTAGCTCCAACTCGGTTTTAAACTGAAAATTTCAGGAACTTCATATTGGCACTAGGTAACAGACTGAGAATCCAGAGTAAGCTTTTCTTCTGGAACATGTTCCCTTTTTATAGATGAATGATCGTCTCTCCACATGCTCAGTTCTGACAGATTACTGTGTGTGAAAGCCTTCCTTCACCTAGCTTGTTCGGAACACAAAGTTTTTTTCAGTTGTAAACTCCACTGCATTCATATATATAGGGATGTAATGGCTCGGACACGGTTTTAAAGTGTAAACTGCAGGAACATCAAACCGGCACTAGGAAGAAGACTGAGAATACAGAGAAAGTGCTTCCCCTGAAACCCGTTCCTTTTGTGCTAAATGAAAGAACTTCTGTCCACATGCTGAATTGTGAGAAGTAAGTATGTGTAAAAGCCATTTTTCACCTAGCTTGTTTCGAACACATAGTTTCTTGTCAGTTGGAAACTCTACTGTATACATATGTAAGGTTTGGTACTTGCTCCAAGTTGGTTTTAAAGTGACAACTGCAGAAACTTTAAACTAGCACAAGGAAACATCCTGAGAAACCAAATAAAGTGTTTCTCCAGCAACCCGTTCAGTTTGTGTTCGATGAATGAACTTCTCACCACATGGTCAGTTCTGAGAGAAGTGTGTGTGAAAGCCCTACTTCACTAAGTTTACTGGCAACACAAAGTTACTTACAGATGGGAAATCCAATACATTCATATATATGGGTTTGTACAGGCTCTAACTCGGTTTTACAGTGAAACTGCAGGAACTTCAAATGGGCACTAGGAAACAGACTGAGAATCCAGTGTAAGTGTTTCTCCTGCAAACTGTTCCATTTGTGCTAGATGAACGAATGTCTCTCCACTTGCTCACTTGTGAGGTATAAGTGCTTGTGAAAGGCGTCCTTCACCTAGCTTCTTGGGAACACAAATTTTCCTGTCAGTTGGAACCTCAAGTTCCTTCAAATATATGGTTATGTACTGACTCCAACTCGGTTTTACAGTGAAAACTGCAGGAAATTCAAAACAGCACTGGGGAACAGACTTTGAAACCAGAGCAAGTGTTTCTCCTGCAACCTGATACTTTGTGCTAGATCAACGAACGTCTCTCCACATGCTCAGTTCTGAGAGATAAGTGTGTGTGAAAGCCGAGCTTCAACTAACTTGTTGGGAACTAAAAGTTTCTTTTTATTTGGAAACTCCTCTATATACATATATATGAGGAGATACTGGCTCCAACCTGGTTTTACAGTAAAAATGGCTGAAACTTCAAACTGGCACTAGGAAACAATCTGCAAATTCAGAGAAATTGTTTCTCCTGCAACCCATTCCCTTTCTGTTAGATGAACAAAAGTCTCTCCACATGCTATGTTCTGAGAGATATGTGTCTGTGAATGTCTTCTTTCACCCAGATTGTTGGCAACAGTTTTTTTCAGTGGGAAACTCCACTACATACATATATTAGGGTAGGTACTAGCTCCAACTCGGTTTATAAGTGAGAACTGCGTGAACTTCAAACCGGCACTAAGAAACTTACTGAGAAACCAGAGTAAGTGTTTACATTGCAAACCATTCCGTTTTTGCTAGATGAACGAACGTCTCTCCTTATGGTCAGCCGTGAGATGTAAGTTTATTTGAAAGCCTTCCTTCACCTTCCTTGTTGGGAACACAAAGATTCTTGCCAGTTGGAATCTCCACTTCATACATATATAATTGTAGGTACTGGCTCCAACTCGTTTTTACAGTGAAAACTGTAGGAACTTCAAACCAGCACAAGGAAACAGACTGAGAAACCAGGGAAATTGTTTCACCTGCAACACTTTCCCTTTGTGCTAGATGAACGAACATCCCTCCACATGGTCAGTTTTGAGAGGTAAGTGTCTGTGAAAGCCGTCTTTCACCTAGATTGTTGGGAACTCAAAGTTTCTTTTCAGTTGGAAACTCCACTTCATACAAATATATGGGTAGGTACAGTCTCCAACATGGTTCTATAGTGAAAACTGCAGGAACTTCAAACCAGCACTAGGAAACAGACTGAGAAACCAGAGTAAGTGTATCTGCTGCAAATCAATCCCTTTGTGCTAGATAAATAAACATCTCCCATATGCTTTCTTCTGAGACATAAGTGTGTGTAAATGCCATCATTTATCCAGCATGTTGGGAACACAAAAATTCTTTTCAGTTGGAAATTCCACTACATATTATATATATGTGGAGTTACAGGCTCCAACTCTGTTTTACAGTGTAAATTTGAGGAACTTCAATCCGGCACTAGGGAAAGATTGGGAAAACACAGTAAGTGTTTCCCATGCAACACTGTCCCTTTATGCTAGATGAACGAATGTCTCTCCACATGCTCTGTTCTCACAGATAAGTGTGTGTGAAAGCCATCCTTCACCTAGTTTGTTGGGAAGGCAAAGTTTCATTTCACTTGGGAACACCACTTCATACATATATATGGGGATATACTGGCTCCAACCCGAGTTTACAGTGAAAACTTCAGGAGCTTCAAAACATCACTAGGAAACAGACTGAGAAACCAGAGTAAGTGTTTCCCCTGCAACCCGTTCCCTTTGTGCTTGA
This sequence comes from Vicugna pacos, assembly GCF_048564905.1. Lineage (NCBI taxonomy): Eukaryota > Metazoa > Chordata > Mammalia > Artiodactyla > Camelidae > Vicugna > Vicugna pacos. The sequence continues at coordinate 21,516,428 of NC_132995.1, read as the reverse complement.
TGAACGAACGTCTCTCCACATACTATCTTCTGAGAGATAAGTGTACGTCAAAGCCTTACTTCAACTTGCTTGTTGGGAACACAGTTTCTTTATATTTGGTAACTCCAGTGCTTACAAATATATGGGGAGGTTCTGGCTCCAAAGCGGTTTTACAGTGAAAACTTCTGGAACTTCAAACCGACACTAGGAAACAGACTGAGAAGCCACAGTAAGTGTTTCGCCTGCAAGACGTTCCCTTTGTGCTAGATGAATGAACGTCTCTCCACATGCTTATATCTGAGAAATACATTTGTGTAAATGCTGTACTTCACCTCGATTGCTTGGAACACAAAGATTACTTTCAGTTGGATATTCCAGTACATATAAATACATGGGGAGGTAATGGCTGCAACACGGTATTACAGTGAAAACTGCAGGAACTTCATACAAGCACTAGCAAACACAGTGAGAAACCAGAGTAAGTGTTTCTCTTGCAACCCATTTCCTTTTCCTAGATGAAGGAAAGTCTCTCCTCATGCTCAGTTCTGAGAGATAAGTGTTTGTAAATGCCATACTTCACTTAGCTTGATGGGAACACAAAGTATCTATTCAGTTGGAAACCCCACTACATAGTTATATATGGGGAGGTTCTGGCTCCAACTCGGTTTTACAGTGAAAACTGCAGGAACTTCCAATCGGCACTTGGGAAAAGACTGAGAAACCAGAGTTAGTGTTTCACCTGCAAAACTTTCCCTTTGTGATAGATGAATGATCTTCTCTCCACATGCTTAGTTCTGAGATATAAGGGTGAGTAACTGCCGTACTTCAACTAGCTTGTTGGGAACACAAAGTTTCTTTTCATTTGGAAATTCCAGTACATAGATATATAGGGGGAGGTAATGTCACCACTCGATTTTACAATGAAAATGCCGGAACATCAAACCGGCACAAGGAAACAATCTGAGAAACCAGAGAAAGCATTTCTCCTGCAACCTTTTAATTTGTGCTACGTCAGCGAACATCTATCCACATGCTCAGTTCTCAGATTTAAGTGTGTGTGAAAGATGTTTTTCAACTAGCTTGTTGGGAACACAAAGTTTCTTGTCATTTTCAAACTCCACTACATTCATATATAGGGGGAGATAGTTGCACCAACATGCTTTTATAGTGAAAACTGCAGGAAATTTAAACCAGAACTAGGAAACAGACTGACAAACCAGAGAAAGTGTTTCTCCTTCAAACCATTCCCTTTGTGCTAGATGGACGAAATTCTCTCCACATACGCATTTCTCATTGATAAGGGTGTGTGAAAGCCGTCCTTCAAATTGCATGTTGGAAACACAAAGTTTCCTTCTAGTTGCAAACTCCACTACATACATATATATTTGGAGTTACTGGCTGTAACTCATTTTACAGTGAAAACTGTAGGAACTTCAATACAGTATTTGGAAACTGACTTAGAAATCAGGGTAAGTGTTTCTAATGCAACCCGTTACATTTTTGTTATATGAATGAAATTCTCTCCACATACTCATTTCTGAGAATTAAGAGTGTGTGAAAGGAGACCTTCACCTAGCTTGTTGGGATCACAATGTTTCTTTTCACTTGCAAATTGCACTACATACATATATATGGTGAGGTGCTGGCTCCAATTCATTTTACAGTGAAAACTATAGGAACTTAAAAACAGCACTTTGAATCAGACTGAGAGACCACAGTAAGGGTTATTCCTGCAAACCGTTCCTTTGTGCTAGATGAACAAACATCTCTCCACATGCTCAGTTCTGAGAGATAAGTGTGTGTGAAAGCCATCCTTCACGATGCTTGTTGGGAACACCAATTTTCTTTTCAGATGGAAACTCATCTACATAAATATATATGTGGAGGTACTGACACCAACATGGTTATATAGTGAAAACTGCAGGAATTTGAAACTGGCACTAGGAAACAGACTGAGAAAGCAGAGTAAGTGTTTCTCCTGCAACCCGTTCCCTTTGTGCTAGATGAATGAACGTCTCTCCACAAGCTCAATTCTGAGAGATGAGTGTTTATGAAAGTCGTCCTTCACCTTGCTTGTTGAGAACACAAAGTTCCTTTTCAGATGAAAACACATCTTCATAAATATATATGGGGAGTTACTGACCCCAACTCGGTTTTACAGTGAAAAGAGCAGGAAATTCATACTGCCACTAGGAAAAAGACTGAGAAAGTACAGTAAGTGTTTCTCATGAAACCAGATATATTTGTGCTAGATGTATGAACATCTCTCCATATGCTCAGTTCTGAGAGATAAGTGTGTGTGAAAGCCGTCCTTCTCATAGCTTTTTGGGAACACGTAGTTTCGTTTCAGTTGGTAATTAAACTACATACGTATTTATTTCTATGTACTTTCTCCAATTCGATTTTACACTGAAAAATGCAAGATCTTCAAACCGGCAAAAGGAAAAGACAGAGAAACCAGAGTAAGTGTTTCCCCTGCAACCTTTTCCTTGTGTTAGGTGAACAAAGGTCTCTCCACATGCTCAGTTCTGAGATTTAAGTGTGTGTGAAAGCTGTATTTCACCTAGCTTGTTGGGAACACAAAGTTTCTTTTCAGTTCCAAGCTCCACTACATATATATATATGGCAATATTCTAGCTTCAATTCTGTTTTACTGTGAAAAATGGAGGAAATTCATACCGGCACTAGGAAACAAACTGAGAAAAAAGTGTCACTGTTTCTCCTGCAACACGTTCCTTTGTGCTTGGTGAACGAACGTCTCTCCACAACCTCGGTTCTGAGAGATAAGTGTGTTTTAAAGTGGTCCTTCACCTAACTCCATGGGAACACAAACTTTCTTCTCAGTTGGAAATTCCACTACATAATTTTATATGGGGAGGTACTGTCTCTGACTCAGTTTTACAGTGAAAAACACAGTAATTTCAACCCGGCACTAGGAAACAGACTGAGAACACAGAGTAAGTGTTTCTCCTGCATCTGGTTCCCTTTGTGCTAGATGAACAAAAGTCTCTGCACATGCTTAGTTGTTAGAAGTAAATGTGTGTGAAAACCAACCTTCAACTAGCTTGTTGGGAAGACAAAGTTTCTTTTTATTTGAAACTCGACTACATAGATAAATATGGGGAGGTACTGGGTCGAACATGGTTTTATAGTTTAAACTGCAGGAACTTGAACCTGGAATTAGGAAATAGACTGAGAGACCACAGTAAGTGTTTCCCCTGCAAACTGTTCTTTGTGCTAGATGAACGAGTGTCTCTCCACATGCTCAGTTCTGAGAGATAAATGTGTGTGAAAGTCATCCTTCACGAAGCTGGTTGGGAACAACAATGTTCTTTTCAGTTGGAAACTCATCTACATAAATATATATGGGGAGGTACTGACAACAACACGTTTCTACAGTGAATACAGAAGAAATTTGAAACCGGCACTAGGAAACAGTCTGAGAAACTAGAGCAAGTATTTCTCCTGTAACCAGTTCCATTTGTGCGAGATGAATGAACGTCTCTCCACATGCTCAGTTCTGAGAGATAAGTGTGTGTGAAAGCCATCCTTCACCAACTTGTTCGGAACCCAAATTTTCTTTTCATTTGGAAACTACAATACACACGTGTATTTCTATGTACTGACTCCAACTCAGTTTTACACTGAAAACTGAAGGATCTTCCAACCGGCAAAGGGAAACAGAATGAGAAACCATTGTAAGTATTTCTCCTGTAATCTTTTCCTTTGTGCTAGGTGAGTGAAAGTCTCTCAACATGCTCAGTTTTGAAATATAAGTGTGTGTGAAAGCCGTTCTTCTCCTATCTTCTTGGGAACACAAAATTTCTTTTCGTTTGGAGACTCTTCTACAGACATGAATATGGGGTGGTACTGTCTCCGACTCAGTTTTAAAGTGAAAACTGCAGTAAGTTCTAACCAGCACTAAGAAACAGACTGAGAACCCAGAGTAAGTGTTTCTCCTGCATCCCGTTCACTTTGTGCTGGATGAACGAACGTCTGTTCACATGCTCATTTGTTAGAAATAAATGTGTGTGAAAACCAACTTCAACTAGCTTTTTGGGAACACAAAGTTTCTTTTCATTTGGAAACTCCACTACATGCATAATTATGGGGAGGTATTGGGTCCAACACGATTTTGCAGTGTAAACTGCAGGAACTTGAAACCGGAAGTAGGAAATAGAATGAAAAACCAGAGTAATTGTTTCCACTGCAAACCTTTCCGTTTGTGCTAGATGAACGAACGTCTCTCCACATGCTCATTTCTGAGAGATAAGTGTGTGTGAAAGCCGTCATTCACATATCTTGTTGGGAACACAGAGTTTCCATTCAGTTTCAAATTCCTCAACATACATATATATGGGGTGGTACTAGCTCCAAATCAGTTTTACAGTGAAAAATGCAGGAATTTCAAACTGGCACTAGGAAGCTGACTGAGAAAACAGAATAAGTGTTTCTGAAGCAAACCGTTCACTTTGTGCTAGATGAATGAAAGTCTCTCCACATCCTCAGTTCTGAGAGAAAAGTGTGTGTGAAAGCCGTCCTTCACATAGCTTGTTGGGATCACAAAGATTCTTTTCAGTTGGAAACTCCACTACATAGATATATATGGGGAGGTACTAGCTCCAAAACCCTTTTACACTGAAAATTCCAGGAATTTCAAACTGGCACTTGGAAACAGTCTGAGAAACCAGAGAAACTGTTTCCCCTGCAACCCGTTATATTTCTGCTAGATGAACGAAATTCTCTCCACATACTCAATTCTGAGATATGAGTGTGTAAAAGGAGTCCTTCACCTAGCTTGTTAGGATCACAATGTATCTTTAAGTTGGAAAATCCGCTACATACATATATATGGGGAGGTGATGGCTCCAATTCGTTTTACAGTGAAAATTGTAGTAACTTAAAAACAGCACTTGGAAACAGACTGAGAAACCACATATAGAGTTTCTCCTGCAAACTGTTCCTTTCTGCTAGATGAACGAACGTCACGCCACATGCTCAGTTCTGAGAGATAAGTGTGTGTGAAAGCCGGCCTCAGTTAGCTTGTTGGGAACACAAAGTTTCTTTTCAGTTTCAAATCAACTACATAAATATATAGGGGAAGGTCCTAGCTGCAATTCGGCTTTACAGTGAAAAATGCAGGAACTTCATAATGGCACAATGAAACAGAATGAGAAAACAGAGTATGTATTTCTCTTGCATACGTTCCTTAGTGCTAGATGAACGAACGTCTCTTCAGATGCTCAGTTCTCATATTTAAGAGTGTGTGAAAGCAGTTCTTCACCTAGCTTGTAGGGAACACAAAGTTTCTAGTCATTTTCAAAATTCACTACATACATATAAATGGGGAAGTTATAGCTCCAACAAAGTTTTACAGTGAAAATTGCAGGAACTTCAAACCGGCACTAGGAAGCAGACTGAGAAGCCAGAGAAAGTGTTTCTCCTGCAACCCATTCCCTTTGAGCTAGATGAACGAATATCTTTCCTCATAATAAGTTCAGAGAGTTAAGTGTGTGTGAAAGCCATCCATCACCCTGATTGTTTTGAACACAAAGTTTCTTTTCAATTTCAAATCAACTACATAATTATGCAGTGGAAGGTACTAGCTGCAATTTGGTTTTATAGTGAAAAATACAGGAACTTCAAACCGGCACTAGGAAACAGACTAAGAAAAAAGAGTAATTCTTTCTACTGAAACCCATTCCGTTTGGGCTAGATGAACGAAGGTCTCTTTACATGCTCAGTTCTGACAGATAAGTGTGTGTGAATACCGTCCTTAACCTAGGTTGTTGGGATCAAATGATTATTTTCAGTTGGAAACTGCACTACATACATATATATGGGGAGGTACAGGATATGATTCGTTTTACAGTGAAAACTTTAGGACCTTAAAAACAGCAGTTCAAATCAATCTGAGAAACCAGAGTTAGTGTTTCCCCTGCAACCAGATCCATTTGTGCTAGATGAACGAACATCTCTCCACATGCTCAGTTCTGAGAGATAAGTGTATTTGAAAGCTTTTCTTCACCCAGCATGTTGGGAACAAAAGTTTTCTTTTCAGTTGGAAAATACTCTACATACATATGTATTTCTATGTACTAGCTCAAACTGTGTTTCACACTGAAAACTGCAGGATTTTCAAACTGGCAAATTAAACAGACTGAGAAACCAGAGTAAGAATTTCTCCTGCAACATTTTCCTTTGTGGTAATTGAACGACTGTCTCTCCGCATGCACGGTTTTTTGATTTAAGTGCTTGTGAAAGCTGTCCATCACCTAGCTAATTGGGAGCACAATGTTTCTTGTCTGTTTCAAACAACACTACATACATTTATATTGGGAGGTACTAGTTTCAACACTGTTTTACAGTGAAAACTACAAAAACGTCAAACCGGCACTAGGAAACAGACTGAGAAACCGGAGCCACTGTTTCTCCTGATACCCTTTTCCTTAGTGCTAGATGAAAGTACGTCTCTCCACATACTCATTTCTGAAAGATAAATGTGTGTGAAAGCGTCCCTTCACCAAGCTTGTTGGGAACACAAAGTTTCTTTTCAGTTGGAAACGCCACTTGATACATATATATGGGGAGGTACTGGCTCCAACTTGGCTTAACAGTGAAAACTGCAGGAACTTCAAACCAGAACTAGAAAACAGACTAAGAAACTGGAGTAAGTGTTTTTCCTGCAAACAGTTCCCTTTGTGCTACATGAACGAACGTCTCTGCACATGATCAGTTCTCACAGATAAGTGTGTGTGAAAGCCGAACTTCACCTAGCTTGTTGGGAACACAAAGTTTCTTTTCATTTGGGAACTCCACTACATACATATATATGGGGAGGTACAGGCTCTGACTCTTTTTTAAAGTGAAAACTAAAGTAATTTCAAACTGGGGTTAGGAAAAAGACTGAGAAACAGGAGTAAGTGTTTCTCCTGCATCCCGATCTTTGTGCTTGATGAAAGAACGTCTCTTCATATGCTAAGTTCTGAGATTCAAGTGTGTGTGAATGATGTCCTTCAAATACCTTGTTGGCATTACAAAGTTTCTTGTCAGTTTCAAACTCCATTATATACATATAAATGGGGTGGTACTAGCTACAACACGGTTTTACAGTGAAAACTGCAGGAACGTCAAACAGGAACTAGCAAGCTGACTGAGAAAACATTGTAAGTGTTTATACTGTCAACCGTTCCCTTTTTGCTAGATGAACGAACGTCCCTACACATGTTCAGTTTTGAGAGATAATTGTGTGTGAAAGCCATCCTTCACCTAGCTTGTTGGGAACACAGAGATTCTTTTCAGTTGGAAACTATAATACATACATATATATGGGTTGGTACTGACCCCAACTCGTGTTTACATTGAAAACAACATGAAATTCAAACCAGCACAAGGAGACTGAAGGAGAATTCTGAGTAAGTGCTTTTACTGGAAGCTCTTCGTTTTGTGTTAGATGAACGAACATCTCTCCACATACTCATTTATGAGGGATGAGTGTTTATGAAAGCCGTTCTTCACCTAGCTTGTTTGGAACACAAAATTTCTTTACAGTTGGAAACACATCTACATAAATATATATGGGAAAGTACAGACTCATACTCTGTTTTATAGTGAAAACTGCAGGAACTTCAAACAGGCACTAGGGAACAGACTGAGAATCCAGAGTAAGTGTTTCTCCGGCAACCCGTTTCTTTGTGTTAGATGGATGAAAGTTTCTCCACATGCTCACTTCTGAGATTTAAGTGTGTGTGAAAGCCATCCTTCAGCAAGCATGATGGGAATACAAAGTTTCTTTTCAATTGGAAACTCCACTATATAAATATATACAGGGAGGTACTTGCTCCAACTCGGTTTTACCGTGAAAAATGCCGGAACTTCAAACCGGCACTAGGAAACAGACTGAGAAAAGACTGTAATTGTTTCTCCTGCAACCAGTTCCCTTTGTGGTAGATGACTGAGCGTCTCTCCACATGCTCAGTGCTGAGAGATAAGTGTGTGTGAAAGCCATGCTTCAACTAGCTTGCTCAAACACAAAGTTCTTTTCAGATGCAGACTTCACTACATACATGTATATGGGAAGGTACTGGCTCCAACAAGGTTTTACGGTGAAAAATGCAGGAACTTCAAACTGGCACTAGGAAATGGACTGAGAAACCAGAGTAAGTGTTTCTCCTGCAACCCGTTCCCTTTGTGCTGGTTGAACGAACGTCTCACCAAATCCTCAGTTCTGAGATATAATTGTGTGTGAAAGCCGTCCTTCAAAATTCTTGTAGGGATCACAAAGATTCTTTTCAGTTGGAAACTCCACTACATACATATATATTTGGAAGTACTAGCACCATAACGGTTTTACAGTGAAAACTGCAGGAACTTCAAACAGGCACTAGGAAACAGACTGAAAAACCAGAGTAATTGTTTCACCTGCAACCTATTCCCGTTCTGGTAGATGAATGAAAGTCTCTCCACATGCTCATTTCTGAGAGATAATTGTGAGTAAAAGCGCTCCTTCACCTAGCTTGTTGGGAACACAAAGTTTCTTTTCATTTGGAAACTCCACTACATCCATATATATGGGGAGGTCCTGGATCCGATTCTGTCTTACAGTGAAAACTGCAGGAACTTGAAATCAGAACTAGGAAACAGACTAGAAACCAGAGAAAGTGTTTCTCCTGCAAACTGTTCCCTTTGTGCTAGATGAACGAACTTCTCTGCACATGCTCAGTTTTGAGAGATAAGTGTGTGTGAAAGCAGTCCTTCACCTAGCTTGTTGGGAACACAAAGATTCTTTTCAGTTTGAAACTCCATTACATACATATAAATGGGGAGGTACTAACTCCAACACAGTTTTACATTGAAAACTGCAAGAACTTCATATTGTCAGTAGGAAACAGACTGAGAATCCAGAGTAATTTTTCTTCAGTTACACGATCCCTTTGTGCTAGATGAATGAACGTCTCTCCTCATGCTCAGTTCTGAGAGATATGTGTGTGTGAAAGCTGTCCTTCACCTAGCTTATTGGGAACAAAAATTATCCTTTATGTTTCTAATTCCTCTACATACTTTTATATGGGGAGGTACTACCTCCAAGTGGTGTTACATTGAACACTGCAGTAATTTGAAAATGGCACTAGGAAAAAGACTGAGAAACAAGAGGAAGTTCTTTTCCAGCAACCAGTTCCCTTTCTGCTAGATGAAAGAACGTCTCACTACATGCTCAGTTCTAAGATATAATTGTCTGTGAATGCCATTCTTCAGCTTAATTGTTGGGAACACAAAGTTTCTTTTCAGTTGGAAACTCCACTATATAAATATATATATGGAGGTACTTGCTGCGACACTTTTTAACAGTGAAAAGTGCAGGAACATCAAACCGGCACTAGGAAACTCACTGAGATTCTCGAGTAATTGTTTCTCTGGCAACACGTTCCTTTTGTGCTTGATGAACAAAAGTCTCTCCACATGCTCAGTTCTGAGAGACAAATTTGTGTGAAAGCCTTTCCTCACCTAGTTTTTTGGGAACACAAAATTTCTTTTCAGTTGGAAACTCCACTACATAATTATATATTTGGAGGTAGTGGTTCCAACTCACTTATCCAGTGAAAACTGCAGGAACTTCATGCTGGCACTAGGAAAACGTCTGAGAATCCACAGTAAGTGTTTTTCCTACAACCCGTTCCATAGTGCTAGATGAAAGAACGTCATTCCACATGCTCAGTTCTGAGAAATGAGTGTGTGTGAAAGCTGTCCTTCACCTATCTTATTTGGAACATAAAATTTCTATTTAGTTGGAGAAACCTCTACATAAATATATATGGATAGGTAATGGCTCCAACTCAGTTTTACAGTGAAAATTGCAGGAACTTCAAACAGGCACTAGGAAATATACTGAGAAACCAGAGTTGATTTTCTCCTGCAAACCGATCCTTTGTGCTATATGAATGAATGTCTCTCCACATGCTTGGTTCTGAGAGATAAGAGTGTGTGAAAGCCATCCTTCACTTTGCTTGTTTTGAAAACAAAATTCTGTTTATTTGGAAACTCCACTGCATACAAATATATAGGTAGTTACTGGCTCCAACTCTGTTATACAATGAAAACTACAGGAACATTAAACTGGCACTAGGAAACAGATTTAGAAACCAAAGTAATTATTTCTAGTGTAACCCGTTTATTTTGTGCTAGATGAACGATAGTCTCTCCACACGCTCTGTTCTGAGAGATAAGTGTGTGTGAAAGTCGTCCTTTACCTATCTTGTTGGGAACACAATGTTTCATTTCAGTTTCAAAATCCTCTATGTACATATATATGTGGATGTACTACCTCCAACTCAGATTTACAGTGAAAACTGCCAAAACTTCAATCTGGCACAAGGAAACTGACTGAGAATCCAGATTAAGTGTTTCCCCAGCAACTCGTTCCATTTGTGCTAGAAGAATGAACGACTCTTCACATGCTCATTTCTGAGAGATAATTGTGTGTGAAAGCATTCCTTCAATTACATTGTTAGGAACACAAAATTTCTTTTCATTTGGAATCTCCACTACATACATATACAATTGTAGGAAATGGATACAACACGGTTTTACAGTTAAAAATGCAGGAACTTCAAACCAGAAAAAGTAAACAAACTGAGAAACCAGTGTAAGTGTTTATTCTGCCACACGTGCCTTTGTGCTAGATGAAAGAACATCTCTCCACATGCTCAATTCTTAGATATAATTGTGTGTGAAACCGTCCTTCAACTTGCTTTTTGGGAGCACAGTGATTCTTTTCAGTTGAAAACACTACTACATGCATATATATGTGGCGGTACTGGATCCAACATGGTTTTACAGTGAAAACTGCAAGAACTTCAAACAGGCACTACGAAATAGAGAAACCAGAATAAGTGCTTCTCATGCAACCCTTTCCCTTTGTGCTAGGTGAAGTTACGTCTCTCCACATGCTCAGTTCTGAGAGATAAGTGTGTGTGAAAGCCATTCTTCACCAAGTTTTTTGGGAACACAAAGTTTCTTTTCAGTTGGAAACTCCAATACATACATATATATGCAGAGGTACACACACCAAATAGTGTTTTCAGTGAAAAGAGCAGGAATATCAAACTGACACTCTGAAAAAGACAGAGTAACCAGAGGAAGTTTTTCTACTGCAAACCTTTCCCTTTGTGCTTGATTAACGAAGTCTCTCCACATGCTCAGTTCTGAGAGATAAGTGTGTGTGAAATCCTTCTTTCACGTAGCTTGTTGGGACACAACATTACTTATAAGTTGGTAACTCCACTACATACATATATATATGGAGGTACTTTCTCCAACATGGTTTTACAGTGAAAAGTGTAGGAACTTCAAAATGGCATAAGGAAACAGACTGAGAAACAAGACTAAGTGATTGTCTTGCAACCCGTTCTATTGTGTTACATGAACGATCATCTCTCCACATGCTCAGTTCTGAGAAATAAGTGTGTGTGAAAATGTCCTTCAGATTGCTTGTTGAGAACACAAAGATTCTTTTCAGATGGAAACTCCACTACATACATATATGTGGGGAGGCACTGGGTCCAGTTCGTGTTTGCAGTGAAAACCGCAGGAACTTCAAACCGGAACTAGGAAACAGACTGAGAAACCAGAGAAATTGTTTCACCTGCAACCCGTTCCCTTTGTGCTGGATGAACGAACGTCTCTCCACATGCTCAGTTCTGAGAGATAAGTGTGTGTGAAAGCCGTCCTTCACCTAGCTTGAAGGGAACACAAAGTTTCTTTTCAGTTGCAAACTCCACTCCATACATATATATGGGGAGGTACAAGCTCCAACTCGGTTTTACAGTGAAAACCGCAGGAACTTCAAACCGGCACTAGGAAACAGACTGAGAAACCAGAGTAAGTGTTTTTCCTGAAACCCGTTCACGTTTTGCTAGATGAGTGAACGTCTCTCCACATGCTCAGTTCTGAGAGATAAGTGTGTGTGAAAGCCATCCTTCACCTACCTTATTGTGAACACAAAGTTTCTATACAGTTGGAAAATCCTCTACATAAATATATATGGAGATTTATGGCTCCAACTCAGTTTTACAGTGAAAATTGCAGGAACTTCAAACAGGCACGAGGAAACATACTGAAAACCAGAGTTGATTTTCTCCTGCAAACCAATCATTTGTTCTAGATGAACGAATGTCTGTCCACATGATCGGTTCTGATACATAAGTGTGTGTGAAAGCCTTCTTTCACTTAGCTTGTTGTGAACACAAAATTTCTTTTCGGTTGGAAACTGCACTACATACAAACATATGGGGAGTTACTGGCTCCAACTCTGTTATACAATGAAAACTGCAGGAACTTCAAACTGTCACTTGGAAACAGATTGTGATAGGAGAGTAATTATTACTCCTGTAACCCGTTTATTTAGTGCTAGATGAACGAAAGTCTCTCCACACGTTCGGCTCTGATAGATAAGTGTGTGTCAAAGCCGTCATTCACCTAGCTTCTTGGGAACTCAATGTTTCTTTTCTGTTGGAAACTCTAATACATATATATATATGGGGAGGTACTGGATCCAACAGTTTTACAGTGAAAAGTGCATGAATTTCTAACCGGCACTATGAAACACACTGAGAAACCAGAGGAAGTGTTTGTCATGCAACCCATTCCCTTTGTGCTGGGTGAATGTATGTCTCTCCATATGCACAGTTCTGGGAGAAAAATGTTTGTGAAACACTTCCATCAGCTAGCTTGTATTGAACACAAAGTTTCTTTTCAGTTTCAAACACCACTACATACATAAATATGGGGAGATACACACCCCAACTTGGCTTTACACTGAAAACACAAGGAACTTCAAACAGGCACTAGGAAATAGACTGAGAAACAAGATTATGTGTTTCTCAAGCAACCCTTTCAGTTTGTGCTGGGTGAACGTACATCTGTCCATATGCTCAATTCTGAGAGATTAGTGTGTGTGAAAGCCGTCCTTCAACATCCTTCTTGTGAACAGAAAATTTCTTTTTAGTTGGAAAATCCACTACATACATATATATGGGGAGATAATGGCTCCAACTCGTTTTACAGTGAAAACTGATGGAACTTAAATATGGCTTTAGGAAAAGGACTAAGAAAGCAAAGAAAGTTTTTCTCCTGCAACATGTTCCTTTGTGCTAGATGAATGATCATCACTCCACAAGCTCAGTTCTGAGAGATAATTGTGCGTGAAAGATTTCTTCAACTAGCTGGTTGGGAACACAAGTTTTTTTCTCAGTTTCAAACAGCACTACATACATATATAAGGGGAGATTCTTACCCCAACTCGGGTTTACAGTAAAAACTGCAGGAACTTCAAACTGGTACAAGGAAACAGACTGAGAAACAACAGTAAGTGTTTGTCCTGCAACCCATTCCTTTGTGCTAAGTGACTGAAAGTCTCTCCACATGCTCAGTTCTGAGAGATTAGAGTGTGTGAAATCCATCCTTCAATTACCTTGTTGGGAAAAAAATCCTTGTCTGTTGGAATCTCCTCAACAAAGATATATTTTGGGAGTTACTGGCTCCAACTCGGATTTACAGTGAAAACTGCAGGAACTTCAAACAGGCACTAGGAAATAGGCTGAGAAACCAGAGTAAGATTTACTCATGAATACTTTTCTCTTTGAGCTACGTTAACGTTCATCTCTCCACATGCTCAATTCTGAGATTTAAGTGTTTGTGAAAGCCATACTTCCAATACGTTCTTGGGAACACAAAATTTCTTTTCAGTTGGAAACTATAAAACATATATATATAGGCAGAGGTACACACCCCAACTCGGTTTTACAGTGAAAATAGCAGGAACATCAAACAGGCACTAGGAAACAGACTGAGAAAGCAGAGTAAGTGTTTCTCCTGCAACCCGTTCCCTTTGTGCTAGATGAACGAACATCTCTCCACATGCTCAGTTCTGAAAGATAAATGTTTGTGAAAGCGCCCCTTACCTTACTTGTTGGGAACACAAAGTTCTTTTCAGTTACAAACTCCACTACATATATATATATGGGAAGGTATTTTCTCAAATTCAGTTTTACACTGAAAAATGCAGGATCTTAATACCGGCACTAGGAAACACACTAAGAACAAACAGCTTCTCTTTCTCCTGCAACCGTTTCCCTATGTGCTAGACGAATGAACGTCTCTCCACATGTTCCGTTGTGATGGATAGGTGTGTGTTTAAGACATTCTTCACCTAGCTTGTTTGGAACAAAAAGGTTCTTTTAAGCTGTAAATTCCACTAGATACATATATACGGGGAGGTACTAGCTCCAACACCATTTTACTGTGAAAATTGCAGCAATTTCAAACCGGCACTAGGAAACAGACTGAGAAAGCAGAGTAAGTGTTTCTCCTGCAACCCGTTCCCTTTGTGCTAGATGAACGAACATCTCTCCACATGCTCAGTTCTGAAAGATAAATGTGTGTGAAAGCACCCCTTACCTTACTTGTTGGGAACACAAAGTTACTTTTCAGTTTAAAACTCCACTACATATATATATGTGGGAAGGTACTAGGTCCAATTAGGTTTTACAGTGAAAAATGCATGAAATTCATAATGGCACTACAAAACAGTCTGAGAAAAAAGAGGATTTGTTTCCCCTGCAACCCATTCAATTTGTGTTAGATGAACCAACGTGTCTTCTCATGCTCAGTTTTGAGAGGTAAATGTGTGTGAAAACAGTCCTTCAACTAGCTTGTTGGGAAGAGAAAGTTTCTTTTCATTTGGTAACTCCACTACATACATATATATGGTGAGGAACTGGGTCCAACTCGGTTTTACAGAGAAAACTACAGGAACTTCAAACCAGCAATAGGAAATAGACTGAGAAACCAGAGTAGCTGTTTCACCTGTAACATGTTCCCTTTGTGCTAGATGAACAAACATCTCTCCACATACACATTTCTGAGTGATAAGTGTGAGTGAAAGCCGTCCATCACCTTGCATGTTGGGAACACAAAGTTTTTTGTAAGTTTCAAACCCCACTACATGCATATAAATTGGAAGGTACTTGTTCCAACATGGATTTACTGTAAAAACTGCAGGAACTTCAAACCGGCACTAGGAAACAGAATGGAAAACCAGATTAATTGTTGCTACTACAACGCGTTCCTTTTGTGCTTGATGAACAAACATCTCTCCACATGCTCAGTTCTGAGAGATAAGTGGGTGTGAAAGCCGTCCTTCACCTAGCTTGAAGGGAACACAAAGTTTCTTTTGAGTTGGAAACTCCACTACATAGATATATATGCGGAGGTCCACAACCGAACTCGGATTTACAGTGAGAATAGCAGGAATATCAAACAGGCACTAGGAAACACACTGAGAAAGCAGAGTAACTATTTCTCCTGCAACCCATTCTGTTTGTGCTAGATGAACGAACGTCTCTCCACATATTTAGTTTTGAAAGATATGGGTGTGTGAAAGCGAGACATCAGATAGCGTATTGGGAACACAACATTTCTTTTCATTGGAAACTCCATTACATACATATATTTGGGGTTGTACTGGACCCAAATTAGTTTTACGGTGAAATCTGCAGGTACTTAAAACCAACAGTTAGAAACAGACTGAGAATCCAAAGTAATTATTTCTCTTCCAACCCGTTCCCTTTGTTCAAGATGAATGAACATCTCTCCACATCCTCACTTCTGAGAGATAAATGTGTTTGAAAACCATCCTTTACGATGCTGGTTGTGAACACAAATTTTCTTTTCAGTTGGAAACTCCAATACATACACACACATGGGGAGGTTCTGGCACTGACTCGATTTTACAGTGAAAATTGCAGGATCTTCAACCCGGTAGTAGGAATCAGACTGAGAAACCAGAGTAAGTGTTTCTCCTGCAACCCATTGCCATTGTGCTGCATGAACGAACGTCTCTCAAAATGCTCAGTTCTGAGAGATAAGTGTGTGTGAAAGCCGTCCTTCACCTAGCTTGAAGGGAACACAAAGTTTCTTTTCAGTTGCAAATTCCACTCCATACATATATATGGGCAGGTACAAGCTCCAACTCGGTTTTACAGTGAAAACCGCAGGAACTTCAAACCGGTACTAGGAAACAGACTAAGAAACCAGAGTAAGTGTTTCTCCTGCAACCCGTTCCCTTTGTGCTGGATGAGCGAACGTCTCTCCACATGCTCAGTTCTGAGAGATAAGTGTGTGTGAAAGCCATCCTTCACCTAGCTTGAAGGGAACACAAAGTTTCTTTTCAGTTGCAAAGTCCACTCCATACATATATATGGGCAGGTACAAGCTCCAACTCGGTTTTACAGTGAAAACCGCAGGAACTTCAAACCGGCAAAAGGAAACAGACTGAGCATCCAGAGTAAGTGTTTCTCTTGCAAAGTTTTCCTTCGTGGTAGGTGAATGAACGTCTCTCCACATGCACAGTTCTTAGATTTAAGTGTTTGTTAAAGCTGTCCTTCACCTATCTTGTTGGGAGCACAACATTTCTTGTCAGTTTCAAAATCCACTACATACATATATATTTGGAGGTACTAGATCCAACACTGTTTTACAGTGAAAACTGGAGAATTGTCAAAACCACACTAGGAAACAGACTGAGAAACCAGAGAAACTGTTTCTACTGCAATACTTTCCCTTTATTCTAAATGAAAGAACGTCTCTCCACATACTCATTTCTGAAATATAAATGTGTGTGAAAGCACCCTTCACCTAGATTGTTGGGAACACAAAGTTTCTTTTCAGTTTCAAACTCCACTACATATATATATATATGGGAAGGGACTAGCTCCATTTCCGTTTTACAGTGAAAAATGCAGGAAATTCATAACGGCACTTGAAAACAGATTGAGAAAAAAGAGCAACTGTTTCATCTGCAACCCGTTCAATTTGTGCCAAATGAACCAACGTGTCTTCTCATGCTCAGTTGTGAGAGGTAAATGTGTGTGAAAACCATCCTTCAACTAGCTTGTTGGGAAGAAAAAGTTTCTTTTCATTTGGCAACTCCACTACATACATATATATAGTGAGGTACTGGTTCCAACTGAGTTCTGCAATGAAAACTGCAGGAACTTCAAACTGGCACTAGGAAACAGATTAAGATACCAGAGTAATCATTTCCCCTGTAACCAGTTTATTTAGTGCTAGATGAACGATTGTCTCTCCACACGCTCGGTTCTCATACATAAGTGTGTGTGTAAGCCGTCCTTCAACAAGCTTGTTTGGAACACACTGTTTCTATTCTTTTGGAAAGTCCACTACATACACATATATGGGGAGCTACTGGCTCCAATTCGGTTATACAGTGAAAGCTGCAAGAAATTCTACCCAGCAGTAGGAAACAGATTGAGAAACTAGAGGAAGTGTTTCTCCTGCAAACCGTTCCCTTTGTGCTAGATGAACGTATGTCTTTCCACATGAACAGTTCTGGGAGATAATTGTTTTTGAAAGACTACCTTCAGCTAGCTTGTTTTTAACACCAAGATTCTTGTCAGCTTCAAACATCACTACATTCATATATATGGTGAGGTTCTAACCACAACTCGGACTTAAAGTTAAAACTTCAGAAAATTCATACAGACAGTAGGAAAAAACTGGAAACCCAGAGTAAGGGTTACTCCAGCAATCCATTCCCTCTGTGCTAGATGAATGAACGTCTCCCCACATGCTCAGTTCTGAGAAGTAAGTGTGTGTGAAAGCCATCTTTAGCTTGATGGGAACACAAAGTTGCTTTATATTTGGAAAAACCAGTAAATACATTTATGTGTGGAGGTACTGTCTCTGAATCCATTTTAGAGTGAAAATTGCAGGAACTTCAATCCAGTACTAGGAAACAGACTGAGAAACCAGAGTGAGTGTTTATCCAGCAACCCATTCCCTTTGTGCTAGATGAACAAACGTCTCTCCACATGCTCAATTCTTAGAGATAATTGTGTGTGAAAGCCGTCCTTCAACTATCTTGTTGGAAAAAAGAAGCTCTTTTCAGTTGGAAAGTCAACTACATTCATATATATGCGGAGATACACACCCCAACTTGGTTTTTCAGTGAAAACACAAGGAACTTGTGCACTAGGAAATAGACTTAGAAATAAGAGTAAGTGATTCTCATGCAATCCTTTCAGTTTGTGCTAGGTGAACGTACATCTGTCCACATGCTCAGGTCTGAGAGTTAAGTGTGTGTGAAAGCCATCCTTCAATAACATTGTTGGAAACAGAAAATTTCTTTCAGTTGGAAAATCCACTACATACATACATATGGGTAGGTAATGGCTCCAACTCGTTTTACAGTGAAAACTGATGGAACTTAAATAAGGCACTAGGAAAAGGACTGAGAAAGCAAAGAAAGTGTTTCTCCTGCAACCCGTTCCATATGAGTTAGATGAACGATCGTCTCTCCACATGTTCAGTTCTGAGGGATAAGTGTGTGTTTAAGCTGTAATGCACATACCTTGTTTTGAACAAAAAGGTTCTTTTCAGCTGTAAATTCCACTATATATATATATAGGGACGTACTAGCTCCAACACGATTTTACTGTGAAAAATGTAGGAACATCAAACAGGCACTAGGAAACAGACAGAGAAACCAGAGTAAATATTTCTCCTGCAACCCATTCCCTTTGTGCTAGATGAAGGAACGTCCCTCCTAATACTCATTTTGGAGGGATAGGTGTGTGTGAAAGCAGTCCTTCACCAAGCTAATTGGGAACACAAAGATTCCTTTCAATTTGAAATTTCTCTGCATACATGTATATGGAGAGGTACTATCTCCAACACCATTTTACAGTGAAAGATGCAGGAATTTCAAACAGGAACTAGGAAAAAGACTGAGAAAACAAAGTAAGTGTTTCTCCAGCAATCTCTTCCCCTTGTGCTAGATGAACGAACCTCTCTCCACATGCTCAGTTCTGAGAGATAAGTTTGTGTGAAATCAGACTTTCACCGATGTTGTTGGGAACGCAAAGTTACTTTTCAGTTGCCAACTCCACTACATACATATATATGTGGAAGTAGTGTCTCCAACTCTTTTTTACAGTGAAAACAGCAGTAATTTCAAATTGGCACTACGAAAGAGATTGAGAAACCAGAGTAACTATTTCTACTGCAACACATTCTCTTTGTGCTTGATGAACGAATGTCTCTCCACATGCTCAGTTCTGAGAGATAAGTGTGTGTGAAAGCCATCCTTCACATAGCTAGTTGGGAATACAAAGTTTCTTTTGAGATGGAAACCCCACTACATAGATATTTATTTGGAAGTACACAACCAAACTCGGTTTTACAGTGAAAATAGCAGGAACATCAAACAGGAACTAGGAAACAGAATGAGAAACCAGAGTAACTATTTCTACTGCAACACATTCTCTTTGTGCTTGATGAATGAACGTCTCTCCACATGCAAAGTTTTGAGAGATAATTGTGTGTGAAAGCCTCCTTCAACTAGCTTTTTGAGAACACAACATTTCTTTTCAGTTGGAAACACCTCTACATACATATATTTGGGATAGTACTGGACCCAAATTGGTTTTACAGTGAAACTGCAGATACTTCAAACTGGAAGTTGGAAACAGACTGAGAATACAGAGTAATTATTTCTCTTCCATCATGTTCCCTTTATGCTAGTTGAATGAATGTCTCTCCACATCCTCAGTTCTGAGTGATAAGTGTGTGTGAAAGCCGATCTTTACAATGCTGGTTGTGAACACAAATTTTCTTTTCAGTGGGTAACTCCATTACATACTTATATATGGGGAGGTTTAGGCTCCGAACCTGTTTTACAGTGAAAAATGCAGGAACTTCAACCCACCATTAGGAATCAGATTGAGAAAACAGAGTAAGTGTTTCTCCTGCAACCCATTCGCATTGTGCAAGATGAACGAAAGTCTCTCCACAAGCTCAGTTCTGAGAGAAGAGTGTTTGTGAAAACCGTCCTTAACCTAGCTTGTTGGGAACACAAAGTTTGTTTTCAGTAGAAAAGTCATCCAAATAAATATATATGGGGAGGTACTGAACCCAACACTGTTTACAGTGAAAACAGCATGAACTTCAAACCGGCACTAGGAAACACACTGAGAAACTAGAATAATTGTTCCTCCTGCAATCAGTTCCATTTGTGCTAGATGAACGAAAGTCTCTCCACATGCTCAGTTCTGAGATATAAGTGTGTGTGAAAGCCATCCTTCACCTAGCTTGTTGGGACACAATGGGTCTTTTCAGATTGTAACTCCACTACATACATATATATGTGGAGTTTCTTCCTTCAACATGGTTTTACATTGAAAAATGTAGGAACTTCCAAACGGCATAAGGAAACAGACTGAGAAACACGAGTAAGTGATTGTCTTGCAATCCGTTCCATTGTGCTAGATGAACGATCGTCTCTTCAAATGCTCAGTTCTGAGAAATAAGTGTGTGTAAAAATTTCCTTCAACTTGCTTGTTGGGAACACAAAGATTCTTTTCAGATGGAAACTCCACTACATACATATATCTGGGGAGGTACTGGCTCCAGTTAATGTTTGCAGTGAAATCTGCATGAAATTCAAACCGGTACTAACAAACAGACTGAAAACCATAGTAAGTGTTTTTCCTGCATCCCTTTCATGTTTTGTTAGATGATGAAATTCTCTCCACATGCTCATTTCTGAGAGATAAGTGTGTGTGAAAGCCATCCTTCACCCACCTTATTGGGTACACAGATTTTCTTGTCAGTTTCAAACTCCACTACATAAATATATATGGGAGATACTAGCTTCAACATGGTTTTATATTGAAAACTGCAGGAAATTCAAATCGGAACTAGGAAACAGTCTAAAACCAGAGAAAGCGTTTCTCTTTCAACCCGTTCACTTTGGTCTCTCCACAAACGAATCTCTGAGAGATAAGAGTGTGTGAAAGCCTTCTGTCAACTTGCATGTTGGAGACACAAAGCTTCTTGTCAGTTTCAAACTCTACTGCATACATATATATGGAGAGGTAATAGTCCCAACACTCTTTTACAATGAAAACTGGAGAAATATCAAACCCACACTAGGAAACAGACTGAGAAACCAGAGCAACTGTTTCTCCTGCAACAATTTCCCTTTGAGCTAAATGAAAGATCTTCTCTGCACATACTCATTTCTGAAAGATAAATGTGTGTGAAAGCCCCCCTCACCTAGCTTGTTGTGAACACAATGTTTCTTTTCAGTTTCAAACACCACTACATATTTATATATGGGAAGGTACTAGCTCCAATTCACTTTTACAGTGAAAAATGCAGGAAATTCATAATGGCACTAGGAAATAGAGTGAGAAAAAAGAGCAACTGTTTCTCCTGCAACCCATTCAATTTGTGTTAAGATGAACCAATGTGTCTTTTCATGATCAGTTGTGAGAGGTAAATGTGTTTGAAAACCGTCCTTCAACTTGCTTGTTGGGAAGACAAAGTTCCATTTAATTTTGCAACTCCAAACATGGATATATACGGTGAGATAATGGGTTCAACTCGGTTTTACAGTGAAAACTGCAGGAGCTTCAAACGAGCAATAGGAAATAGACTGAGAAACCAGAGTAGCTGTTTCGCCTTCAACACGTTCCCTTTGTGCTAGATGAACAAACATCTCCCCACATACACATTTCTGAGAGGTAATTGTGTGTGAAAGCAGTCCTTCACCTTGCATGTAGGGAACACAAAGTTTCTTGTAAGTTTCAAACACCACTACATACATATACATGGGGAGGAACTAGTTCCAACACGGATTTATAGCAAAAACTGCAGGAACTTCAAACTGGCACTAGGAAACAGAATGGAAAACAGAGTAATTGTTCCTTCTACAACCCTTTCCCTTTGTGCTAGATGAATGAAATTCTCTCCACATGCTCAGTTCTGAGAGATATGTGTGTGTGAAATCGGACCTTCACCAATCTAGTTGGGTGCACAAAGTTTCTTTTCTGTTGTAAACTCCACTACATACATATATATGGAGTGGTAGTGTCTCTGACTCGGTTTTACAGTGAAAACAGCAGTAATTTCAAACCAGAACTATGAAACAGACTGAGAATCCAGAGTAAGAGTTTCTCCTGTAAGCCGCTTGCTATGGGCTTGATGAATGAATGTCTCTCCACATGCTGAGTTATGAGAGATAATTGTGTGTAAATCCATCCTTCTAATTGCTTTTTGGGATCAGAAAGTTTTTGGGATGGAAACACCACTACATAGATATATATGTGGAGGTACTCCACCAAAGTCAGTTTTACAGATTAAATAGCAAGAACATCAAACAGGCACTAGGAAACAGAGTGAGAAAGCAGCGTAACTATTTCTCCTGTAACACATTCTCTTTGTGCTTAATGAATGAACGTCTCTCCACATGCTAAATTTTGAGAGATAAGTATGTGTGAAAGCGGTCCATCAACTAGCTTGTTAGGAACACAACATTTCTTTTCAGTTGGAAACTCGACTACATACATATATTTGGGATTGTACTGGACCCAAATTGGTTTTACGGTGAAATCTGCAGGTACTTCAAACAGGCAGTTGGAAACAGACTGAGAATCCATAGTAATTATTTCACTTCCAACCAGTTCCCTTTGTGCTAGATGAATGAACTTCTCTCTACATCCTCACTTCTGAGAGATAAGTGTGTGTGAAGCCATCCTTTATGATGCTTGTTGTGAACACAAATTTTCTTTTCAGTTGGAAACTCCAATACATATATATATATGGGGAGGTTCTGGCACCAACTCGGCTTTACAGTGAAAAATGCAGGAACTTCAACCCAGCAGTAGGAATCAGACTGAGAAAGCAGAGTAAGTGTTTCTCCTGCAATCAATTCCCATTTGCTAGATGAACGAATGTCTCTCCACAAACTTACTTCTGAGAGATGAGTGTCTGTGAAAATCGTACATCACGTAGCTTGTTTGGAACACAAAGTTTGTTTTCCATAGAAAACTCATCTACATAAATATATATTGGGAGGTAGTGACCCCAACACGGTTTTATAGTGAAAACATCATGAACTGAATACCGGCACTAGGAAACAGACTGAGAATCAAGACTAAGTGTTCCTCCTGCAATCGGTTTCATTTGTGCAAATAAAAGAACGTCTCTCCACATGCTCAGTTCTGAGATTTAAGTGTGTGTGAAAGCTGTCCTTAAACTAGCTTGTCAGGAACACGAAGTTTCTTGTCAGTTTCAAATTCCACTACATAAATATATATGGGGAGATACTACCTCCAACATGGTTTTACAGTGAAAACTGCAGGAAATTCAAATCGGGACTAGGAAACAGTCTGAGAAACCAGAGAAAATGTTTCTCCTTCAACCCGTTAACTTTGTGCTAGATCAATGAACGTCTCTCCACATATGTATTTCTGAGAGATAAGAGTGTGTTGAAGCCGTCCTTCAATTTTTATGTAGGAGACACAAAGTTTCTTGTCAGTTTCAAACCCCACTACATACATATATATGGGGAGGTACTAGCTCCAACACGGATTTACAGTGAAAACTACAAGATCTTAAAACTGGCAAAAGGAAACAAACTTTGAAACCAGAATAAGTGTTTCTCCTGCAAAGTTTTACTTCACGGTAGGTGAACATAGGTCTCTCCACATGCACCGTTCTTAGATTTATGTGTTTGTGAAAGCTCTCCTTCACCTAGCTTGTTGGGAACACAATGTTCCTTCTCAGTTTCAAACACCACTGCATACATATATATTGGGAGGTACTAGATCCAACACTGTTTTACAGTGAAAACTGGTGAAATGTCAAACATGCCCTAGGAAACATACTGAGAAATCAGAGTAAATGTTTCTCCTGCAACCCATTCTCTTTTTGGTTAATGAATGAACGTCTCTCCACATGCTAAGTTTTGAGAGATAAGTGTGTGTGCAAGCGGTCTATCAGCTAGCTTGTTGGGAACACAACATTTCTTTTCAGTTGGAAACTCGAATACATACATATATTTGTGATTGTACTGAACCCAAATTGTTTTATGGTGAAATCTGCAGGTACTTCAAGGCGGCAGTTGGAAGCAGACTGAGAATCCATAGTAATTATTTCTCTTCCAACCCGTTCCCTCTGCACTAAATGAATGAACTTCTCTCTACATCCTCAGTTTTGAGAGATAATTGTGTGTGAAGCCGTCCTTTACGATGCTGGTTGTGAACACAATTTTTCTTTTCAGTTGGAAACTCCAATATATACATATATATGGGGAGGTTCTGGCTCCGACTTGGCTTTACATTGAAAAATGCAGCAACCTCTACATGGCAGTAAGTATCAGACTGAGAAACCAGAGAAAGTGTTTCTCCTGCAACCCATTCCCTTTGTTCTAGATGAAAGAACGTCTCTCCACATACTCATTTCTGAAAGATAAATGTGTGTGAATGTGCCCCTCACCTAGCTTGTTGTGAACACAAAGTTTCTTTTCTGTTTCAAACTCCACTACAGAAATATATATGGGAAGGTACTAGCTCCAATGCGTTTTTACAGTGAAAAATGCAGGAAATTCATAACGGCACTAGGAAACAAATGGAGAAAAAAGAGAAACTGTTTCTTCTGCAACCCGTTCAATTTGTGCCAGATGAACCAAAGTGTCTTCTCATGCTCAGATGTGAGGGGTAAATGTGTGTGAAAACCATCCTTCAACTAGCTTGTTGGGAAGACAAAATTTCTTTTCATTTGGTAACTCCACTACATACATATATATCGTGAGGTACTGGGTCCAAATCAGTTTTACAGTGAAAACTGCAGGAACTTCATACCGGCAACAGGAAATAGACTGAGAAACCAGAGTAGCTGATTCGCCTGCAACAAGTTCCCTTTGTGCTAGACGAAGAAACATCTCCCCACATACACATTTCTGAGGGATAAGTGTGTGTGAAAGCTGTCTTTCACCATGCATGTTGGGAACACAAAGATTCTTGTAAGTTTCAAACCCCAATACATACATATATATGGGGAGGTACAAGTTCCAACACGGATTTTCAGCAAGAAAACTGCAGGAACTTCAAACCAGCACTTGGAAACAGAATGGAAAACCAGAGAAATTTTTCATCCTACAACCCATTCCTTTGTGCTATATGAGCGAAAGTGTCTCAACATACTCAGTTCTGAGAGATAAGTTTGTGTGAAAGCCGTGTTTCAGCTAGCTTGTTTTGAAACCAAAGTTCCTTTCAGTTTCAAACTCATCTATATATATATATATATATATATATATATGTATATGTAAAGGTACTAGGTCCAATTCGGATTTACATTGAAAAATGCAGGAACTTTGTACCAGCAATAGGAAAAAGACTGAGAAAAAAAGAGTAACAGTTTCTACTGCAACCCATTCCATTTGTGCTAGATGAGCGAATGTCTCTCCAGATGTTTAGTTGTGAGAGATAAGTGTGTGTGAATGCTGTCATTCACCTAACTTATTTGGAACATAATATTTCTATTCAGTTGGAAAATCCTGTACATAAATATACATGGAGAGGTAATTACTCCAACTCAGTATTACACTGAAAACTACAGGAACATCAAACAGGCATTAGGAAACATACTGAGAAACCAGAGTTGATTTTCTCCTGCAAACTGATCCTTTGTGCTAGATGAATGAATGTCTCTCCACACGCTAGGTTCTGAGAGATAAGTGTGTGTGAAAGCCGTACTTCACTTAGCTTGTTTTGAACAAAAATTTTTATTTTAGTTGGAAGCTCCACTACATACAAATATATAGGTTGTTACTGGCTCCAACTCGGTTTTACAATGAAAACTGCAGGAATTTCAAACTGGCACTAGGAAGCAGACTGAGAAACCAGAGTAATTATTTCACATGTAAGCCGTTTATTTTGTGCTGAATGAGCGGAAATCTCTCCTCACAATCGGTTCTGTGAGATATGTGTGTGTGAAAGCCGTACTTCACATAGCTTGTTGGGATCACAAAAATTCTTTTCAGTTGGAAACTTCACTACATACATATATATGGGGATGTACTGGCTCTGATTCATTTTACAGAGAAAACTGTAGGAACTTAAAAATGACACTTGGAAATAGACTGAGAAACCAGAGCAAGTGTTTCTCTTGCAAATCATTCTTTCTGCTTGATGAAAGAAAGTCTCTCCACATGCTCAGTTCTGAGAGATAAGTGTGTGTGAAAGCCATTCTTCACCTAGCTTGTTGGGAACACAATTTTCTTTTCTGTTGGAAACTCCACTGCATAACAATATATATGGGGAGGTACTTACCCTAACTCGGTTTTACATTGAAAAGAGCAGGAATATAAAACCGGCTCTAGGAAAGAGAGGGTGAATTCAGAGTATGGGTTTTTGCTGGAATCTCTTCCTGTTGTGCTACATGAACGAAAGTCCCTCCACATGCTCCATTCTGAAGGATGAGTGTTTTGAAAGCTGTCCTTCACCTATCTTGCTGGGAACAGAAAACTTCTTTTCAGCTGGAAACTCAACTACAAACATATATATGAGAAAGTACTGACCCCAACTCGGTTTAACAGTTAAAAAGCAGGAACTTCAAACGAGCACTAGGAAAGAGACTGAGAAAATATAGTAAGTGTTTCTCCTGAAACCCGTTCCATTTGTGCTATATAAACGAACGTCTCTCCACATGCTCACTTCTGAGAGATAATTGTGTGTGAAAGCCATCCTTCAACTTGCATGTTGGGAACACAAATTTTCTTTTCATTTGGAAACTCTGCTACAAAATATTTATGTCTATGTACTGGCTCTAACTCGGCTTTACACTGAAAACCACAGGAACTTCAAACAGGCAGTAGGAAAAATACTGAGAATTCAGAATTGATTTTCTCCTGCAAACCGATCCTTTGTGCTAGGTGAAGAAATGTCTCTCCACATGCTTGGTTCTGATATATAAGTGTGTGTGAAAGCCATCCTTCACTTAGCTTGTTGTGAACACAAAAATTCTTTTAAGTTGGAAACTGAACTACATACAAACATATGGGGAATTTCTGAATCCAACTCGGTTTTACAATGAAAACTGCAGTAACTTCAAACAAGTATAAGGAAATAGACTGAGAAACAACAGTAAGTGCTCCTCCTGCAACCCGTTCTTTTGTGCTAAGTGACCAAAAGTCTCTCCAAATGCTCTGTTCTGAGACATAAGTGTGTGTGAAAGCCGTCCTTCAAATACATTGTTGGGAAAAAAACTTATTTTCAGTTGGAAACTCCTCAACATACATATATATTGGGAGTTACTGGCTCCAACTTGGACTTACAGTGAAAACTGCAGGAACTTGAAACAAGCACTAGGAAATAGGCTGAGAAAACAGCGTAAGATTTTCTCACGAAAACCTTTGCCTTTGTGCTATGTTAAATTTCCTCTTTCCACATGCTCAATTCTGAGATTTAACTGTGTGTGAAAGCCGCCCTTCAACTACCTTGTTGGAAACACAAAATTTCTTTTCAGTTGGAAACTCCACAACATACATATATAGGCAGAGGTACAAACCCCAACTCGGTTTTACAGTGATAATAGCAGGAACATCAAACAGGCACTTGGAAACAGGCTGAGAAACCAGAGAAATTGTTCTTCCGGCAACCCATTCTGTTTGTGCTAGATGAACGAACGTCTCTCCACAAGTTAAGTTTTGAGAGATAAATGTGTGTGAAAGCCGTCCTTCGACAAGCTTGTTGGGAACACAAAATTTCTTTTCAGTTGGAAACTCCACTGCATAGATATATATGGGGATGTACTGGCCCCAAATCAGCTTTACGGTGAAAACTGCAGGTACTTTAAACAGGCACTTGGAAAAAGACAGAGAATCCAGAGTAATGATATCCAACCGGTTCCCTTTGTGCTAGATGAATGAAAGTCTCTCCATATACTCAGTTCTGAGAAATAAGTCTGTGTGAAAACCATCCTTCACAAAGTTTATTGGGAACACAAAGTTTCTTTTCAGTTGGAAACTCCACTACATACATATATATACATAGGTACACATACCAAATATGGTTTACTGTGAAAAGAGCAGGAAAATCAAAATGGCCTATGAAAATGACTGAGAAACCAGAGTAAGTGTTTCTATTGTAAACCGTTCCCTTTTGCTAGATGAACTAACGTCTCTCCACGTGCTCAGTTCTGAGAGATAAGTGTGTGTCAAAGCCGTCTACCCAAAGCTTGTTGGGAACACAAATTTTCTTTACAGTTTCAAACTCCACTACATATATATATATATATATATATATATATATATATATATATATATATATATATATATATATAAAGGTACAATCTCAAATTCGTTTTAAAGTGAAAAATGCAGGATCTTCATACAGGCACTAGGAAACAGACTAAGGACAAAGAGTATCTGTTTCTCCTGCAACCCGTTCCCTATATGCTAGAGAAACAAACGTCTCTCCACATGTTCAGTTCTGAGGAATAAGTGTGTGTTTAAGCCATTCATAACCTAGCTTGTTTGGAAGAAAAACGTTCTTTTCAGCTGTAAATTCCACTAGATACATATAAATGGGGAGTTACTAGCTCCAACAAGGATTTACTGAGAAAACTGCAGGAACTTCAAACAGGCACTAGGAATGAGACTGAGAAACCAGAGTAATTGTTTCTCCTGCAACCATTTCACTTTGTGCCAGATGAAGGAAAGTCCCTCCAAATACTCAGGTCTGAGAGATAAGTGTGTGTGAAAGCAGAACTTCACCTAGCTAATTGGGAACACAAAGCTTCCTTTCAGTTTCAAATTCCTCTGCATACATGAATATGGAGAGACATTATCTCCATCAACTTTTTATAGTGAAAAATTCAGGAATTTCCAACTGGCACTAGGAAACAGATTGAGAAAGCAAAGTAAGTGTTTCTCCAGCAATCTATTCCCCTTGTGCTAGATGAAAAAACGTCTCTCCACATGCTAAGATCTGAGAGATAAGTGTGTGTGAAATAGGACCTTCAACAATCTTATTGGGAATACAAAGTTTCTTTTCAGTTTTAAACTTTACAACGTACATATAAATGGGGAGGTACTGTCTCTGACTTGGTTTTACAGTGAAAAGAGGAGTAAGTTCAAACCGGCACTACGAAACAAACTGAGAATCCAGAGTGTTTCTCCTGAAACCTGTTCCCTTTGTCCTCTATGAACCAACGTCTCTCCACATGCTCAGTGCTGAGAGTTAAGTGTGTGTGAAAGCTGTCCTTCACCTTGCTTGTTGGGAACACCAGGTTCATTTCAGTTGGAAACTTCACTACGTACTTATATATGGGGAGATACAGACTCCACTCTGTATTACAGTGAATACTGCAGGATATTCAAAGAGCATTAAGAAATAGACTTAGTAACCAAGTATGTGTTTCTCCTGCAAAACTTTCTTTTGTGCAAAATGAACAAACTTCTCTCCAAATGCTCAGTTCTGAGATATATCTGGGTTTGAAAGCCGTCCTTTACCTAGCTTGTTGGGAACACAAAGTTTCTTTTAAGTTTCAAAATCCACTACATATATATATATATATATAACAAAAGGTAATAACTCCAACAAGGTTTTAAAGTAAAAACAGCAGGAACTTCATACCAGCACTAGGGAAGAGACTGAGAAACCAGGGAATTTGTTTCCCTGGAATCCCATTCCATTTGTGCTCTATGAACGAACATCTCTCCACATGCTCAGTGCTGAGAGTAAAGTGTGTGTGAAAGCCGTCCTCCACCTAGCTTGTTGGGAACACAAGTTTCTTTTTAGTTGGAAACTACACTACGTACATATATATGGGGAGTTACTGACTCCAACTCTGTATTAAAGTGAAAACTGCAGGAACATCATACCGGCACTAGGAAACAGACTGAGAAACCAGAGGAAGTGTTTCCTCTCAACCCATTCCTTTTGTGCTACATGAATGAACGTCTCTCCACATGGTCAGTAATGAGAGGTAAGTGTGAGTGAAAGCGGTCATTTAACTATCTTGTTGGGAAGGTTAATTTTTGTCAGTTGGAAAATGCAATACATACATATATAAGGATTGGTACTGTCTCCAACTCAGTTTTACAGTGAATATTGCAGGAACTTCAAACTGGCACTAGGAAATTGACTGAGAAACCAGAGTAAGGGTTTCTCCAGCCAGCAAACCGATCCCTTTGTACTAGATGAACGAACGTCTCTACACATGCTCAGTTCGGAGACAAGTGTGGGAATGAAAGCCTCCTTTCACCCTGCTTGTTCGGAACACAAAGTTTTTTTCAGGTGAAAACCCCACTGCCTGTATTTATATAGGGAAGTACTGGCTCTGACCCGGTTTTTCAGTGAAAACTGCAGGAAGATCAAACCGGCACTAGGAAGCAGACTGAGAATACAGAGTAATTGCTTCTCCTGCAACCCGTTACTTTTGGGCTAAATGAATGAACTTCTGTCCACAGGCTGAGTTGAGAGTAATATGTGTGTGAAAGCGGTCTTTCACCTAGCTTGTTGGGAACACAAATTTTCTTGTCAGTTGATATCTCAAGTAACTACATATATATGGCAATGTACTGGTTTAAAGTCGGTTTTACAGTGAAAACTGCAGGAACATCATACCGGCACTAGGAAACAGATTGAGAAACCAGAGAAATTCTTTCCCTGGAATCTCGTTCCCTTTGGGCTCTATGAACGAACGCCTCTCCACATTCTAAGTGCTGAGAGTTAAGTGTGTGTGAAAGCTGTCCTTCAACAAGTTTGTTGGGATCACAAGGTTCTTTTCAGTTGGAAACTTCACAAAATACATATATATGGGGAGTTACTGATTCCAAGTCTGTATTACAGTGAAAATTGCAGGAATATCAACAAGCACTAGGAAATAGACTGAGAAACCAGAGTATGTGTTTCCCCTGCAACACTTTCTTCTATGCTAAATGAACAAACTTCTCACCAAATGCTCAGTTCTGAGATATATCTGTGTGTGAAATCCATCCTTTACCTAGCTTGTTGGGAAAACAAAGTTTCTTTTAATTTTGAAATTCCTCTAACATATATATATATATGGAAAGGTAAAAACTGCAACACGTTTTACTGTGAAAACTGCAGGAACTTCATACCGGCATTAGGAAACAGACTGAGAAACCAGAGAAATTGTTTCCCTGGGATCCCGTTCCCTTTGTGCTCTATGAACGAACGTCTCTCCACATGCTCAGTGCTGAGAGTTAAGTGTGTGTGAAAGCCGTCCTTCACCTTGCTTGTTTGAACACAAGGTTTTCTTAAGTTGGAAAGCTCACTACATACATAT
Source organism: Vicugna pacos (assembly GCF_048564905.1). Taxonomy (NCBI): domain Eukaryota; kingdom Metazoa; phylum Chordata; class Mammalia; order Artiodactyla; family Camelidae; genus Vicugna; species Vicugna pacos. The sequence goes on along the minus strand of NC_132995.1, from coordinate 21,485,273 downwards.
ATATGGGGAGGTACTGACTGCAACTCAGTATTACACTGAAAAGTGCAGGAACTTCAACCACACTAGGAAACAGACTAGGAAACCACAGTAAGTGTTTCTCCTGCAACACGTTCATTTGTGATAGATGAACTAATGGTTCTCCAAAAGTTCAGTTCTTATATTTAAGCGTGTGTGAAAGGTGTACTTCACCAAGCTTGTTGGGAACACAAAGTATCTTGTCAGTTTCAAAATCCACTACATAAATGTATAAGGGGAGGTACAAGCTCAAAAACGGTTTTACATTGAAAACTGCAGGAACTTCATAATGGCACTAGGAAACAGACAGAGAAACCAGAGTAAGTGTTTCTCCTGAAACCAGTTCCCTTTGTGCTGCATGAGTGAACGTCTCTCCACATACTCAGTTCTGACAGATATATTTGTGTGAAAGCAATATTTCACTTAGCTTTTTGGGAACACATAGTTTCTTTTCAGGTTGAATCTGCACTGCATACATATATAAAGGGAGGTACAGTATCTGACTAGATTTTACAGTGAAAAGTACAGGAATGTCAAACTGTTTAGGAAAAAGACTGAGAAATCAGAAGAAGTGTTTCTCCTGCAACCCATTCCCTTTGTGCTAGATGAACTAACGTCTCTCCACATGCTCAGTGCTGAGAGATATGTGTGTGTGAAAGCCGTCCTTCACCTAGCTAGTTCAAACACAAAGTTCTTTTCAGTTGGAAAGTTCACTACATACATATATATGGGGAGGTAATGACTGCAAGTCAGTATTACACTGAAAAGTGCAGGAACTTCAACCAGCACTAGGAAACAGACTAGGAAACTAGAGTGAGTGTTTCTCCTACAACACGTTCCTTTGTGATAGTTGAAGGAACGCTCCTCCAAATGTTCAGTTCTTATATTTAAGCGTGCGTGAAAGGTGTCCTTCACCTAGCTTGTTGGGAACACAAAGTTTCCTGTCATTTCAAAATCCACTACATACACATATAAGGGGAGGTACTAGCTCAAAAATGGTTTTACATTGAAAACTACAGGAACTTCAAACCGGCACTAGGAAACAGACTGAGAAACCAGAGTAAGTGTTTCTCCTGAAACCAGTTCACTTTGTGCTACATGAATGAACGTCTCTCCACATACTCAGTTCTGAGAGATAAGTGGGTGTGAAAGCAGTCCTTCACATAACATGCTGAGAAGAAAAAGTTTCTTTTCAGCTGGAAACTCCACTAAATAAATATATTTGGGGAGTTACTGCCTCAGACTGTTTTTTACAGTGAATAATGCAGTAACTTCAAACCGGCCCTAGGAAACTGATGGAGAAAGCAGAGTAAGTGATGCTCATGCATCCCGTTCCTTTGTGCTAGATGAACGAACATCTATCACATGCTCAGTTTTGAGATTGAAGAGTGAGTGAAAGATATCCTTCAACTAGCTTGTTCGGAATACAAAGTTTCTTGTCAGTTTCAAACTAAACTTCATACATTTATATGGGGAGGTACTAACTCCAACAAGGTTTTGCAGTGAAAACTGCAGGAACTTCAAAGCGGCATTAGGAAACAGACTGAGAAACCAGTGTAAGTGTTTCTCCTGCAAACAGCGCCCTTTGTGGTAAATGAACGAACGTCTATACACATGCTGTGTTATGAGAGATAAGTGTGTGTGAAAGCCATCCTTCACCTAGCTTATTGGGAACAAAAAGATTACTTTCAGTTTCTAATTTCTCGACATATATACATATGGGGAGGTACTAGCTCCAAATCGGTATTACAGTGAACACTGCAGTATTTCAAACTGGCATTAGGAAACAGACTGAGAAACAAGAATAAGTGTTTTCCCAGCAGACCATTACCATTGTGCTAGATGAACGAACGTCTCTCCAAATGGTCATTTCTGAGAGAAAAGTGTGTGTGAATGCCATCCTTCATTTAGCTTGTTGGGAGCACAAAGTTTCTTTTCATTATCAAACTCCATTATATTCATTTACACGTGGAGGTACAGGCTCCGACTCGGTTTTACAGTGAAAACTGTAGGAATCTCAAACCGGAACTAGTAAACAGACTGAGAAACCAGAGAAAGTGTTTCATCTGCAACCCGTTCCCGTTGTTGTAGATGAATGAACGTCTCTCCACATGCTCAGTTCTGAGAGATAATTGTTTGTGAGAGCCGCCCTTCACCTAGCTTGCTGGGAACACAAAGTTTCTTTTTAGTTTCAAACCCCAGTACATATGTATACATAAGGAGGTACAAGCTTAAATTCGGTTATTCAGTGAAAATTGTAGGAAACTCAAACCGGCACTAGGAAACACACTGAGAATCTAGAGTAAATATATCTTTTGCAACACATTCACCTTGTGCTATATGAACGAACATCTCTCAACATCCTGAGTTCTGAGAGATAAGTTTGTATGAAAACCGTCCTTCACCTAGCTTGGTGGGATCTAAAAGTTTCTTTTTGATTGGAAACACTGCTACAAACAAATGTATTTCTATGTACTGTTTGCAACTCGGTTTTACACTGAAAACGGCAGGAATTTCAATCCGGCTGTAGAAACAGGTTGAGAAACCAGTGTAAGTGTTATTCCTGCAACTTTTTCCTTTGTGCTAGGTGAACAAACGTCTCTCCTAATGCTCAGTTCTGAGATTTAAGAGTGTGTGAAAGCTTTCCTTCAACTATCTTGTTGGGAACACAAAGTTTTTTGTCAGTTTCAAACTCCAGTGCATTCATATATATGGGATGGTTAAAGCTCCAACAGTATTTTACAGTGAAAACTGCAGGAACTTCAAACCAGTGCTAGGAAACAGACTGAGAAACCAGAATAATTGTTTCTCCTGCAAACCATTCACTTTGTGCTAGATGAACGAATGTCTCTCCACATACTCAGTTGAGAGAGATAAGTGTGTGTGAAAGACGTACTTCACATAGCTTGTTGGGAACACAAAGTTTCTTTTCATTTTCAACATCACAACATAAATATATAAGGGAAAGTACAGGCTGCAATATGGTTTTACAGTGAAAAATGCAGGACCTTCATACCGGCCCTAGGAAACAGACTGAGAAAAAAGAGTAACTGTTTATCCTGCAAACCATTCCATTTGTGGTAGATGAATGAAATACTATTCACATAATCAGTTGTGAAAAGTAATGTGTGTGAAAACTGTCCTTCAACTAGCTTGTTGGGAAGACAAAATTTCTTTTCATTTGGAAACTCCACTACATACATAAATATGGGGAGGTACTGGGTCCGACTCGGTTTAAATGTGAAAACTGCAGGAACTTCAAACCAGCACTTGGAAACAGACTTAGAAACCAGAGTAAGTGTTTCTCCTGCAACCCATTCCAGTTGAGCTAGATGAACGATTGTCTCTTCACATGCTCAGTTCTGAGAGATAAGTATGTGTGAAAGCCGTTCTTCACCTATCTAATTGGGAACAAATAGTTTCCTTTCAGTTTCAAATTCCTCTACAAGTATATATATGGGGAGGTACTAGCTCAAATTCGGGTTTACAGTGAAAATTGCAGGAATTTCAAACTGGCACTAGGAATGAGACTGAGAAACCCGAGTATGTGTTTCTCAAGCAACCCGTTTGCTTCTTGCTATATGAATGAATGTATCTCCACATCCTCAGTTCTGAGAGATAATTGTGTGTGAAAGCCGTCTTTCTCCTAGCTTGTTGGGATCACAAAGATTTTTTTCAGTTATAAACTCCACAACATACATATATATGGGGAGGTAATAGTCCCAAAACTGTTTTACAGTGAAAACTGCAGGAACATCAAATCAGCACAAGGAAACATACTTAGAAACCAGAGAAATTGTTTCTCCTGCTACCCGTTCCATTTGTGCTAGATGAACCAACATCTCTCCAAATGCTCATTTCTGAGAGATAAATGTGTGTAAAAACCATCCTTCAACTCGCTTGTTGGGATCACAAAGATTCTTTTCAGTTGGCAACTCCACTACATACATATATATGGGGATGTACTGGCTCAAATTCATTTTACAGTGAAAACTGTAGGAACTTAAAAACAGCTCTTCAAAACAAACTGAGAAACCAGAGTTAGTGTATAACCTGCAACCCATTCCCTTTGTGCTAGATGAACGAACGTCTCTCCACATGCTCAGTTCTGAGAGATTAGTGTGTGTGACTGCCGTCCTTCAAGAAACTGGTAGGGAACACAGATTTTCTTTTCATTTGGTAACTCCAATACACACATATATATGGGGAGGTTCTGGCTACTACACTGTTTTACAGTGAAAACTGCAGGAATTTCAAACCGGCACCAGAAAACAGACTTAGAAACAAGAGTAATTATTTCTCCTGCAGCCCGTTCCCCTTGGGCTAGATTAAAGAACATCTCTCCACATGCTCTCTTCTGAGAAATGAGTGTTTGTTAAAGTCGTCCTTCAAATAGCTTGTTGGGTACACAAACTTTCTTTGCAGTTGGAAAATCATCTACATAAATATATATGGGGTGGTACTGACACCAACTCGGTTTTATAGTGAAAAGAGCAGGAACTTCAAACTGGCACAAGGAAACAGACTGAGAATCTAGAGTAAGTGTTTCTCCTGCAACCAGTTCCATTTATGCTTGATGAACAAATGTCTATCCACATGCTCAGTTCTGAGAGATAGGTGTGTGTGAAAGTTGTCCTTCACCTAGCTTGTTGGGAACACATGTTTTCTTTTCAGTGGGAAACTACACTACATACATATGTATTTCTATGTACTGGCTCCAACTCTTTTTTACACTGAAAACTGCCAGATCTTCAAACTGGCAAATGTAAACCAACTGAGAAACAAGAGTAAGTGTTTCTCCTACAAACTTTTCTTTGTGGAAGGTGAACGAACGTCTCTCCACGTGCTCAGTTTTTAGATTTAATAGTTTGTGAAAGCTGTGTTTCACCTAGATTGTTTGGAGCACAATATTTCTTATCAGTTCCAAACCCCACTACATAAATATGTATTGGGACGTACAAGTTCCAATACTCTTTTACCGTGAAAACTGCAGAAACTTCAAACCAGCACCAGGAAACAGACTGAGAAACCAGAACAACTTTTTCCCCTGTAATCCTTTCCCTTTGTGCTAGATGAAAGAATGTCTCTCCACATACTTATTTCTGAAAGATAAATGTGTGTTAAAGTGACCCTTCATCTAGCTTGTTGGGAATACAAAGTTTCTTTTGTTTCAAACTCAACTACATATATACATATGGGTAGGTACTAGCTCCAATTCGGTTTTACAGTGAAAAATGCAGGAAATTCATAATGGCACTAGGAAAGAGACTGAGAAAAAAGACTAACTTTTTCTCCTACAACCCGATCCATTTCTGCTAGATGAACGAAGTTCTCTTTTCATGGTCAGTTGTGAGAGGTACATGTCTGTTAAAACCGTCCTTCAACTAGCTTGTTGGGAAGACAAAGTTTCTTTCATTTGGTAACTCCACTACATAAATATATATGGTGAAGTACTGGGTCCAACTCGGAATTAGATTGACAACTGCAGGAACTTCAACACGGCAATAGGAAATAGACTGAGAAACCAGAGTAACTGTTTCACCTACAACCCGTTCCTTTGTGCTAGATGAACGAAAGTCTCACCATATACGCATTTCTGAGAGATAAGAGTGTGTTAAAGATTTCCTTCACCTTGCATGTTGGGAACACAAAGTTTCATGTCAGTTTCAAACTCCACTACATACACATATATGGGGAGGTTATTGTTACAGCACGGATTTACAGTGAAAACTGCAGGAACTTCAAGCTGGTAGTATGAAACATACTGGAAAACCAGAGTAATTGTTTCTCCTGCAACCCGATCCATTTGTGCCAGATGAACAAACGTCTTTCCACATGCTTAGTTCTGAGAGATAAGTGTGTGTTAAAGCCGTCCTTCACCTAGCTTTTTGGGACCATATAGATTCTTTTCAGTTGGAAATTAAACTACATACATATGTATTTCTATGTACTGGCTCCAACTAGATTTTACACTGAAAAATGCAGGATTTTCAAAGCAGCAAAAGGAAACATACTGAAAAACCAGAGTAAGTGTTTCTCCTGCAAACTTTTCCTTTTTGCTAGGTGAACAAACGTCTCTCCACATTCTCAGTTCTGAGATTTAAGTGAGTGTGAATGCCCTCCTTCACATAGCTTATTTGGAACACAAACTTTCCTTTATATTTCAAATTCGTCTACTTACATATATTTTGGGAGTTACCAGCTCAAACTCATTTTTACTGTGAAAATTGCAGGAATTTCCAACTGGCACTAGGAAACAAACTGAGAATCCAGAGTAACTGTTTCTCCTGCAACCCATTCCACTTGTGCTAGATCAGCAAACTTCTCTTCACATGATCAGTTGTGAGAGATAATTGTGTGTGAAAGCCGTCATTCACTCATTTTACTGGGAACACAAAGTTTCCTTATAGTTTCAAATTCCTCTAAATAAATATTTATGGGCATGTACTAGTTCCAACTCGGTTTTACAGAGAAAATTTCAGGAATTGAATCTGACACTAGGAAGCAGACTGAGAAACCAGAGAAAGTGTTTCACAAGCCACCAGATCTCTTTGTGCTAGACGAATGAACGTGTCTCCAAATCCTCAGTTCTGGGAGATAAGTGTGTGTGAAAGGCTTACTTCAACTATCTTGTTGGGAACACAAAGTTTCTTATCAGTTGGAAAATCCACTACATATATATATATCAGGAGCTACTGGCTCCAACTCGGATTTACAGTGAACATTGGAGGAACATCGAACCGGCACTAGGAAAATGAATGAGAAAACAGAGATACTGTTTCTCGGTCAACCCGTTCCCTTTGTGCTAGATGAACGAACGTCTCTACAAATGCTAACTTCTGTGAGATAAATGTGTGTGATAGCCGCACTTCAACTACCTTATTGGGAACACAAAGTTTTTTTTCAGTATAAAACCCCAGTACATAATTATACATGCAGAGGTACAAGTTTCAACTCAGTTATACAGTGAAAACTGCAGGAAATTCTAACAAGCACTTGTAAAAAGACTGAGAAACCAGAGAAATTGTTTCACCTGCAACCCATTCCTGTTGTGGTAGATGAATGAATGTCTCTCCACATGCTCAGTTCTGAGAGATAATTGGGAGTGAATGCGATCCTTCACCTAGCTTGTTGTGAACACAACATTTTTCATTTGTAAACACCACTACATCCATATATATGGGGAGATTCTGGCTCCAATTCAGTCTTACAGTGAAAACTGCAGGAACTTGAAATCAGAACAAGGAAACAGACAAAGAAACTGGAGACAGTGTTTCTCCTGCAAACTGTTCCCTTTGTGCTAGATGAATGAACGTCTCTACACATGCTCAGTTCTGACAGATAAGTGTGTGTGGAAGCCATCCTTCACCAAGCTTTTTGGGAACACATAGTTTCTTTTCAGTTGGAAACACTTCTATATACAATTTTATGGGGAGGTACTGTCTCCATCTCCGTTTTACAGGGAAAACAGCAGGACCATCAACACGGCACTTGGAAACAGACAAAGAAAGCAGAGTTATTTTCTACTGCAACCATATCCTTTGTGCTAAATGAATGAAATTGTCTCACATGCTCAGTTCTGAAGGATAAGTGTGTCTGAAATCCATCCTTCAACTTTGTTGTTGGGAACACAAAATTTCATTTCAGTTGGAAATTCCACTACATACATATATATGGGGAGGTACTGGCCCCAATTCTGTTTTACAGTGAAAACTGAAGGTAATTTAAACCAGCACTAGGAAACTGCCTGGGAAACCAGAGAAAGTGTTTCCCCTGAATCCCTCTCCCTTTGTGCTATATGAAAGAACGTCTCTCCACATGCACATTTCTGAGAGATAAGTTTGTGTGAAAGCTGTACTTCACCTTGCTTGTTGGGAACACAAAGTTTCTATTCAGATTGAAACCCCACTACATACATATATATGGGGAGGTAGAGGCTCTGACAAGTTTTCACAGTGAAAAGTGCAGGAACATCAAACTGGTTTGGAAAAAGACTGAGAAATAAGAAGAGATTCTCCTGCAACCAGTTCCCTTTGTGCTAGATGAACGGACGTCTCTCCACATGCTCAGTGCTGAGAATTATGTGTGTGTGAAAGCCATCCTTCAACTAGCTTGTTGGGAACACAAAGTTCTTTTCAGCTGGAAACTTCACTACATACATATAAATGGGGAGTTAATGACTCCATCACGGTATTACACTGAAAACTGCAAGAACTTCAACCAGCACTAGGAAACAGTCTGGAAAACCAGAGTATTTATTTTTCCTACTACCCAATCCATAGTGCTAGATGAACGCATGTCTCTCCACATGCTCAGTACTGAAAGATAAGTCTGTGTGAAAACCGTCCTTCACCCAGCTTGTTGAGAACACAAAGTTTCTTTCCAGTTGGAAATACTTCTACATACATTTTTATGAGGAGGTACTGCCTCCAACTTGATATTACAGGGAAAACTGCAGGAACATGAAAATGGCACAAGGAAATAGAAAGAGAAACCAGAGTTGTATTCTCCTGCAACCATTTCCTTTGTGCTAAATGAACAAATTTCTCTCCACATACTCAGTTCTGAAAGACAAGTTTTTCTAAGCCATCCTTCACATTTGTTGCTGGGAACACAAAGTTTCCTTTCAGATGGATATTCCACTACATACATATATATGGGGAGGTACTGGCTCAAACTCGGTTTTATAGTGAAAACTACAGGAAATTCGGACTGGCATAGGAAATAGACTGAGAAATCACAGGAAGTGTTTCTCCTGCTACCCGTTCCCTTTTTGCTAGATGATTGAACGTCTCTCCACATGCTCAGTTCTGAGATATATGTGTGTGTCAAAGCCGTCCTTCAACTAGATATTTGGGGACACTTAGTTCCTTTCATTTGGTAACATAACTACATAAATATATATATATGGGGAGTTACTAGCTCCAACTCAGTTTTACAGTGTAAACTGCAGGAAATTTAAACCGGCACTAGGAATCTGGCTGAGCAACCAGAGAATGTGTTTCCCCGGAATCCCTTTCCCTTTGTGCTATGTGAACGAAAGACTCTCCACATGTTCATTTCTGACAGATAAGTTTGTGTGAATGCCATACTTCACCTAGCTTGTTGGGAACACAAAATTTCTTTTCAGAATGTAACTCCACTACATACATAAATATGGGGAATTACAGGCTCTGACTCATTTCAACAGTGAAAACTGCAGGAACTTCAAACCGGCACTAGGAAACAGACTGAGAAACCAGAGGAAGTGTTCCTCCTGCAACCCATTCCTTTTTGCTACATGATGGAACGTCTCTCCACATGCTCAGTTCTGAGATTAAGGTGTGTTTGAAAGATATCCTTCAAATCGCTTGTTAGGAATACATAGCTTTTTGCAAGTTTCAAACTCTACTGTAAACATATATATGGGGAGGTACTAGCTCCAACACGGATTTACATTGAAAACTGCAGGAACTTCAAACCAGCACTAGGAAACATACCGAGAATCCAGAGTAAGTGTTTCTCCTGCAACTAGCTCCCTTTTTGGTAGATGAATGTACATCTCTCCACATGCTAAGTTCTGAGAGGTAAATGTGTGTTAAAGCTGTCCTTCACCTAGCTTATCGGGAACAAAAAGTTTCCTTTCAGTTTCTAATTTATCTACATAAATATATATGGGGAGGTGCAAGCTCTAAATCGGTATTACTGTGAACACTGCAGGAATTTCCAACTGGCAATAGGAAACGTACTGAGAAACCAGAATGAGTGTTTTTCCAGCAACCCTTTCCTTTGTGCTAGATGAATGAACATCTCTACACATGGTCATTTCTGAGAGATATGTGTGTGTTTGAAAGCCGTTCCTCCATCTAGCTTGTTGTTAACACAAAATTTCTTTTCAGTTGGAAAGTCCATTACATAGATATATATCAGGATGCACTGGCCCCAAATCGGTTTTACTGTGAAAACTGCAGGAACTTAAAACCGGCACTTGGAAACAGCCTAAGAATCCAGAGTATTTTTTTCCATTCCAACCCTTTCCCTTTGTACTAGATGAACAAAGGTCTCCCCACATACTCTGCTCTGAGAGATAAGTGTGTGTTAAAGCCATCCTTCACCTAGTTTGTTGGGAATACAAAGTTTCTTTTCATTTGGAAACCCAAAACTTATATATATAAGGGGAGGATCTGGGTCCAACATGGTTTTACAGTGAAAACTGCAGGAACTTCAAACCTACACTTGGAAACAGACTGAGAAACCAGAGTAACTATTTCTCCTGCAAACCATTCCCTTTGTGTTACATGAACGAACTTCTTTCCACATGCTCAGTTCTGAGAAATAACTGTGTGTGAAAGCAGCACTTCACCTAGCATATTCAGAACGCAAAGTTTCCTTCCAGTTTCAAATTCCTCTACATACATATATATGGGTAGGTACAAGTTCCGAATCTGTTTTACAGTGAAAACTAAAGAAATTTCAAAACTGGCACTAGGAAACAGACTGAGAAAACAGAATAAGTGTTTTTTAAGCAACCCGTTCACTTTGTGCTAGATGAACGAACATATCTCCACATCCTCAGTTCTGAGATGTAAGTGTGTGAGAAAGCCGTTCTTCACCTAGCTTGTTGGTATCACAAACATTCTTTTCAATTCAAAACTCCACAACATATATATATATATGAGGAGGGACTGGCTCCAACTCTGTTTGCAGTCAAAAATTCAGGAACTTCAAACTGGTTCTAGGAAATAGAGTGGGAAACCAGATTAAGTGTTTCTCCTGCAATGCGTTACTTTGTTCTAGGTAAAGGAAAGTCTGTCCACATGCTCAGGTCTGAGAGATCAGTGTGTGTGATAGCCGTCCTTCATCAAGCTTGTTGGGACGACAGTTTCTTTTGAGTAGGAAACCCCTCTACATACATATATTTGGGGAGATACTGGCTCCAAATCAGTTTACAATGAAAACCATAGGAACTTGAAAAAAGCACATGGAAACAGACTGAAAAAACATAGTAAGTATTTCTCTTTGCAACCCGTTCCTTTCTAGTAGATGTAGGAACTTCTCTCCACATGCTCAGTTCTGAGAGATTAATTGTGTGTGAAAGCCATTTTTCACCTTGCTTTTTGGGAACACAAAATTTCTTTTTAGTTGAAAACTCCACTACGTACTTATGTATTTATATGTACTGGATCCAACTCGGTTTTACACAGAAAACTGCAGGAACTTCAATTGGCACTAGAAAACAGACAGAGAAACAAGTATAACTGTTTTTCATGCAACTGTTTCTTTGTGCTAGGTAAATGAACGTCTCCCCAAATACACAGTTAAGGGACTTAAGTGTGTATGAAAGCTTTCCTTCACCTATCTTGTTGGGAACACAAAGATTCCTGTCAGTTTCAAGCTCCACTACATACATATAATTGGGGAGATACTAGCTTCAACACGGTTTTACAGTGAAAACTGGAGGAACTTCATAACGGCACTAGCAAACAGACTGAGAAAAAAGAGTACTTGTTACTCTTGCAACCCGTTCCATTTGTGGTTAGTGAAAGTACAACTGTCCACATGCTCAGTTCTGAGAGATAACTGTGTGTGAAAGCCGTCCTTCAACTTCCTTGTTGGGAACAGAAAATTTCTTTTCAGTTGGAAAATCCACTACATACATATATATGGGTAGGTACTGACTCCAACTCGTTTTACAGTGAAAATTGATGGAACTTAAATACGGCACTAGGAAAAGGACAGAGAATGCAAAGAAAGTGTTTCTCCTGCAACATGTTCCTTTGTGCTAGATGAACAATCGTCTTAGCACATGCTCAGTTCTGAGAGATAATTGTGTGTGAAAGTCTTTCTTCACCTTGCTTGTTGGGAACACAAATTTTCTTCTCAGTTTCATACATCACTACATACATATATAACGGGAATTTCTAACCCCAACTCGGTTTTGCTGTGTAAAATTCAGGAACTTCAAACTGGCACAAGGAAACAGACGGAGAAACAACAGTAAGGGTTTCTCCTGCAAATGGTTCCTTTGTGCTAAGTGACCGAAAGTCTCTCCACATGCTGAGTTCTGAGAGATAAGTGTGTGTGAAAGTCATCCTTCAAGTACCTTGTTGGGAAAAAAAAACTTATTTTCAGTTGGAAACTCCTCAACAAACATATATATTGGGAGTTAATGTCTCCACACATATTTACAGTGAAAACTGCAGGAACTTCATACAGGCTCTAGGAAATAGGCTGAGAAACCAGAGTAAGATTTTCACATGAAAACTTTTCCCTTTGTGCTATCTTAACATACGTCTGTCCACATGCTCAATTCTGAGATTTAAGTGTGTGTGAAAGCAATCTTCCACTACCTTGTAGGGAAAACAAAATTTCTTCCAAGTTGGGAACTCCACAACATACATTTATAGGCAGAGGTACACACCCCAAAAGGGATTTACAGTGAAAATAGCAGGAACATCCTATAGGTACTTGGAAACAAGCTGAGAAACCAGAGAAATTGTTTTCCTTGCAACCCGTTCTGATTGTGCTAGAAGAACGAACGTCTCTCCACATGTTAAGTTTTGAGAGATAAGTGTGTGTGAAAGCCGCCCTTCAACTAGCTTGTGGGGAACACATAATTTCTTTCCAGTTGGAAATTCCACTGCATACACAAATATGCAGAGGTACACACACCAAATATGTTTTACAGTGATAAGAGCAGGAAAATCAAACTGGCACTATGAAAAAGCCTGAGAAACCAGAGGAAATGTTTCTACTGCAAACCACTCCATTTGTGATAGATGAACTAACGTCTCCCCACATGCTCAGTTCTGAGAGATAAGTGTGTGTGAAAGCCGTCCTTCCCAAAGCTTGTTGGGAACACAAAGATTCTTTTTAGTTTCAAACTCCATTATATATATATATATATATATATATATATATATATAGGAAGGTACTATCTCAAATTCGGTTTTACAATGAAAAATGCAGGATCTTCATACCGGCACTAGGAAACAGACAAAGAACAAAGAGTAACTGTTTCGCCTGTAACACGTCCCCTATGTTCTAGACGAATGAACGTCTCTCCACATGTTTAGTTCTGAGGGATAAGTATTTGTTTAAGCTCTACTTCACATAACTTGTTTGGAATAAACAGGTTTTTTCAGCTGTAAATACCACTAGATACATACATATGGTTAGGTACTAGCTCCAACACGGTTTTACAGTGAAAACTGCAGGAACTTCAAACAGGTACTTGGAAACACACTGACAAACAAGAGTAAGTGATTTCATGAAGCCCATTCCCTTTGTGCTAGATGAACGAACGTCTCTCCAAATACTCAGTTCTGAGAGATAAGTGTGTGTGAAAGCAGTCCTTCAACTAGCTAATTGGGAACACATAGATTCCTTTAAGTTTCAAATTCCTCTGCATACATATATATGGGGTGGTACTATCTCCAACACCGTTTTACAGTGAAAAATGCTGGAATTTCAAACTGGCACTAAGAAACAGATTGAGAAACCAAAGTAATTGTTTCTCCAGCAATCTGTTCCACTTGTGCTAGATGAACGAACGTCTCTCCACATACTCAGTTCTGAGAGATTAATGTGTGTGAAATCGGACCTTCACCAATCTTGTTGGGAACGCAAAGTTTCTTCTCCGTTGTAAACTCCACTACATGCATATATATGGGGAGGTACTGTCTCCGACTTGGTTTTACAGTGAAAATAGCAGTAAGTCCAAACCGGCACTATGAAACAGACTGAGAATGCAGAGTATGTGTTTCTCCTGCAACCCGTTCTCTATGTGCAGGATGAACGAATGTCTCTCCACATGCTCAGTTCTGAGAGATAAGTGTGTGTGAAAGCCATTCTTCACATAGCTTGTTGGGAACACAAAGTTACTTTTGAGATGGTAACTCCACTACATAGATATATATGAGGAGGTACACAACCAAACTCGATTTTACAGTGAAAATAGCAGGAACATCCAACAGGCACTAGGAAACAGACTGAGAAACCAGAGTAACTATTTCTCCTGCAACCCATTCTCTTTGTGCTTGATGAATGAATGTCTCTCCACATGCTAAGATTTGAGATATAAGTGTATGTGAAAGCCGTCCTTCAAATTTCTTGTTGGGAAAACAACATTTCTATTCTATTTGGAAAATCCAATACATACATATATTTGGGATTTTACTGGACCTAAATTGGTTTTACGGTTAAAACTGCAGATACTTCAAACCGGCAGTTGGAAACAGACTGAGAATCTAGACAAATTATTTGTCTTCAATCATGTTCCCTTTGTGCTAGATGAATGAACGTCTCCACACATCTACAGTTCTGAGAGAAAAGTGTGTGTCAAACCGTCCTTTACATTGCTGGTTGTGAACACAAACTTCCCTTTCAGTTGGAAACTCCAATACATACATATATATGGGGAGGTACTGGCTCTGACTCAGTTTTACAGTGAAAAGTGCAGGAACTTCAACCCGGCAGTAGGAATCAGAATGAGAAACCAGAGTAAGTGTTTCCCTGCAACATATTCCCATTGTGCTAGATGAACGAACGTCTCTCCACAAGCTAATTTCTGACAGATGAGTGTTTCTGAAAGCCATCCTTCACCTATCTTGATGGGAACACAAAGTTTGTTTTCAGTAGAATACTCATTTTCATAAATATATATGGGGAGGTACTGACCCCAACATGGGCTTACAGTGAAAAGAGCATGAACTTCAAACCGGCACTAGGAAACAGACTGAGAAACAAGAGTAAGTGATTCTCCTGCAGTCAGTTCCATTTATGCTAGATGAACGATCGTCTCTCCACATGCTCAGTTTTGAGAGATAAGTGTTTGTGAAAGCCATCCTTCACCTAGCCTATTGGGAGCACAAAGTTCCTTTTCAGTTGGAAACTCCACTACATACATTTGTATTTCTATGCACTGGCTCCAACTTGGTTTTACACTGAAAAATGCAGGATCTTCAAACCGGCAAAGGAAACACACTGATAAACTAGAGTAAGTGTATCTCCTGCAACCTTTTCCTTTGTGCTAGGTGAATGAACGGCTCTCCACATGTACAGTTCTGAGATTAAGTGTGTGTTAATGCCATCCTTCAGCTAGCTTGCTGGGAAACAATGTTTCTTTTCATTTTGAGAACCCACTGCATACAAATATTTGTGGAGGTAAAATCTCCAACAAGATTTTACAGTGGAAACTGTAGGAACTTCAAAACGGCATAAGGAAACAGACTCAGAAACCAAGAGTAAGTGATTGCCTTGCAACCCGTTATACTGTGCGAGATGAACGAATGTCTCTCCACATGCTCATTTCTGAGAAATAAGTGTGTGTGGAAATGTCCTTCAAATTGCTTCTTGTGAACACAAAGATTCTTTTCAGATGGAAACTCCTCTACATACATATATCTGGGGAGGTACTAGATCCAATTCGTGTTTGCAATGAAAAGTGCAGGAACTTCAAACCGGCACTTTGAAACAGACTGAGAAACCAGAGCAAGTGATTCTCCTGCAACCCATTCCCTTTAGGCTACATAAACGAACATGTCTCAAGATGCTCATTTCTGAGAGATATTTGTGTGTGAAAGCCGTCCTTCAACTAGCTTGATGGGAACAGAAATATTCTTTACAATTGAATATTCCAGTATGTACATATATGGGGAGTTTCAGTCTCTGACTCGGTTTTACAGTGAAAACTGCAGGAACTTCAAACAGGCACTAGGAAATAGTCTGAGAACCCAGAGTAAGTGTTTCTCCAGCAACCCGTTCCGTTTTTGCTAGATGAACGGATGTCTCTCCACGTGCTCAGTTCTGAGAGATAAGTGTGTGTGAAAGCCGTCCTTCAGCTATCTTGTTGGCAACACAAAATTTTTTTTCTTTTGGGAACTCCACTACATACTTATATATGTGGAGATACTGGCTGCGACTCGGTTTTACTCAGAAAACTGCAGGAAATTGAAACCAGCACTAGGAAACAGACTGAGAATCCAGAGTAAGTGTTTCTCCTGCAACCCGTTCCCATTGTGCTAGATGAAGGATAGTCTCTCCACATGCTCATTTCTGAGGGAAAACTGTGTGTGAAATCCGTCCTACAACTTAGCTTGTTGGGACATAATGTTTGTTTTCATATGGGTATTCGACTACCTATATATATACATGTGAACGTACCTTCTCCAAAATGGTTTCAGAGTGAAAATTGTAGGAACTTCAATCCGGCACTAAGAATCAGACTGAGAATCCATAGTATTTATTTCACCAGCAACCTGTTCCACTTGTGCTAGATGAATGAACGACTCTCCACATGCTCAGTTCTGAGAGATAATTGTGTGTGAAAGCCGTCCTTCAATTATCTTGTTGGGAACAAAAAATTTCTTTTCATTTGGAATCTCCACTACATACGTAATATTTGTAGGTGATGGGTACAACACGGTTATACAGTTAAAATTGCAGGAATCTCAAACCGGCAAATGTAAACAGCCTGAGAAACCAGAGTAAGTGTTCCTTCTTCCACCCGTGCCTTTGTGCTAGATGAAAGAGCGTCTATCCACACACTCTGTTCTGTGAGATAAGTGTGTATGAAAGTCGTACTTCACCTAGCTTCTTGGGAATTCAAATATACTTTTTGTTGGAAACTCTTATAAATACATATATATGGATAAGTACAGGATCCAACTCGGTTTTGCAGTGAAAACTACAGAAACTTCAAACAGGCACTAGGAAACAGACTGAGAAACCAGTCTAAGTGTTTTCCTGGCAACTCTTTCCCATTGTGAGAGATGAATGAACGTTTCACCACTTACTCAGTTCTCAGAGATTAGTGTGTGTGACAGACTTCCTTGACCAAGCTTGTTGGGAACACAAAGTTTCTTTTCAGTTTCAACCCCTATATGTACATATATATGGGGATGTACTACCTCCAACTAAGATTTTCCGTGAAATTTCTGGGAACTTCAAACCAACACTAGGAATCAGACTGAGAATCCATAGTATTTATTTCACCAGCAACCCGTTCCGATTGTGCTAGATGAACGAACATCTCTCCCCAAGTTCAGTTCTGAGAGATAAGTGTGTGTAAAAACCTTTCTTCATCTAGCTTGTGGGAAGCACAAACTTCCTTTTCAGTTGCAAACTAGAATACATATATATATATATATATATATATATATATATATATATATATATGTGGAGATACTGGATCCACTCGGTTTTACAGTGAAAACCACAGGAATTTCAATCTAGCAATAGGAAACAGACTGAGAAACCAAAGTAAGTGTTTCTCCAGCAACCTGTTCCTTCTGTGCTAGATGAATGAACGCCTCTCCACATGCTCAGTTCTGAGAGACACATGTGTGTGAAATCCGTCGTTCAACTAGCTTGTTGCGAACACAAATTTCTTTTCAGTTGGAAACCCCAATACATGCATATATATGTGTAGGTAAAGGCTCCAACTCATTTTCACAGTGAAAACAGAAGGAACTTCAAACCGGCACTAGGAAACAGACTGAGAAACAAGAGTTGGTTTTCTCCTTCAACCCCTTCCTTTGAGCTAGATGAAGAATATTCTCTCCACATGCTCTGTTCTGAGAGATAAGTGCGTGTGAAAGTCGTCCTTAAACTAGCTTGTGGGGAACACAAAGTTTGTTTTCAATTTCAAACTCACTATGTAGATATATATGGGGATGCACTAGCTCCAACTCAGATTTACAGTGAAAACTGCTGGAACTTCAAACTGGCACTAGGAAACAGACCTAGAATCCAGAGTATGTGTTTCAAAAGCCACCAGATCCCTTTGTGCTAGATGAATGAAACACTCTCCACATGCTCAGTTCTGAGAATTTAGTGTTTTTTGATAGTCGTCCTTCAATTATAATGTTGGGAACATAAAGTTTCTTTTCATTTCGTATCTCCACTACATACATATATATTTGTAGGTTATGGCTACAACTCTGCCTTACAGTTAAAACTGTGGGAACTTCAAACCGGCCAAAGTACACAGACTGAGACACCAGAGTAAGTGTCTCCTGCCACATGTGCCTTTGTGCTAGATGAAAGAACGTCTGTCCACATGCTCAAATCTGAGATATAATTGTACGTGAAACCGTCCTTCAAATTGCTTGTTGGGAACACTAAGTTTCTTTTCAGCTGGAAACACCACTACATACATATGTATGATGAGTTACAGGCTCCAACAACGTTTACAGTGAAAACTGCAGGAACTTCAAACCGGCACTTTGAAACAGACTGAGAAACCAGAGCAAGTGATTCTCCTGCAACCCATTCCCTTTAGGCTACATAAACGAACATGTCTCAAGATGCTCATTTCTGAGAGATATTTGTGTGTGAAAGCCGTCCTTCAACTAGCTTGATGGGAACAGAAATTTTCTTTTCAGTTGAATATTCCAGTATATACATATATGGGGAGTTTCAGTCTCTGACTCGGTTTTACAGTGAAAACTGCAGGAACTTCAAACAGGCACTAGGAAATAGTCTGAGAACCCAGAGTAAGTGTTTCTCCAGCAACCCGTTCCGTTTTTGCTAGATGAACGGATGTCTCTCCACGTGCTCAGTTCTGAGAGATAAGTGTGTGTGAAAGCCGTCCTTCAGCTATCTTGTTGGCAACACAAAATTTTTTTTCTTTTGGGAACTCCACTACATACTTATATATGTGGAGATACTGGCTGCGACTCGGTTTTACTCAGAAAACTGCAGGAAATTGAAACCAGCACTAGGAAACAGACTGAGAATCCAGAGTAAGTGTTTCTCCTGCAACCCGTTCCCATTGTGCTAGATGAAGGATAGTCTCTCCACATGCTCATTTCTGAGGGAAAACTGTGTGTGAAATCCGTCCTACAACTTAGCTTGTTGGGACATAATGTTTGTTTTCATATGGGTATTCGACTACCTATATATATACATGTGAACGTACCTTCTCCAAAATGGTTTCAGAGTGAAAATTGTAGGAACTTCAATCCGGCACTAAGAATCAGACTGAGAATCCATAGTATTTATTTCACCAGCAACCTGTTCCACTTGTGCTAGATGAATGAACGACTCTCCACATGCTCAGTTCTGAGAGATAATTGTGTGTGAAAGCCGTCCTTCAATTATCTTGTTGGGAACAAAAAATTTCTTTTCATTTGGAATCTCCACTACATACGTAATATTTGTAGGTGATGGGTACAACACGGTTATACAGTTAAAATTGCAGGAATCTCAAACCGGCAAATGTAAACAGCCTGAGAAACCAGAGTAAGTGTTCCTTCTTCCACCCGTGCCTTTGTGCTAGATGAAAGAGCGTCTATCCACACACTCTGTTCTGTGAGATAAGTGTGTATGAAAGTCGTACTTCACCTAGCTTCTTGGGAATTCAAATATACTTTTTGTTGGAAACTCTTATAAATACATATATATGGATAAGTACAGGATCCAACTCGGTTTTGCAGTGAAAACTACAGAAACTTCAAACAGGCACTAGGAAACAGACTGAGAAACCAGTCTAAGTGTTTTCCTGGCAACTCTTTCCCATTGTGAGAGATGAATGAACGTCTCACCACTTACTCAGTTCTCAGAGATTAGTGTGTGTGACAGACTGCCTTGACCAAGCTTGTTGGGAACACAAAGTTTCTTTTCAGTTTCAAACCCCTATATGTACATATATATGGGGATGTACTACCTCCAACTAAGATTTTCCGTGAAATTTCTGGGAACTTCAAACCAACACTAGGAATCAGACTGAGAATCCATAGTATTTATTTCACCAGCAACCCGTTCCGATTGTGCTAGATGAACGAACATCTCTCCCCAAGTTCAGTTCTGAGAGATAAGTGTGTGTAAAAACCTTTCTTCATCTAGCTTGTGGGAAGCACAAACTTCCTTTTCAGTTGCAAACTAGAATACATATATATATATATATATATATATATATATATATATATATATATATATATATATGTGGAGATACTGGATCCACTCGGTTTTACAGTGAAAACCACAGGAATTTCAATCTAGCAATAGGAAACAGACTGAGAAACCAAAGTAAGTGTTTCTCCAGCAACCTGTTCCTTCTGTGCTAGATGAATGAACGCCTCTCCACATGCTCAGTTCTGAGAGACACATGTGTGTGAAATCCGTCGTTCAACTAGCTTGTTGCGAACACAAATTTCTTTTCAGTTGGAAACCCCAATACATGCATATATATGTGTAGGTAAAGGCTCCAACTCATTTTCACAGTGAAAACAGAAGGAACTTCAAACCGGCACTAGGAAACAGACTGAGAAACAAGAGTTGGTTTTCTCCTTCAACCCCTTCCTTTGAGCTAGATGAAGAATATTCTCTCCACATGCTCTGTTCTGAGAGATAAGTGCGTGTGAAAGTCGTCCTTAAACTAGCTTGTGGGGAACACAAAGTTTGTTTTCAATTTCAAACTCACTATGTAGATATATATGGGGATGCACTAGCTCCAACTCAGATTTACAGTGAAAACTGCTGGAACTTCAAACTGGCACTAGGAAACAGACCTAGAATCCAGAGTATGTGTTTCAAAAGCCACCAGATCCCTTTGTGCTAGATGAATGAAACACTCTCCACATGCTCAGTTCTGAGAATTTAGTGTTTTTTGATAGTCGTCCTTCAATTATAATGTTGGGAACATAAAGTTTCTTTTCATTTCGTATCTCCACTACATACATATATATTTGTATTTTATGGCTACAACTCTGTCTTACAGTTAAAACTGCGGGAACTTCAAACCGGCCAAAGTACACAGACTGAGACACCAGAGTAAGTGTCTCCTGCCACATGTGCCTTTGTGCTAGATGAAAGAACGTCTGTCCACATGCTCAAATCTGAGATATAAGTGTACGTGAAACCGTCCTTCAAATTGCTTGTTGGGAACACTAAGTTTCTTTTCAGCTGGAAACACCACTACATACATATGTATGATGAGTTACAGGCTCCAACAACGTTTACAGTGAAAACTGCAGGAACTTCAAACCGGCACTTTGAAACAGACTGAGAAACCAGAGCAAGTGATTCTCCTGCAACCCATTCCCTTTAGGCTACATAAACGAACATATCTCAAGATGCTCATTTCTGAGAGATATTTGTGTGTGAAAGCCGTCCTTCAACTAGCTTGATGGGAACAGAAATTTTCTTTTCAGTTGAATATTCCAGTATATACATATATGGGGAGTTTCAGTCTCTGACTCGGTTTTACAGTGAAAACTGCAGGAACTTCAAACAGGCACTAGGAAATAGTCTGAGAACCCAGAGTAAGTGTTTCTCCAGCAACCCGTTCCGTTTTTGCTAGATGAACGGATGTCTCTCCACGTGCTCAGTTCTGAGAGATAAGTGTGTGTGAAAGCCGTCCTTCAGCTATCTTGTTGGCAACACAAAATTTTTTTTCTTTTGGGAACTCCACTACATACTTATATATGTGGAGATACTGGCTGCGACTCGGTTTTACTCAGAAAACTGCAGGAAATTGAAACCAGCACTAGGAAACAGACTGAGAATCCAGAGTAAGTGTTTCTCCTGCAACCCGTTCCCATTGTGCTAGATGAAGGATAGTCTCTCCACATGCTCATTTCTGAGGGAAAACTGTGTGTGAAATCCGTCCTACAACTTAGCTTGTTGGGACATAATGTTTGTTTTCATATGGGTATTCGACTACCTATATATATACATGTGAACGTACCTTCTCCAAAATGGTTTCAGAGTGAAAATTGTAGGAACTTCAATCCGGCACTAAGAATCAGACTGAGAATCCATAGTATTTATTTCACCAGCAACCTGTTCCACTTGTGCTAGATGAATGAACGACTCTCCACATGCTCAGTTCTGAGAGATAATTGTGTGTGAAAGCCGTCCTTCAATTATCTTGTTGGGAACAAAAATTTCTTTTCATTTGGAATCTCCACTACATACGTAATATTTGTAGGTGATGGGTACAACACGGTTATACAGTTAAAATTGCAGGAATCTCAAACCGGCAAATGTAAACAGCCTGAGAAACCAGAGTAAGTGTTCCTTCTTCCACCCGTGCCTTTGTGCTAGATGAAAGAGCGTCTATCCACACACTCTGTTCTGTGAGATAAGTGTGTATGAAAGTCGTACTTCACCTAGCTTCTTGGGAATTCAAATATACTTTTTGTTGGAAACTCTTATAAATACATATATATGGATAAGTACAGGATCCAACTCGGTTTTGCAGTGAAAACTACAGAAACTTCAAACAGGCACTAGGAAACAGACTGAGAAACCAGTCTAAGTGTTTTCCTGGCAACTCTTTCCCATTGTGAGAGATGAATGAACGTCTCACCACTTACTCAGTTCTCAGAGATTAGTGTGTGTGACAGACTTCCTTGACCAAGCTTGTTGGGAACACAAAGTTTCTTTTCAGTTTCAAACCCCTATATGTACATATATATGGGGATGTACTACCTCCAACTAAGATTTTCCGTGAAATTTCTGGGAACTTCAAACCAACACTAGGAATCAGACTGAGAATCCATAGTATTTATTTCACCAGCAACCCGTTCCGATTGTGCTAGATGAACGAACATCTCTCCCCAAGTTCAGTTCTGAGAGATAAGTGTGTGTAAAAACCTTTCTTCATCTAGCTTGTGGGAAGCACAAACTTCCTTTTCAGTTGCAAACTAGAATACATATATATATATATATATGTGGAGATACTGGATCCACTCGGTTTTACAGTGAAAACCACAGGAATTTCAATCTAGCAATAGGAAACAGACTGAGAAACCAAAGTAAGTGTTTCTCCAGCAACCTGTTCCTTCTGTGCTAGATGAATGAACGCCTCTCCACATGCTCAGTTCTGAGAGACACATGTGTGTGAAATCCGTCGTTCAACTAGCTTGTTGCGAACACAAATTTCTTTTCAGTTGGAAACCCCAATACATGCATATATATGTGTAGGTAAAGGCTCCAACTCATTTTCACAGTGAAAACAGAAGGAACTTCAAACCGGCACTAGGAAACAGACTGAGAAACAAGAGTTGGTTTTCTCCTTCAACCCCTTCCTTTGAGCTAGATGAAGAATATTCTCTCCACATGCTCTGTTCTGAGAGATAAGTGCGTGTGAAAGTCGTCCTTAAACTAGCTTGTGGGGAACACAAAGTTTGTTTTCAATTTCAAACTCACTATGTAGATATATATGGGGATGCACTAGCTCCAACTCAGATTTACAGTGAAAACTGCTGGAACTTCAAACTGGCACTAGGAAACAGACCTAGAATCCAGAGTATGTGTTTCAAAAGCAACCAGTTCCCTTTGTGCTAGATGAATGAAACACTCTCCACATGCTCAGTTCTGAGAATTTAGTGTTTTTTGATAGTCGTCCTTCAATTATAATGTTGGGAACATAAAGTTTCTTTTCATTTCGTATCTCCACTACATACATATATATTTGTAGGTTATGGCTACAATTCTGCCTTACAGTTAAAACTGCGGGAACTTCAAACCGGCCAAAGTACACAGACTGAGACACCAGAGTAAGTGTCTCCTGCCACATGTGCCTTTGTGCTAGATGAAAGAACGTCTGTCCACATGCTCAAATCTGAGATATAAGTGTACGTGAAACCGTCCTTCAAATTGCTTGTTGGGAACACTAAGTTTCTTTTCAGCTGGAAACACCACTACATACATATGTATGATGAGTTACAGGCTCCAACAACGTTTACAGTGAAAACTGCAGGAACTTCAAACCGGCACTTTGAAACAGACTGAGAAACCAGAGCAAGTGATTCTCCTGCAACCCATTCCCTTTAGGCTACATAAACGAACATGTCTCAAGATGCTCATTTCTGAGAGATATTTGTGTGTGAAAGCCGTCCTTCAACTAGCTTGATGGGAACAGAAATTTTCTTTTCAGTTGAATATTCCAGTATATACATATATGGGGAGTTTCAGTCTCTGACTCGGTTTTACAGTGAAAACTGCAGGAACTTCAAACAGGCACTAGGAAATAGTCTGAGAACCCAGAGTAAGTGTTTCTCCAGCAACCCGTTCCGTTTTTGCTAGATGAACGGATGTCTCTCCACGTGCTCAGTTCTGAGAGATAAGTGTGTGTGAAAGCCGTCCTTCAGCTATCTTGTTGGCAACACAAAATTTTTTTTCTTTTGGGAACTCCACTACATACTTATATATGTGGAGATACTGGCTGCGACTCGGTTTTACTCAGAAAACTGCAGGAAATTGAAACCAGCACTAGGAAACAGACTGAGAATCCAGAGTAAGTGTTTCTCCTGCAACCCGTTCCCATTGTGCTAGATGAAGGATAGTCTCTCCACATGCTCATTTCTGAGGGAAAACTGTGTGTGAAATCCGTCCTACAACTTAGCTTGTTGGGACATAATGTTTGTTTTCATATGGGTATTCGACTACCTATATATATACATGTGAACGTACCTTCTCCAAAATGGTTTCAGAGTGAAAATTGTAGGAACTTCAATCCGGCACTAAGAATCAGACTGAGAATCCATAGTATTTATTTCACCAGCAACCTGTTCCACTTGTGCTAGATGAATGAACGACTCTCCACATGCTCAGTTCTGAGAGATAATTGTGTGTGAAAGCCGTCCTTCAATTATCTTGTTGGGAACAAAAAATTTCTTTTCATTTGGAATCTCCACTACATACGTAATATTTGTAGGTGATGGGTACAACACGGTTATACAGTTAAAATTGCAGGAATCTCAAACCGGCAAATGTAAACAGCCTGAGAAACCAGAGTAAGTGTTCCTTCTTCCACCCGTGCCTTTGTGCTAGATGAAAGAGCGTCTATCCACACACTCTGTTCTGTGAGATAAGTGTGTATGAAAGTCGTACTTCACCTAGCTTCTTGGGAATTCAAATATACTTTTTGTTGGAAACTCTTATAAATACATATATATGGATAAGTACAGGATCCAACTCGGTTTTGCAGTGAAAACTACAGAAACTTCAAACAGGCACTAGGAAACAGACTGAGAAACCAGTCTAAGTGTTTTCCTGGCAACTCTTTCCCATTGTGAGAGATGAATGAACGTCTCACCACTTACTCAGTTCTCAGAGATTAGTGTGTGTGACAGACTTCCTTGACCAAGCTTGTTGGGAACACAAAGTTTCTTTTCAGTTTCAAACCCCTATATGTACATATATATGGGGATGTACTACCTCCAACTAAGATTTTCCGTGAAATTTCTGGGAACTTCAAACCAACACTAGGAATCAGACTGAGAATCCATAGTATTTATTTCACCAGCAACCCGTTCCGATTGTGCTAGATGAACGAACATCTCTCCCCAAGTTCAGTTCTGAGAGATAAGTGTGTGTAAAAACCTTTCTTCATCTAGCTTGTGGGAAGCACAAACTTCCTTTTCAGTTGCAAACTAGAATACATATATATATATATATATATATATATATATATATATATATATATATATATATATATATATATATATATATGGAGATACTGGATCCACTCGGTTTTACAGTGAAAACCACAGGAATTTCAATCTAGCAATAGGAAACAGACTGAGAAACCAAAGTAAGTGTTTCTCCAGCAACCTGTTCCTTCTGTGCTAGATGAATGAACGCCTCTCCACATGCTCAGTTCTGAGAGACACATGTGTGTGAAATCCGTCGTTCAACTAGCTTGTTGCGAACACAAATTTCTTTTCAGTTGGAAACCCCAATACATGCATATATATGTGTAGGTAAAGGCTCCAACTCATTTTCACAGTGAAAACAGAAGGAACTTCAAACCGGCACTAGGAAACAGACTGAGAAACAAGAGTTGGTTTTCTCCTTCAACCCCTTCCTTTGAGCTAGATGAAGAATATTCTCTCCACATGCTCTGTTCTGAGAGATAAGTGCGTGTGAAAGTCGTCCTTAAACTAGCTTGTGGGGAACACAAAGTTTGTTTTCAATTTCAAACTCACTATGTAGATATATATGGGGATGCACTAGCTCCAACTCAGATTTACAGTGAAAACTGCTGGAACTTCAAACTGGCACTAGGAAACAGACCTAGAATCCAGAGTATGTGTTTCAAAAGCAACCAGTTCCCTTTGTGCTAGATGAATGAAACACTCTCCACATGCTCAGTTCTGAGAATTTAGTGTTTTTTGATAGTCGTCCTTCAATTATAATGTTGGGAACATAAAGTTTCTTTTCATTTCGTATCTCCACTACATACATATATATTTGTAGGTTATGGCTACAATTCTGCCTTACAGTTAAAACTGCGGGAACTTCAAACCGGCCAAAGTACACAGACTGAGACACCAGAGTAAGTGTCTCCTGCCACATGTGCCTTTGTGCTAGATGAAAGAACGTCTGTCCACATGCTCAAATCTGAGATATAAGTGTACGTGAAACCGTCCTTCAAATTGCTTGTTGGGAACACTAAGTTTCTTTTCAGCTGGAAACACCACTACATACATATGTATGATGAGTTACAGGCTCCAACAACGTTTACAGTGAAAACTGCAGGAACTTCAAACCGGCACTTTGAAACAGACTGAGAAACCAGAGCAAGTGATTCTCCTGCAACCCATTCCCTTTAGGCTACATAAACGAACATGTCTCAAGATGCTCATTTCTGAGAGATATTTGTGTGTGAAAGCCGTCCTTCAACTAGCTTGATGGGAACAGAAATTTTCTTTTCAGTTGAATATTCCAGTATATACATATATGGGGAGTTTCAGTCTCTGACTCGGTTTTACAGTGAAAACTGCAGGAACTTCAAACAGGCACTAGGAAATAGTCTGAGAACCCAGAGTAAGTGTTTCTCCAGCAACCCGTTCCGTTTTTGCTAGATGAACGGATGTCTCTCCACGTGCTCAGTTCTGAGAGATAAGTGTGTGTGAAAGCCGTCCTTCAGCTATCTTGTTGGCAACACAAAATTTTTTTTCTTTTGGGAACTCCACTACATACTTATATATGTGGAGATACTGGCTGCGACTCGGTTTTACTCAGATAACTGCAGGAAATTGAAACCAGCACTAGGAAACAGACTGAGAATCCAGAGTAAGTGTTTCTCCTGCAACCCGTTCCCATTGTGCTAGATGAAGGATAGTCTCTCCACATGCTCATTTCTGAGGGAAAACTGTGTGTGAAATCCGTCCTACAACTTAGCTTGTTGGGACATAATGTTTGTTTTCATATGGGTATTCGACTACCTATATATATACATGTGAACGTACCTTCTCCAAAATGGTTTCAGAGTGAAAATTGTAGGAACTTCAATCCGGCACTAAGAATCAGACTGAGAATCCATAGTATTTATTTCACCAGCAACCTGTTCCACTTGTGCTAGATGAATGAACGACTCTCCACATGCTCAGTTCTGAGAGATAATTGTGTGTGAAAGCCGTCCTTCAATTATCTTGTTGGGAACAAAAAATTTCTTTTCATTTGGAATCTCCGCTACATACGTAATATTTGTAGGTGATGGGTACAACACGGTTATACAGTTAAAATTGCAGGAATCTCAAACCGGCCAAAGTACACAGACTGAGACACCAGAGTAAGTGTTCCTTCTTCCACCCGTGCCTTTGTGCTAGATGAAAGAGCGTCTATCCACACACTCTGTTCTGTGAGATAAGTGTGTATGAAAGTCGTACTTCACCTAGCTTCTTGGGAATTCAAATATACTTTTTGTTGGAAACTCTTATAAATACATATATATGGATAAGTACAGGATCCAACTCGGTTTTGCAGTGAAAACTACAGAAACTTCAAACAGGCACTAGGAAACAGACTGAGAAACCAGTCTAAGTGTTTTCCTGGCAACTCTTTCCCATTGTGAGAGATGAATGAACGTCTCACCACTTACTCAGTTCTCAGAGATTAGTGTGTGTGACAGACTTCCTTGACCAAGCTTGTTGGGAACACAAAGTTTCTTTTCAGTTTCAAACCCCTATATGTACATATATATGGGGATGTACTACCTCCAACTAAGATTTTCCGTGAAATTTCTGGGAACTTCAAACCAACACTAGGAATCAGACTGAGAATCCATAGTATTTATTTCACCAGCAACCCGTTCCGATTGTGCTAGATGAACGAACATCTCTCCCCAAGTTCAGTTCTGAGAGATAAGTGTGTGTAAAAACCTTTCTTCATCTAGCTTGTGGGAAGCACAAACTTCCTTTTCAGTTGCAAACTAGAATACATATATATATATATATATGTGGAGATACTGGATCCACTCGGTTTTACAGTGAAAACCACAGGAATTTCAATCTAGCAATAGGAAACAGACTGAGAAACCAAAGTAAGTGTTTCTCCAGCAACCTGTTCCTTCTGTGCTAGATGAATGAACGCCTCTCCACATGCTCAGTTCTGAGAGACACATGTGTGTGAAATCCGTCGTTCAACTAGCTTGTTGCGAACACAAATTTCTTTTCAGTTGGAAACCCCAATACATGCATATATATGTGTAGGTAAAGGCTCCAACTCATTTTCACAGTGAAAACAGAAGGAACTTCAAACCGGCACTAGGAAACAGACTGAGAAACAAGAGTTGGTTTTCTCCTTCAACCCCTTCCTTTGAGCTAGATGAAGAATATTCTCTCCACATGCTCTGTTCTGAGAGATAAGTGCGTGTGAAAGTCGTCCTTAAACTAGCTTGTGGGGAACACAAAGTTTGTTTTCAATTTCAAACTCACTATGTAGATATATATGGGGATGCACTAGCTCCAACTCAGATTTACAGTGAAAACTGCTGGAACTTCAAACTGGCACTAGGAAACAGACCTAGAATCCAGAGTATGTGTTTCAAAAGCAACCAGTTCCCTTTGTGCTAGATGAATGAAACACTCTCCACATGCTCAGTTCTGAGAATTTAGTGTTTTTTGATAGTCGTCCTTCAATTATAATGTTGGGAACATAAAGTTTCTTTTCATTTCGTATCTCCACTACATACATATATATTTGTAGGTTATGGCTACAATTCTGCCTTACAGTTAAAACTGCGGGAACTTCAAACCGGCCAAAGTACACAGACTGAGACACCAGAGTAAGTGTCTCCTGCCACATGTGCCTTTGTGCTAGATGAAAGAACGTCTGTCCACATGCTCAAATCTGAGATATAAGTGTACGTGAAACCGTCCTTCAAATTGCTTGTTGGGAACACTAAGTTTCTTTTCAGCTGGAAACACCACTACATACATATGTATGATGAGTTACAGGCTCCAACAACGTTTACAGTGAAAACTGCAGGAACTTCAAACCGGCACTTTGAAACAGACTGAGAAACCAGAGCAAGTGATTCTCCTGCAACCCATTCCCTTTAGGCTACATAAACGAACATGTCTCAAGATGCTCATTTCTGAGAGATATTTGTGTGTGAAAGCCGTCCTTCAACTAGCTTGATGGGAACAGAAATTTTCTTTTCAGTTGAATATTCCAGTATATACATATATGGGGAGTTTCAGTCTCTGACTCGGTTTTACAGTGAAAACTGCAGGAACTTCAAACAGGCACTAGGAAATAGTCTGAGAACCCAGAGTAAGTGTTTCTCCAGCAACCCGTTCCGTTTTTGCTAGATGAACGGATGTCTCTCCACGTGCTCAGTTCTGAGAGATAAGTGTGTGTGAAAGCCGTCCTTCAGCTATCTTGTTGGCAACACAAAATTTTTTTTCTTTTGGGAACTCCACTACATACTTATATATGTGGAGATACTGGCTGCGACTCGGTTTTACTCAGAAAACTGCAGGAAATTGAAACCAGCACTAGGAAACAGACTGAGAATCCAGAGTAAGTGTTTCTCCTGCAACCCGTTCCCATTGTGCTAGATGAAGGATAGTCTCTCCACATGCTCATTTCTGAGGGAAAACTGTGTGTGAAATCCGTCCTACAACTTAGCTTGTTGGGACATAATGTTTGTTTTCATATGGGTATTCGACTACCTATATATATACATGTGAACGTACCTTCTCCAAAATGGTTTCAGAGTGAAAATTGTAGGAACTTCAATCCGGCACTAAGAATCAGACTGAGAATCCATAGTATTTATTTCACCAGCAACCTGTTCCACTTGTGCTAGATGAATGAACGACTCTCCACATGCTCAGTTCTGAGAGATAATTGTGTGTGAAAGCCGTCCTTCAATTATCTTGTTGGGAACAAAAAATTTCTTTTCATTTGGAATCTCCGCTACATACGTAATATTTGTAGGTGATGGGTACAACACGGTTATACAGTTAAAATTGCAGGAATCTCAAACCGGCCAAAGTACACAGACTGAGACACCAGAGTAAGTGTTCCTTCTTCCACCCGTGCCTTTGTGCTAGATGAAAGAGCGTCTATCCACACACTCTGTTCTGTGAGATAAGTGTGTATGAAAGTCGTACTTCACCTAGCTTCTTGGGAATTCAAATATACTTTTTGTTGGAAACTCTTATAAATACATATATATGGATAAGTACAGGATCCAACTCGGTTTTGCAGTGAAAACTACAGAAACTTCAAACAGGCACTAGGAAACAGACTGAGAAACCAGTCTAAGTGTTTTCCTGGCAACTCTTTCCCATTGTGAGAGATGAATGAACGTCTCACCACTTACTCAGTTCTCAGAGATTAGTGTGTGTGACAGACTTCCTTGACCAAGCTTGTTGGGAACACAAAGTTTCTTTTCAGTTTCAAACCCCTATATGTACATATATATGGGGATGTACTACCTCCAACTAAGATTTTCCGTGAAATTTCTGGGAACTTCAAACCAACACTAGGAATCAGACTGAGAATCCATAGTATTTATTTCACCAGCAACCCGTTCCGATTGTGCTAGATGAACGAACATCTCTCCCCAAGTTCAGTTCTGAGAGATAAGTGTGTGTAAAAACCTTTCTTCATCTAGCTTGTGGGAAGCACAAACTTCCTTTTCAGTTGCAAACTAGAATATATATATATATATATATATATATGTGGAGATACTGGATCCACTCGGTTTTACAGTGAAAACCACAGGAATTTCAATCTAGCAATAGGAAACAGACTGAGAAACCAAAGTAAGTGTTTCTCCAGCAACCTGTTCCTTCTGTGCTAGATGAATGAACGCCTCTCCACATGCTCAGTTCTGAGAGACACATGTGTGTGAAATCCGTCGTTCAACTAGCTTGTTGCGAACACAAATTTCTTTTCAGTTGGAAACCCCAATACATGCATATATATGTGTAGGTAAAGGCTCCAACTCATTTTCACAGTGAAAACAGAAAGAACTTCAAACCGGCACTAGGAAACAGACTGAGAAACAAGAGTTGGTTTTCTCCTTCAACCCCTTCCTTTGAGCTAGATGAAGAATATTCTCTCCACATGCTCTGTTCTGAGAGATAAGTGCGTGTGAAAGTCGTCCTTAAACTAGCTTGTGGGGAACACAAAGTTTGTTTTCAATTTCAAACTCACTATGTAGATATATATGGGGATGCACTAGCTCCAACTCAGATTTACAGTGAAAACTGCTGGAACTTCAAACTGGCACTAGGAAACAGACCTAGAATCCAGAGTATGTGTTTCAAAAGCAACCAGTTCCCTTTGTGCTAGATGAATGAAACACTCTCCACATGCTCAGTTCTGAGAATTTAGTGTTTTTTGATAGTCGTCCTTCAATTATAATGTTGGGAACATAAAGTTTCTTTTCATTTCGTATCTCCACTACATACATATATATTTGTAGGTTATGGCTACAATTCTGCCTTACAGTTAAAACTGCGGGAACTTCAAACCGGCCAAAGTACACAGACTGAGACACCAGAGTAAGTGTCTCCTGCCACATGTGCCTTTGTGCTAGATGAAAGAACGTCTGTCCACATGCTCAAATCTGAGATATAAGTGTACGTGAAACCGTCCTTCAAATTGCTTGTTGGGAACACTAAGTTTCTTTTCAGCTGGAAACACCACTACATACATATGTATGATGAGTTACAGGCTCCAACAACGTTTACAGTGAAAACTGCAGGAACTTCAAACCGGCACTTTGAAACAGACTGAGAAACCAGAGCAAGTGATTCTCCTGCAACCCATTCCCTTTAGGCTACATAAACGAACATGTCTCAAGATGCTCATTTCTGAGAGATATTTGTGTGTGAAAGCCGTCCTTCAACTAGCTTGATGGGAACAGAAATTTTCTTTTCAGTTGAATATTCCAGTATATACATATATGGGGAGTTTCAGTCTCTGACTCGGTTTTACAGTGAAAACTGCAGGAACTTCAAACAGGCACTAGGAAATAGTCTGAGAACCCAGAGTAAGTGTTTCTCCAGCAACCCGTTCCGTTTTTGCTAGATGAACGGATGTCTCTCCACGTGCTCAGTTCTGAGAGATAAGTGTGTGTGAAAGCCGTCCTTCAGCTATCTTGTTGGCAACACAAAATTTTTTTTCTTTTGGGAACTCCACTACATACTTATATATGTGGAGATACTGGCTGCGACTCGGTTTTACTCAGAAAACTGCAGGAAATTGAAACCAGCACTAGGAAACAGACTGAGAATCCAGAGTAAGTGTTTCTCCTGCAACCCGTTCCCATTGTGCTAGATGAAGGATAGTCTCTCCACATGCTCATTTCTGAGGGAAAACTGTGTGTGAAATCCGTCCTACAACTTAGCTTGTTGGGACATAATGTTTGTTTTCATATGGGTATTCGACTACCTATATATATACATGTGAACGTACCTTCTCCAAAATGGTTTCAGAGTGAAAATTGTAGGAACTTCAATCCGGCACTAAGAATCAGACTGAGAATCCATAGTATTTATTTCACCAGCAACCTGTTCCACTTGTGCTAGATGAATGAACGACTCTCCACATGCTCAGTTCTGAGAGATAATTGTGTGTGAAAGCCGTCCTTCAATTATCTTGTTGGGAACAAAAAATTTCTTTTCATTTGGAATCTCCGCTACATACGTAATATTTGTAGGTGATGGGTACAACACGGTTATACAGTTAAAATTGCAGGAATCTCAAACCGGCCAAAGTACACAGACTGAGACACCAGAGTAAGTGTTCCTTCTTCCACCCGTGCCTTTGTGCTAGATGAAAGAGCGTCTATCCACACACTCTGTTCTGTGAGATAAGTGTGTATGAAAGTCGTACTTCACCTAGCTTCTTGGGAATTCAAATATACTTTTTGTTGGAAACTCTTATAAATACATATATATGGATAAGTACAGGATCCAACTCGGTTTTGCAGTGAAAACTACAGAAACTTCAAACAGGCACTAGGAAACAGACTGAGAAACCAGTCTAAGTGTTTTCCTGGCAACTCTTTCCCATTGTGAGAGATGAATGAACGTCTCACCACTTACTCAGTTCTCAGAGATTAGTGTGTGTGACAGACTTCCTTGACCAAGCTTGTTGGGAACACAAAGTTTCTTTTCAGTTTCAAACCCCTATATGTACATATATATGGGGATGTACTACCTCCAACTAAGATTTTCCGTGAAATTTCTGGGAACTTCAAACCAACACTAGGAATCAGACTGAGAATCCATAGTATTTATTTCACCAGCAACCCGTTCCGATTGTGCTAGATGAACGAACATCTCTCCCCAAGTTCAGTTCTGAGAGATAAGTGTGTGTAAAAACCTTTCTTCATCTAGCTTGTGGGAAGCACAAACTTCCTTTTCAGTTGCAAACTAGAATATATATATATATATATATATATATGTGGAGATACTGGATCCACTCGGTTTTACAGTGAAAACCACAGGAATTTCAATCTAGCAATAGGAAACAGACTGAGAAACCAAAGTAAGTGTTTCTCCAGCAACCTGTTCCTTCTGTGCTAGATGAATGAACGCCTCTCCACATGCTCAGTTCTGAGAGACACATGTGTGTGAAATCCGTCGTTCAACTAGCTTGTTGCGAACACAAATTTCTTTTCAGTTGGAAACCCCAATACATGCATATATATGTGTAGGTAAAGGCTCCAACTCATTTTCACAGTGAAAACAGAAGGAACTTCAAACCGGCACTAGGAAACAGACTGAGAAACAAGAGTTGGTTTTCTCCTTCAACCCCTTCCTTTGAGCTAGATGAAGAATATTCTCTCCACATGCTCTGTTCTGAGAGATAAGTGCGTGTGAAAGTCGTCCTTAAACTAGCTTGTGGGGAACACAAAGTTTGTTTTCAATTTCAAACTCACTATGTAGATATATATGGGGATGCACTAGCTCCAACTCAGATTTACAGTGAAAACTGCTGGAACTTCAAACTGGCACTAGGAAACAGACCTAGAATCCAGAGTATGTGTTTCAAAAGCAACCAGTTCCCTTTGTGCTAGATGAATGAAACACTCTCCACATGCTCAGTTCTGAGAATTTAGTGTTTTTTGATAGTCGTCCTTCAATTATAATGTTGGGAACATAAAGTTTCTTTTCATTTCGTATCTCCACTACATACATGTCCACATGCTCAAATCTGAGATATAAGTGTACGTGAAACCGTCCTTCAAATTGCTTGTTGGGAACACTAAGTTTCTTTTCAGCTGGAAACACCACTACATACATATGTATGATGAGTTACAGGCTCCAACAACGTTTACAGTGAAAACTGCAGGAACTTCAAACCGGCACTTTGAAACAGACTGAGAAACCAGAGCAAGTGATTCTCCTGCAACCCATTCCCTTTAGGCTACATAAACGAACATGTCTCAAGATGCTCATTTCTGAGAGATATTTGTGTGTGAAAGCCGTCCTTCAACTAGCTTGATGGGAACAGAAATTTTCTTTTCAGTTGAATATTCCAGTATATACATATATGGGGAGTTTCAGTCTCTGACTCGGTTTTACAGTGAAAACTGCAGGAACTTCAAACAGGCACTAGGAAATAGTCTGAGAACCCAGAGTAAGTGTTTCTCCAGCAACCCGTTCCGTTTTTGCTAGATGAACGGATGTCTCTCCACGTGCTCAGTTCTGAGAGATAAGTGTGTGTGAAAGCCGTCCTTCAGCTATCTTGTTGGCAACACAAAATTTTTTTTCTTTTGGGAACTCCACTACATACTTATATATGTGGAGATACTGGCTGCGACTCGGTTTTACTCAGAAAACTGCAGGAAATTGAAACCAGCACTAGGAAACAGACTGAGAATCCAGAGTAAGTGTTTCTCCTGCAACCCGTTCCCATTGTGCTAGATGAAGGATAGTCTCTCCACATGCTCATTTCTGAGGGAAAACTGTGTGTGAAATCCGTCCTACAACTTAGCTTGTTGGGACATAATGTTTGTTTTCATATGGGTATTCGACTACCTATATATATACATGTGAACGTACCTTCTCCAAAATGGTTTCAGAGTGAAAATTGTAGGAACTTCAATCCGGCACTAAGAATCAGACTGAGAATCCATAGTATTTATTTCACCAGCAACCTGTTCCACTTGTGCTAGATGAATGAACGACTCTCCACATGCTCAGTTCTGAGAGATAATTGTGTGTGAAAGCCGTCCTTCAATTATCTTGTTGGGAACAAAAAATTTCTTTTCATTTGGAATCTCCGCTACATACGTAATATTTGTAGGTGATGGGTACAACACGGTTATACAGTTAAAATTGCAGGAATCTCAAACCGGCCAAAGTACACAGACTGAGACACCAGAGTAAGTGTTCCTTCTTCCACCCGTGCCTTTGTGCTAGATGAAAGAGCGTCTATCCACACACTCTGTTCTGTGAGATAAGTGTGTATGAAAGTCGTACTTCACCTAGCTTCTTGGGAATTCAAATATACTTTTTGTTGGAAACTCTTATAAATACATATATATGGATAAGTACAGGATCCAACTCGGTTTTGCAGTGAAAACTACAGAAACTTCAAACAGGCACTAGGAAACAGACTGAGAAACCAGTCTAAGTGTTTTCCTGGCAACTCTTTCCCATTGTGAGAGATGAATGAACGTCTCACCACTTACTCAGTTCTCAGAGATTAGTGTGTGTGACAGACTTCCTTGACCAAGCTTGTTGGGAACACAAAGTTTCTTTTCAGTTTCAAACCCCTATATGTACATATATATGGGGATGTACTACCTCCAACTAAGATTTTCCGTGAAATTTCTGGGAACTTCAAACCAACACTAGGAATCAGACTGAGAATCCATAGTATTTATTTCACCAGCAACCCGTTCCGATTGTGCTAGATGAACGAACATCTCTCCCCAAGTTCAGTTCTGAGAGATAAGTGTGTGTAAAAACCTTTCTTCATCTAGCTTGTGGGAAGCACAAACTTCCTTTTCAGTTGCAAACTGGAATACTTATATATATATATGTATATATATATATATATATATATGTGGAGATACTGGATCCACTCGGTTTTACAGTGAAAACCACAGGAATTTCAATCTAGCAATAGGAAACAGACTGAGAAACCAAAGTAAGTGTTTCTCCAGCAACCTGTTCCTTCTGTGCTAGATGAATGAACGCCTCTCCACATGCTCAGTTCTGAGAGACACATGTGTGTGAAATCCGTCGTTCAACTAGCTTGTTGCGAACACAAATTTCTTTTCAGTTGGAAACCCCAATACATGCATATATATGTGTAGGTAAAGGCTCCAACTCATTTTCACAGTGAAAACAGAAGGAACTTCAAACCGGCACTAGGAAACAGACTGAGAAACAAGAGTTGGTTTTCTCCTTCAACCCCTTCCTTTGAGCTAGATGAAGAATATTCTCTCCACATGCTCTGTTCTGAGAGATAAGTGCGTGTGAAAGTCGTCCTTAAACTAGCTTGTGGGGAACACAAAGTTTGTTTTCAATTTCAAACTCACTATGTAGATATATATGGGGATGCACTAGCTCCAACTCAGATTTACAGTGAAAACTGCTGGAACTTCAAACTGGCACTAGGAAACAGACCTAGAATCCAGAGTATGTGTTTCAAAAGCAACCAGTTCCCTTTGTGCTAGATGAATGAAACACTCTCCACATGCTCAGTTCTGAGAATTTAGTGTTTTTTGATAGTCGTCCTTCAATTATAATGTTGGGAACATAAAGTTTCTTTTCATTTCGTATCTCCACTACATACATATATATTTGTAGGTTATGGCTACAACTCTGCCTTACAGTTAAAACTGCGGGAACTTCAAACCGGCCAAAGTACACAGACTGAGACACCAGAGTAAGTGTCTCCTGCCACATGTGCCTTTGTGCTAGATGAAAGAACGTCTGTCCACATGCTCAAATCTGAGATATAAGTGTACGTGAAACCGTCCTTCAAATTGCTTGTTGGGAACACTAAGTTTCTTTTCAGCTGGAAACACCACTACATACATATGTATGATGAGTTACAGGCTCCAACAACGTTTACAGTGAAAACTGCAGGAACTTCAAACCGGCACTTTGAAACAGACTGAGAAACCAGAGCAAGTGATTCTCCTGCAACCCATTCCCTTTAGGCTACATAAACGAACATGTCTCAAGATGCTCATTTCTGAGAGATATTTGTGTGTGAAAGCCGTCCTTCAACTAGCTTGATGGGAACAGAAATTTTCTTTTCAGTTGAATATTCCAGTATATACATATATGGGGAGTTTCAGTCTCTGACTCGGCTTTACAGTGAAAACTGCAGGAACTTCAAACAGGCACTAGGAAATAGTCTGAGAACCCAGAGTAAGTGTTTCTCCAGCAACCCGTTCCGTTTTTGCTAGATGAACGGATGTCTCTCCACGTGCTCAGTTCTGAGAGATAAGTGTGTGTGAAAGCCGTCCTTCAGCTATCTTGTTGGCAACACAAAATTTTTTTTCTTTTGGGAACTCCACTACATACTTATATATGTGGAGATACTGGCTGCGACTCGGTTTTACTCAGAAAACTGCAGGAAATTGAAACCAGCACTAGGAAACAGACTGAGAATCCAGAGTAAGTGTTTCTCCTGCAACCCGTTCCCATTGTGCTAGATGAAGGATAGTCTCTCCACATGCTCATTTCTGAGGGAAAACTGTGTGTGAAATCCGTCCTACAACTTAGCTTGTTGGGACATAATGTTTGTTTTCATATGGGTATTCGACTACCTATATATATACATGTGAACGTACCTTCTCCAAAATGGTTTCAGAGTGAAAATTGTAGGAACTTCAATCCGGCACTAAGAATCAGACTGAGAATCCATAGTATTTATTTCACCAGCAACCTGTTCCACTTGTGCTAGATGAATGAACGACTCTCCACATGCTCAGTTCTGAGAGATAATTGTGTGTGAAAGCCGTCCTTCAATTATCTTGTTGGGAACAAAAAATTTCTTTTCATTTGGAATCTCCACTACATACGTAATATTTGTAGGTGATGGGTACAACACGGTTATACAGTTAAAATTGCAGGAATCTCAAACCGGCAAATGTAAACAGCCTGAGAAACCAGAGTAAGTGTTCCTTCTTCCACCCGTGCCTTTGTGCTAGATGAAAGAGCGTCTATCCACACACTCTGTTCTGTGAGATAAGTGTGTATGAAAGTCGTACTTCACCTAGCTTCTTGGGAATTCAAATATACTTTTTGTTGGAAACTCTTATAAATACATATATATGGATAAGTACAGGATCCAACTCGGTTTTGCAGTGAAAACTACAGAAACTTCAAACAGGCACTAGGAAACAGACTGAGAAACCAGTCTAAGTGTTTTCCTGGCAACTCTTTCCCATTGTGAGAGATGAATGAACGTCTCACCACTTACTCAGTTCTCAGAGATTAGTGTGTGTGACAGACTTCCTTGACCAAGCTTGTTGGGAACACAAAGTTTCTTTTCAGTTTCAAACCCCTATATGTACATATATATGGGGATGTACTACCTCCAACTAAGATTTTCCGTGAAATTTCTGGGAACTTCAAACCAACACTAGGAATCAGACTGAGAATCCATAGTATTTATTTCACCAGCAACCCGTTCCGATTGTGCTAGATGAACGAACATCTCTCCCCAAGTTCAGTTCTGAGAGATAAGTGTGTGTAAAAACCTTTCTTCATCTAGCTTGTGGGAAGCACAAACTTCCTTTTCAGTTGCAAACTAGAATACATATATATATATATATATATATATATATATATATATATATATATATATATATATATATATATATATATATGGAGATACTGGATCCACTCGGTTTTACAGTGAAAACCACAGGAATTTCAATCTAGCAATAGGAAACAGACTGAGAAACCAAAGTAAGTGTTTCTCCAGCAACCTGTTCCTTCTGTGCTAGATGAATGAACGCCTCTCCACATGCTCAGTTCTGAGAGACACATGTGTGTGAAATCCGTCGTTCAACTAGCTTGTTGCGAACACAAATTTCTTTTCAGTTGGAAACCCCAATACATGCATATATATGTGTAGGTAAAGGCTCCAACTCATTTTCACAGTGAAAACAGAAGGAACTTCAAACCGGCACTAGGAAACAGACTGAGAAACAAGAGTTGGTTTTCTCCTTCAACCCCTTCCTTTGAGCTAGATGAAGAATATTCTCTCCACATGCTCTGTTCTGAGAGATAAGTGCGTGTGAAAGTCGTCCTTAAACTAGCTTGTGGGGAACACAAAGTTTGTTTTCAATTTCAAACTCACTATGTAGATATATATGGGGATGCACTAGCTCCAACTCAGATTTACAGTGAAAACTGCTGGAACTTCAAACTGGCACTAGGAAACAGACCTAGAATCCAGAGTATGTGTTTCAAAAGCAACCAGTTCCCTTTGTGCTAGATGAATGAAACACTCTCCACATGCTCAGTTCTGAGAATTTAGTGTTTTTTGATAGTCGTCCTTCAATTATAATGTTGGGAACATAAAGTTTCTTTTCATTTCGTATCTCCACTACATACATATATATTTGTAGGTTATGGCTACAATTCTGCCTTACAGTTAAAACTGCGGGAACTTCAAACCGGCCAAAGTACACAGACTGAGACACCAGAGTAAGTGTCTCCTGCCACATGTGCCTTTGTGCTAGATGAAAGAACGTCTGTCCACATGCTCAAATCTGAGATATAAGTGTACGTGAAACCGTCCTTCAAATTGCTTGTTGGGAACACTAAGTTTCTTTTCAGCTGGAAACACCACTACATACATATGTATGATGAGTTACAGGCTCCAACAACGTTTACAGTGAAAACTGCAGGAACTTCAAACCGGCACTTTGAAACAGACTGAGAAACCAGAGCAAGTGATTCTCCTGCAACCCATTCCCTTTAGGCTACATAAACGAACATGTCTCAAGATGCTCATTTCTGAGAGATATTTGTGTGTGAAAGCCGTCCTTCAACTAGCTTGATGGGAACAGAAATTTTCTTTTCAGTTGAATATTCCAGTATATACATATATGGGGAGTTTCAGTCTCTGACTCGGTTTTACAGTGAAAACTGCAGGAACTTCAAACAGGCACTAGGAAATAGTCTGAGAACCCAGAGTAAGTGTTTCTCCAGCAACCCGTTCCGTTTTTGCTAGATGAACGGATGTCTCTCCACGTGCTCAGTTCTGAGAGATAAGTGTGTGTGAAAGCCGTCCTTCAGCTATCTTGTTGGCAACACAAAATTTTTTTTCTTTTGGGAACTCCACTACATACTTATATATGTGGAGATACTGGCTGCGACTCGGTTTTACTCAGAAAACTGCAGGAAATTGAAACCAGCACTAGGAAACAGACTGAGAATCCAGAGTAAGTGTTTCTCCTGCAACCCGTTCCCATTGTGCTAGATGAAGGATAGTCTCTCCACATGCTCATTTCTGAGGGAAAACTGTGTGTGAAATCCGTCCTACAACTTAGCTTGTTGGGACATAATGTTTGTTTTCATATGGGTATTCGACTACCTATATATATACATGTGAACGTACCTTCTCCAAAATGGTTTCAGAGTGAAAATTGTAGGAACTTCAATCCGGCACTAAGAATCAGACTGAGAATCCATAGTATTTATTTCACCAGCAACCTGTTCCACTTGTGCTAGATGAATGAACGACTCTCCACATGCTCAGTTCTGAGAGATAATTGTGTGTGAAAGCCGTCCTTCAATTATCTTGTTGGGAACAAAAAATTTCTTTTCATTTGGAATCTCCACTACATACGTAATATTTGTAGGTGATGGGTACAACACGGTTATACAGTTAAAATTGCAGGAATCTCAAACCGGCAAATGTAAACAGCCTGAGAAACCAGAGTAAGTGTTCCTTCTTCCACCCGTGCCTTTGTGCTAGATGAAAGAGCGTCTATCCACACACTCTGTTCTGTGAGATAAGTGTGTATGAAAGTCGTACTTCACCTAGCTTCTTGGGAATTCAAATATACTTTTTGTTGGAAACTCTTATAAATACATATATATGGATAAGTACAGGATCCAACTCGGTTTTGCAGTGAAAACTACAGAAACTTCAAACAGGCACTAGGAAACAGACTGAGAAACCAGTCTAAGTGTTTTCCTGGCAACTCTTTCCCATTGTGAGAGATGAATGAACGTCTCACCACTTACTCAGTTCTCAGAGATTAGTGTGTGTGACAGACTTCCTTGACCAAGCTTGTTGGGAACACAAAGTTTCTTTTCAGTTTCAAACCCCTATATGTACATATATATGGGGATGTACTACCTCCAACTAAGATTTTCCGTGAAATTTCTGGGAACTTCAAACCAACACTAGGAATCAGACTGAGAATCCATAGTATTTATTTCACCAGCAACCCGTTCCGATTGTGCTAGATGAACGAACATCTCTCCCCAAGTTCAGTTCTGAGAGATAAGTGTGTGTAAAAACCTTTCTTCATCTAGCTTGTGGGAAGCACAAACTTCCTTTTCAGTTGCAAACTAGAATACATATATATATATATATATATATATATATATATATATATATATATATATATATATGTGGAGATACTGGATCCACTCGGTTTTACAGTGAAAACCACAGGAATTTCAATCTAGCAATAGGAAACAGACTGAGAAACCAAAGTAAGTGTTTCTCCAGCAACCTGTTCCTTCTGTGCTAGATGAATGAACGCCTCTCCACATGCTCAGTTCTGAGAGACACATGTGTGTGAAATCCGTCGTTCAACTAGCTTGTTGCGAACACAAATTTCTTTTCAGTTGGAAACCCCAATACATGCATATATATGTGTAGGTAAAGGCTCCAACTCATTTTCACAGTGAAAACAGAAGGAACTTCAAACCGGCACTAGGAAACAGACTGAGAAACAAGAGTTGGTTTTCTCCTTCAACCCCTTCCTTTGAGCTAGATGAAGAATATTCTCTCCACATGCTCTGTTCTGAGAGATAAGTGCGTGTGAAAGTCGTCCTTAAACTAGCTTGTGGGGAACACAAAGTTTGTTTTCAATTTCAAACTCACTATGTAGATATATATGGGGATGCACTAGCTCCAACTCAGATTTACAGTGAAAACTGC
Source organism: Vicugna pacos (assembly GCF_048564905.1). Classification (NCBI taxonomy): domain Eukaryota; kingdom Metazoa; phylum Chordata; class Mammalia; order Artiodactyla; family Camelidae; genus Vicugna; species Vicugna pacos. Next base: position 21,442,910 of record NC_132995.1, on the reverse strand, counting down.
TGGAACTTCAAACTGGCACTAGGAAACAGACCTAGAATCCAGAGTATGTGTTTCAAAAGCAACCAGTTCCCTTTGTGCTAGATGAATGAAACACTCTCCACATGCTCAGTTCTGAGAATTTAGTGTTTTTTGATAGTCGTCCTTCAATTATAATGTTGGGAACATAAAGTTTCTTTTCATTTCGTATCTCCACTACATACATATATATTTGTAGGTTATGGCTACAATTCTGCCTTACAGTTAAAACTGCGGGAACTTCAAACCGGCCAAAGTACACAGACTGAGACACCAGAGTAAGTGTCTCCTGCCACATGTGCCTTTGTGCTAGATGAAAGAACGTCTGTCCACATGCTCAAATCTGAGATATAAGTGTACGTGAAACCGTCCTTCAAATTGCTTGTTGGGAACACTAAGTTTCTTTTCAGCTGGAAACACCACTACATACATATGTATGATGAGTTACAGGCTCCAACAACGTTTACAGTGAAAACTGCAGGAACTTCAAACCGGCACTTTGAAACAGACTGAGAAACCAGAGCAAGTGATTCTCCTGCAACCCATTCCCTTTAGGCTACATAAACGAACATGTCTCAAGATGCTCATTTCTGAGAGATATTTGTGTGTGAAAGCCGTCCTTCAACTAGCTTGATGGGAACAGAAATTTTCTTTTCAGTTGAATATTCCAGTATATACATATATGGGGAGTTTCAGTCTCTGACTCGGTTTTACAGTGAAAACTGCAGGAACTTCAAACAGGCACTAGGAAATAGTCTGAGAACCCAGAGTAAGTGTTTCTCCAGCAACCCGTTCCGTTTTTGCTAGATGAACGGATGTCTCTCCACGTGCTCAGTTCTGAGAGATAAGTGTGTGTGAAAGCCGTCCTTCAGCTATCTTGTTGGCAACACAAAATTTTTTTTCTTTTGGGAACTCCACTACATACTTATATATGTGGAGATACTGGCTGCGACTCGGTTTTACTCAGAAAACTGCAGGAAATTGAAACCAGCACTAGGAAACAGACTGAGAATCCAGAGTAAGTGTTTCTCCTGCAACCCGTTCCCATTGTGCTAGATGAAGGATAGTCTCTCCACATGCTCATTTCTGAGGGAAAACTGTGTGTGAAATCCGTCCTACAACTTAGCTTGTTGGGACATAATGTTTGTTTTCATATGGGTATTCGACTACCTATATATATACATGTGAACGTACCTTCTCCAAAATGGTTTCAGAGTGAAAATTGTAGGAACTTCAATCCGGCACTAAGAATCAGACTGAGAATCCATAGTATTTATTTCACCAGCAACCTGTTCCACTTGTGCTAGATGAATGAACGACTCTCCACATGCTCAGTTCTGAGAGATAATTGTGTGTGAAAGCCGTCCTTCAATTATCTTGTTGGGAACAAAAAATTTCTTTTCATTTGGAATCTCCACTACATACGTAATATTTGTAGGTGATGGGTACAACACGGTTATACAGTTAAAATTGCAGGAATCTCAAACCGGCAAATGTAAACAGCCTGAGAAACCAGAGTAAGTGTTCCTTCTTCCACCCGTGCCTTTGTGCTAGATGAAAGAGCGTCTATCCACACACTCTGTTCTGTGAGATAAGTGTGTATGAAAGTCGTACTTCACCTAGCTTCTTGGGAATTCAAATATACTTTTTGTTGGAAACTCTTATAAATACATATATATGGATAAGTACAGGATCCAACTCGGTTTTGCAGTGAAAACTACAGAAACTTCAAACAGGCACTAGGAAACAGACTGAGAAACCAGTCTAAGTGTTTTCCTGGCAACTCTTTCCCATTGTGAGAGATGAATGAACGTCTCACCACTTACTCAGTTCTCAGAGATTAGTGTGTGTGACAGACTTCCTTGACCAAGCTTGTTGGGAACACAAAGTTTCTTTTCAGTTTCAAACCCCTATATGTACATATATATGGGGATGTACTACCTCCAACTAAGATTTTCCGTGAAATTTCTGGGAACTTCAAACCAACACTAGGAATCAGACTGAGAATCCATAGTATTTATTTCACCAGCAACCCGTTCCGATTGTGCTAGATGAACGAACATCTCTCCCCAAGTTCAGTTCTGAGAGATAAGTGTGTGTAAAAACCTTTCTTCATCTAGCTTGTGGGAAGCACAAACTTCCTTTTCAGTTGCAAACTAGAATACATATATATATATATATATATATATATATATATATATATATATATGTGGAGATACTGGATCCACTCGGTTTTACAGTGAAAACCACAGGAATTTCAATCTAGCAATAGGAAACAGACTGAGAAACCAAAGTAAGTGTTTCTCCAGCAACCTGTTCCTTCTGTGCTAGATGAATGAACGCCTCTCCACATGCTCAGTTCTGAGAGACACATGTGTGTGAAATCCGTCGTTCAACTAGCTTGTTGCGAACACAAATTTCTTTTCAGTTGGAAACCCCAATACATGCATATATATGTGTAGGTAAAGGCTCCAACTCATTTTCACAGTGAAAACAGAAGGAACTTCAAACCGGCACTAGGAAACAGACTGAGAAACAAGAGTTGGTTTTCTCCTTCAACCCCTTCCTTTGAGCTAGATGAAGAATATTCTCTCCACATGCTCTGTTCTGAGAGATAAGTGCGTGTGAAAGTCGTCCTTAAACTAGCTTGTGGGGAACACAAAGTTTGTTTTCAATTTCAAACTCACTATGTAGATATATATGGGGATGCACTAGCTCCAACTCAGATTTACAGTGAAAACTGCTGGAACTTCAAACTGGCACTAGGAAACAGACCTAGAATCCAGAGTATGTGTTTCAAAAGCAACCAGTTCCCTTTGTGCTAGATGAATGAAACACTCTCCACATGCTCAGTTCTGAGAATTTAGTGTTTTTTGATAGTCGTCCTTCAATTATAATGTTGGGAACATAAAGTTTCTTTTCATTTCGTATCTCCACTACATACATATATATTTGTAGGTTATGGCTACAATTCTGCCTTACAGTTAAAACTGCGGGAACTTCAAACCGGCCAAAGTACACAGACTGAGACACCAGAGTAAGTGTCTCCTGCCACATGTGCCTTTGTGCTAGATGAAAGAACGTCTGTCCACATGCTCAAATCTGAGATATAAGTGTACGTGAAACCGTCCTTCAAATTGCTTGTTGGGAACACTAAGTTTCTTTTCAGCTGGAAACACCACTACATACATATGTATGATGAGTTACAGGCTCCAACAACGTTTACAGTGAAAACTGCAGGAACTTCAAACCGGCACTTTGAAACAGACTGAGAAACCAGAGCAAGTGATTCTCCTGCAACCCATTCCCTTTAGGCTACATAAACGAACATGTCTCAAGATGCTCATTTCTGAGAGATATTTGTGTGTGAAAGCCGTCCTTCAACTAGCTTGATGGGAACAGAAATTTTCTTTTCAGTTGAATATTCCAGTATATACATATATGGGGAGTTTCAGTCTCTGACTCGGTTTTACAGTGAAAACTGCAGGAACTTCAAACAGGCACTAGGAAATAGTCTGAGAACCCAGAGTAAGTGTTTCTCCAGCAACCCGTTCCGTTTTTGCTAGATGAACGGATGTCTCTCCACGTGCTCAGTTCTGAGAGATAAGTGTGTGTGAAAGCCGTCCTTCAGCTATCTTGTTGGCAACACAAAATTTTTTTTCTTTTGGGAACTCCACTACATACTTATATATGTGGAGATACTGGCTGCGACTCGGTTTTACTCAGAAAACTGCAGGAAATTGAAACCAGCACTAGGAAACAGACTGAGAATCCAGAGTAAGTGTTTCTCCTGCAACCCGTTCCCATTGTGCTAGATGAAGGATAGTCTCTCCACATGCTCATTTCTGAGGGAAAACTGTGTGTGAAATCCGTCCTACAACTTAGCTTGTTGGGACATAATGTTTGTTTTCATATGGGTATTCGACTACCTATATATATACATGTGAACGTACCTTCTCCAAAATGGTTTCAGAGTGAAAATTGTAGGAACTTCAATCCGGCACTAAGAATCAGACTGAGAATCCATAGTATTTATTTCACCAGCAACCTGTTCCACTTGTGCTAGATGAATGAACGACTCTCCACATGCTCAGTTCTGAGAGATAATTGTGTGTGAAAGCCGTCCTTCAATTATCTTGTTGGGAACAAAAAATTTCTTTTCATTTGGAATCTCCACTACATACGTAATATTTGTAGGTGATGGGTACAACACGGTTATACAGTTAAAATTGCAGGAATCTCAAACCGGCAAATGTAAACAGCCTGAGAAACCAGAGTAAGTGTTCCTTCTTCCACCCGTGCCTTTGTGCTAGATGAAAGAGCGTCTATCCACACACTCTGTTCTGTGAGATAAGTGTGTATGAAAGTCGTACTTCACCTAGCTTCTTGGGAATTCAAATATACTTTTTGTTGGAAACTCTTATAAATACATATATATGGATAAGTACAGGATCCAACTCGGTTTTGCAGTGAAAACTACAGAAACTTCAAACAGGCACTAGGAAACAGACTGAGAAACCAGTCTAAGTGTTTTCCTGGCAACTCTTTCCCATTGTGAGAGATGAATGAACGTCTCACCACTTACTCAGTTCTCAGAGATTAGTGTGTGTGACAGACTTCCTTGACCAAGCTTGTTGGGAACACAAAGTTTCTTTTCAGTTTCAAACCCCTATATGTACATATATATGGGGATGTACTACCTCCAACTAAGATTTTCCGTGAAATTTCTGGGAACTTCAAACCAACACTAGGAATCAGACTGAGAATCCATAGTATTTATTTCACCAGCAACCCGTTCCGATTGTGCTAGATGAACGAACATCTCTCCCCAAGTTCAGTTCTGAGAGATAAGTGTGTGTAAAAACCTTTCTTCATCTAGCTTGTGGGAAGCACAAACTTCCTTTTCAGTTGCAAACTAGAATACATATATATATATATATATATATGTGGAGATACTGGATCCACTCGGTTTTACAGTGAAAACCACAGGAATTTCAATCTAGCAATAGGAAACAGACTGAGAAACCAAAGTAAGTGTTTCTCCAGCAACCTGTTCCTTCTGTGCTAGATGAATGAACGCCTCTCCACATGCTCAGTTCTGAGAGACACATGTGTGTGAAATCCGTCGTTCAACTAGCTTGTTGCGAACACAAATTTCTTTTCAGTTGGAAACCCCAATACATGCATATATATGTGTAGGTAAAGGCTCCAACTCATTTTCACAGTGAAAACAGAAGGAACTTCAAACCGGCACTAGGAAACAGACTGAGAAACAAGAGTTGGTTTTCTCCTTCAACCCCTTCCTTTGAGCTAGATGAAGAATATTCTCTCCACATGCTCTGTTCTGAGAGATAAGTGCGTGTGAAAGTCGTCCTTAAACTAGCTTGTGGGGAACACAAAGTTTGTTTTCAATTTCAAACTCACTATGTAGATATATATGGGGATGCACTAGCTCCAACTCAGATTTACAGTGAAAACTGCTGGAACTTCAAACTGGCACTAGGAAACAGACCTAGAATCCAGAGTATGTGTTTCAAAAGCAACCAGTTCCCTTTGTGCTAGATGAATGAAACACTCTCCACATGCTCAGTTCTGAGAATTTAGTGTTTTTTGATAGTCGTCCTTCAATTATAATGTTGGGAACATAAAGTTTCTTTTCATTTCGTATCTCCACTACATACATATATATTTGTAGGTTATGGCTACAATTCTGCCTTACAGTTAAAACTGCGGGAACTTCAAACCGGCCAAAGTACACAGACTGAGACACCAGAGTAAGTGTCTCCTGCCACATGTGCCTTTGTGCTAGATGAAAGAACGTCTGTCCACATGCTCAAATCTGAGATATAAGTGTACGTGAAACCGTCCTTCAAATTGCTTGTTGGGAACACTAAGTTTCTTTTCAGCTGGAAACACCACTACATACATATGTATGATGAGTTACAGGCTCCAACAACGTTTACAGTGAAAACTGCAGGAACTTCAAACCGGCACTTTGAAACAGACTGAGAAACCAGAGCAAGTGATTCTCCTGCAACCCATTCCCTTTAGGCTACATAAACGAACATGTCTCAAGATGCTCATTTCTGAGAGATATTTGTGTGTGAAAGCCGTCCTTCAACTAGCTTGATGGGAACAGAAATTTTCTTTTCAGTTGAATATTCCAGTATATACATATATGGGGAGTTTCAGTCTCTGACTCGGTTTTACAGTGAAAACTGCAGGAACTTCAAACAGGCACTAGGAAATAGTCTGAGAACCCAGAGTAAGTGTTTCTCCAGCAACCCGTTCCGTTTTTGCTAGATGAACGGATGTCTCTCCACGTGCTCAGTTCTGAGAGATAAGTGTGTGTGAAAGCCGTCCTTCAGCTATCTTGTTGGCAACACAAAATTTTTTTTCTTTTGGGAACTCCACTACATACTTATATATGTGGAGATACTGGCTGCGACTCGGTTTTACTCAGAAAACTGCAGGAAATTGAAACCAGCACTAGGAAACAGACTGAGAATCCAGAGTAAGTGTTTCTCCTGCAACCCGTTCCCATTGTGCTAGATGAAGGATAGTCTCTCCACATGCTCATTTCTGAGGGAAAACTGTGTGTGAAATCCGTCCTACAACTTAGCTTGTTGGGACATAATGTTTGTTTTCATATGGGTATTCGACTACCTATATATATACATGTGAACGTACCTTCTCCAAAATGGTTTCAGAGTGAAAATTGTAGGAACTTCAATCCGGCACTAAGAATCAGACTGAGAATCCATAGTATTTATTTCACCAGCAACCTGTTCCACTTGTGCTAGATGAATGAACGACTCTCCACATGCTCAGTTCTGAGAGATAATTGTGTGTGAAAGCCGTCCTTCAATTATCTTGTTGGGAACAAAAAATTTCTTTTCATTTGGAATCTCCACTACATACGTAATATTTGTAGGTGATGGGTACAACACGGTTATACAGTTAAAATTGCAGGAATCTCAAACCGGCAAATGTAAACAGCCTGAGAAACCAGAGTAAGTGTTCCTTCTTCCACCCGTGCCTTTGTGCTAGATGAAAGAGCGTCTATCCACACACTCTGTTCTGTGAGATAAGTGTGTATGAAAGTCGTACTTCACCTAGCTTCTTGGGAATTCAAATATACTTTTTGTTGGAAACTCTTATAAATACATATATATGGATAAGTACAGGATCCAACTCGGTTTTGCAGTGAAAACTACAGAAACTTCAAACAGGCACTAGGAAACAGACTGAGAAACCAGTCTAAGTGTTTTCCTGGCAACTCTTTCCCATTGTGAGAGATGAATGAACGTCTCACCACTTACTCAGTTCTCAGAGATTAGTGTGTGTGACAGACTTCCTTGACCAAGCTTGTTGGGAACACAAAGTTTCTTTTCAGTTTCAAACCCCTATATGTACATATATATGGGGATGTACTACCTCCAACTAAGATTTTCCGTGAAATTTCTGGGAACTTCAAACCAACACTAGGAATCAGACTGAGAATCCATAGTATTTATTTCACCAGCAACCCGTTCCGATTGTGCTAGATGAACGAACATCTCTCCCCAAGTTCAGTTCTGAGAGATAAGTGTGTGTAAAAACCTTTCTTCATCTAGCTTGTGGGAAGCACAAACTTCCTTTTCAGTTGCAAACTAGAATACATATATATATATATATATATATATATATATATATATATATATATATATATATATGTGGAGATACTGGATCCACTCGGTTTTACAGTGAAAACCACAGGAATTTCAATCTAGCAATAGGAAACAGACTGAGAAACCAAAGTAAGTGTTTCTCCAGCAACCTGTTCCTTCTGTGCTAGATGAATGAACGCCTCTCCACATGCTCAGTTCTGAGAGACACATGTGTGTGAAATCCGTCGTTCAACTAGCTTGTTGCGAACACAAATTTCTTTTCAGTTGGAAACCCCAATACATGCATATATATGTGTAGGTAAAGGCTCCAACTCATTTTCACAGTGAAAACAGAAGGAACTTCAAACCGGCACTAGGAAACAGACTGAGAAACAAGAGTTGGTTTTCTCCTTCAACCCCTTCCTTTGAGCTAGATGAAGAATATTCTCTCCACATGCTCTGTTCTGAGAGATAAGTGCGTGTGAAAGTCGTCCTTAAACTAGCTTGTGGGGAACACAAAGTTTGTTTTCAATTTCAAACTCACTATGTAGATATATATGGGGATGCACTAGCTCCAACTCAGATTTACAGTGAAAACTGCTGGAACTTCAAACTGGCACTAGGAAACAGACCTAGAATCCAGAGTATGTGTTTCAAAAGCAACCAGTTCCCTTTGTGCTAGATGAATGAAACACTCTCCACATGCTCAGTTCTGAGAATTTAGTGTTTTTTGATAGTCGTCCTTCAATTATAATGTTGGGAACATAAAGTTTCTTTTCATTTCGTATCTCCACTACATACATATATATTTGTAGGTTATGGCTACAATTCTGCCTTACAGTTAAAACTGCGGGAACTTCAAACCGGCCAAAGTACACAGACTGAGACACCAGAGTAAGTGTCTCCTGCCACATGTGCCTTTGTGCTAGATGAAAGAACGTCTGTCCACATGCTCAAATCTGAGATATAAGTGTACGTGAAACCGTCCTTCAAATTGCTTGTTGGGAACACTAAGTTTCTTTTCAGCTGGAAACACCACTACATACATATGTATGATGAGTTACAGGCTCCAACAACGTTTACAGTGAAAACTGCAGGAACTTCAAACCGGCACTTTGAAACAGACTGAGAAACCAGAGCAAGTGATTCTCCTGCAACCCATTCCCTTTAGGCTACATAAACGAACATGTCTCAAGATGCTCATTTCTGAGAGATATTTGTGTGTGAAAGCCGTCCTTCAACTAGCTTGATGGGAACAGAAATTTTCTTTTCAGTTGAATATTCCAGTATATACATATATGGGGAGTTTCAGTCTCTGACTCGGTTTTACAGTGAAAACTGCAGGAACTTCAAACAGGCACTAGGAAATAGTCTGAGAACCCAGAGTAAGTGTTTCTCCAGCAACCCGTTCCGTTTTTGCTAGATGAACGGATGTCTCTCCACGTGCTCAGTTCTGAGAGATAAGTGTGTGTGAAAGCCGTCCTTCAGCTATCTTGTTGGCAACACAAAATTTTTTTTCTTTTGGGAACTCCACTACATACTTATATATGTGGAGATACTGGCTGCGACTCGGTTTTACTCAGAAAACTGCAGGAAATTGAAACCAGCACTAGGAAACAGACTGAGAATCCAGAGTAAGTGTTTCTCCTGCAACCCGTTCCCATTGTGCTAGATGAAGGATAGTCTCTCCACATGCTCATTTCTGAGGGAAAACTGTGTGTGAAATCCGTCCTACAACTTAGCTTGTTGGGACATAATGTTTGTTTTCATATGGGTATTCGACTACCTATATATATACATGTGAACGTACCTTCTCCAAAATGGTTTCAGAGTGAAAATTGTAGGAACTTCAATCCGGCACTAAGAATCAGACTGAGAATCCATAGTATTTATTTCACCAGCAACCTGTTCCACTTGTGCTAGATGAATGAACGACTCTCCACATGCTCAGTTCTGAGAGATAATTGTGTGTGAAAGCCGTCCTTCAATTATCTTGTTGGGAACAAAAATTTCTTTTCATTTGGAATCTCCACTACATACGTAATATTTGTAGGTGATGGGTACAACACGGTTATACAGTTAAAATTGCAGGAATCTCAAACCGGCAAATGTAAACAGCCTGAGAAACCAGAGTAAGTGTTCCTTCTTCCACCCGTGCCTTTGTGCTAGATGAAAGAGCGTCTATCCACACACTCTGTTCTGTGAGATAAGTGTGTATGAAAGTCGTACTTCACCTAGCTTCTTGGGAATTCAAATATACTTTTTGTTGGAAACTCTTATAAATACATATATATGGATAAGTACAGGATCCAACTCGGTTTTGCAGTGAAAACTACAGAAACTTCAAACAGGCACTAGGAAACAGACTGAGAAACCAGTCTAAGTGTTTTCCTGGCAACTCTTTCCCATTGTGAGAGATGAATGAACGTCTCACCACTTACTCAGTTCTCAGAGATTAGTGTGTGTGACAGACTTCCTTGACCAAGCTTGTTGGGAACACAAAGTTTCTTTTCAGTTTCAAACCCCTATATGTACATATATATGGGGATGTACTACCTCCAACTAAGATTTTCCGTGAAATTTCTGGGAACTTCAAACCAACACTAGGAATCAGACTGAGAATCCATAGTATTTATTTCACCAGCAACCCGTTCCGATTGTGCTAGATGAACGAACATCTCTCCCCAAGTTCAGTTCTGAGAGATAAGTGTGTGTAAAAACCTTTCTTCATCTAGCTTGTGGGAAGCACAAACTTCCTTTTCAGTTGCAAACTAGAATACATATATATATATATATATATATATATATATATATATATATATATATGTGGAGATACTGGATCCACTCGGTTTTACAGTGAAAACCACAGGAATTTCAATCTAGCAATAGGAAACAGACTGAGAAACCAAAGTAAGTGTTTCTCCAGCAACCTGTTCCTTCTGTGCTAGATGAATGAACGCCTCTCCACATGCTCAGTTCTGAGAGACACATGTGTGTGAAATCCGTCGTTCAACTAGCTTGTTGCGAACACAAATTTCTTTTCAGTTGGAAACCCCAATACATGCATATATATGTGTAGGTAAAGGCTCCAACTCATTTTCACAGTGAAAACAGAAGGAACTTCAAACCGGCACTAGGAAACAGACTGAGAAACAAGAGTTGGTTTTCTCCTTCAACCCCTTCCTTTGAGCTAGATGAAGAATATTCTCTCCACATGCTCTGTTCTGAGAGATAAGTGCGTGTGAAAGTCGTCCTTAAACTAGCTTGTGGGGAACACAAAGTTTGTTTTCAATTTCAAACTCACTATGTAGATATATATGGGGATGCACTAGCTCCAACTCAGATTTACAGTGAAAACTGCTGGAACTTCAAACTGGCACTAGGAAACAGACCTAGAATCCAGAGTATGTGTTTCAAAAGCAACCAGTTCCCTTTGTGCTAGATGAATGAAACACTCTCCACATGCTCAGTTCTGAGAATTTAGTGTTTTTTGATAGTCGTCCTTCAATTATAATGTTGGGAACATAAAGTTTCTTTTCATTTCGTATCTCCACTACATACATATATATTTGTAGGTTATGGCTACAATTCTGCCTTACAGTTAAAACTGCGGGAACTTCAAACCGGCCAAAGTACACAGACTGAGACACCAGAGTAAGTGTCTCCTGCCACATGTGCCTTTGTGCTAGATGAAAGAACGTCTGTCCACATGCTCAAATCTGAGATATAAGTGTACGTGAAACCGTCCTTCAAATTGCTTGTTGGGAACACTAAGTTTCTTTTCAGCTGGAAACACCACTACATACATATGTATGATGAGTTACAGGCTCCAACAACGTTTACAGTGAAAACTGCAGGAACTTCAAACCGGCACTTTGAAACAGACTGAGAAACCAGAGCAAGTGATTCTCCTGCAACCCATTCCCTTTAGGCTACATAAACGAACATGTCTCAAGATGCTCATTTCTGAGAGATATTTGTGTGTGAAAGCCGTCCTTCAACTAGCTTGATGGGAACAGAAATTTTCTTTTCAGTTGAATATTCCAGTATATACATATATGGGGAGTTTCAGTCTCTGACTCGGTTTTACAGTGAAAACTGCAGGAACTTCAAACAGGCACTAGGAAATAGTCTGAGAACCCAGAGTAAGTGTTTCTCCAGCAACCCGTTCCGTTTTTGCTAGATGAACGGATGTCTCTCCACGTGCTCAGTTCTGAGAGATAAGTGTGTGTGAAAGCCGTCCTTCAGCTATCTTGTTGGCAACACAAAATTTTTTTTCTTTTGGGAACTCCACTACATACTTATATATGTGGAGATACTGGCTGCGACTCGGTTTTACTCAGAAAACTGCAGGAAATTGAAACCAGCACTAGGAAACAGACTGAGAATCCAGAGTAAGTGTTTCTCCTGCAACCCGTTCCCATTGTGCTAGATGAAGGATAGTCTCTCCACATGCTCATTTCTGAGGGAAAACTGTGTGTGAAATCCGTCCTACAACTTAGCTTGTTGGGACATAATGTTTGTTTTCATATGGGTATTCGACTACCTATATATATACATGTGAACGTACCTTCTCCAAAATGGTTTCAGAGTGAAAATTGTAGGAACTTCAATCCGGCACTAAGAATCAGACTGAGAATCCATAGTATTTATTTCACCAGCAACCTGTTCCACTTGTGCTAGATGAATGAACGACTCTCCACATGCTCAGTTCTGAGAGATAATTGTGTGTGAAAGCCGTCCTTCAATTATCTTGTTGGGAACAAAAATTTCTTTTCATTTGGAATCTCCACTACATACGTAATATTTGTAGGTGATGGGTACAACACGGTTATACAGTTAAAATTGCAGGAATCTCAAACCGGCAAATGTAAACAGCCTGAGAAACCAGAGTAAGTGTTCCTTCTTCCACCCGTGCCTTTGTGCTAGATGAAAGAGCGTCTATCCACACACTCTGTTCTGTGAGATAAGTGTGTATGAAAGTCGTACTTCACCTAGCTTCTTGGGAATTCAAATATACTTTTTGTTGGAAACTCTTATAAATACATATATATGGATAAGTACAGGATCCAACTCGGTTTTGCAGTGAAAACTACAGAAACTTCAAACAGGCACTAGGAAACAGACTGAGAAACCAGTCTAAGTGTTTTCCTGGCAACTCTTTCCCATTGTGAGAGATGAATGAACGTCTCACCACTTACTCAGTTCTCAGAGATTAGTGTGTGTGACAGACTTCCTTGACCAAGCTTGTTGGGAACACAAAGTTTCTTTTCAGTTTCAAACCCCTATATGTACATATATATGGGGATGTACTACCTCCAACTAAGATTTTCCGTGAAATTTCTGGGAACTTCAAACCAACACTAGGAATCAGACTGAGAATCCATAGTATTTATTTCACCAGCAACCCGTTCCGATTGTGCTAGATGAACGAACATCTCTCCCCAAGTTCAGTTCTGAGAGATAAGTGTGTGTAAAAACCTTTCTTCATCTAGCTTGTGGGAAGCACAAACTTCCTTTTCAGTTGCAAACTAGAATACATATATATATATATATATATATATATATATATATATATATATATATGTGGAGATACTGGATCCACTCGGTTTTACAGTGAAAACCACAGGAATTTCAATCTAGCAATAGGAAACAGACTGAGAAACCAAAGTAAGTGTTTCTCCAGCAACCTGTTCCTTCTGTGCTAGATGAATGAACGCCTCTCCACATGCTCAGTTCTGAGAGACACATGTGTGTGAAATCCGTCGTTCAACTAGCTTGTTGCGAACACAAATTTCTTTTCAGTTGGAAACCCCAATACATGCATATATATGTGTAGGTAAAGGCTCCAACTCATTTTCACAGTGAAAACAGAAGGAACTTCAAACCGGCACTAGGAAACAGACTGAGAAACAAGAGTTGGTTTTCTCCTTCAACCCCTTCCTTTGAGCTAGATGAAGAATATTCTCTCCACATGCTCTGTTCTGAGAGATAAGTGCGTGTGAAAGTCGTCCTTAAACTAGCTTGTGGGGAACACAAAGTTTGTTTTCAATTTCAAACTCACTATGTAGATATATATGGGGATGCACTAGCTCCAACTCAGATTTACAGTGAAAACTGCAGGAACTTCAAACAGGCACTAGGAAATAGTCTGAGAACCCAGAGTAAGTGTTTCTCCAGCAACCCGTTCCGTTTTTGCTAGATGAACGGATGTCTCTCCACGTGCTCAGTTCTGAGAGATAAGTGTGTGTGAAAGCCGTCCTTCAGCTATCTTGTTGGCAACACAAAATTTTTTTTCTTTTGGGAACTCCACTACATACTTATATATGTGGAGATACTGGCTGCGACTCGGTTTTACTCAGAAAACTGCAGGAAATTGAAACCAGCACTAGGAAACAGACTGAGAATCCAGAGTAAGTGTTTCTCCTGCAACCCGTTCCCATTGTGCTAGATGAAGGATAGTCTCTCCACATGCTCATTTCTGAGGGAAAACTGTGTGTGAAATCCGTCCTACAACTTAGCTTGTTGGGACATAATGTTTGTTTTCATATGGGTATTCGACTACCTATATATATACATGTGAACGTACCTTCTCCAAAATGGTTTCAGAGTGAAAATTGTAGGAACTTCAATCCGGCACTAAGAATCAGACTGAGAATCCATAGTATTTATTTCACCAGCAACCTGTTCCACTTGTGCTAGATGAATGAACGACTCTCCACATGCTCAGTTCTGAGAGATAATTGTGTGTGAAAGCCGTCCTTCAATTATCTTGTTGGGAACAAAAAATTTCTTTTCATTTGGAATCTCCACTACATACGTAATATTTGTAGGTGATGGGTACAACACGGTTATACAGTTAAAATTGCAGGAATCTCAAACCGGCAAATGTAAACAGCCTGAGAAACCAGAGTAAGTGTTCCTTCTTCCACCCGTGCCTTTGTGCTAGATGAAAGAGCGTCTATCCACACACTCTGTTCTGTGAGATAAGTGTGTATGAAAGTCGTACTTCACCTAGCTTCTTGGGAATTCAAATATACTTTTTGTTGGAAACTCTTATAAATACATATATATGGATAAGTACAGGATCCAACTCGGTTTTGCAGTGAAAACTACAGAAACTTCAAACAGGCACTAGGAAACAGACTGAGAAACCAGTCTAAGTGTTTTCCTGGCAACTCTTTCCCATTGTGAGAGATGAATGAACGTCTCACCACTTACTCAGTTCTCAGAGATTAGTGTGTGTGACAGACTTCCTTGACCAAGCTTGTTGGGAACACAAAGTTTCTTTTCAGTTTCAAACCCCTATATGTACATATATATGGGGATGTACTACCTCCAACTAAGATTTTCCGTGAAATTTCTGGGAACTTCAAACCAACACTAGGAATCAGACTGAGAATCCATAGTATTTATTTCACCAGCAACCCGTTCCGATTGTGCTAGATGAACGAACATCTCTCCCCAAGTTCAGTTCTGAGAGATAAGTGTGTGTAAAAACCTTTCTTCATCTAGCTTGTGGGAAGCACAAACTTCCTTTTCAGTTGCAAACTAGAATACATATATATATATATATATATATATATATATATATATATATATATATATATATATATATATATATGTGGAGATACTGGATCCACTCGGTTTTACAGTGAAAACCACAGGAATTTCAATCTAGCAATAGGAAACAGACTGAGAAACCAAAGTAAGTGTTTCTCCAGCAACCTGTTCCTTCTGTGCTAGATGAATGAACGCCTCTCCACATGCTCAGTTCTGAGAGACACATGTGTGTGAAATCCGTCGTTCAACTAGCTTGTTGCGAACACAAATTTCTTTTCAGTTGGAAACCACAATACATGCATATATATGTGTAGGTAAAGGCTCCAACTCATTTTCACAGTGAAAACAGAAGGAACTTCAAACCGGCACTAGGAAACAGACTGAGAAACAAGAGTTGGTTTTCTCCTTCAACCCCTTCCTTTGAGCTAGATGAAGAATATTCTCTCCACGTGCTCTGTTCTGAGAGATAAGTGCATGTGAAAGTCGTCCTTAAACTAGCTTGTGGGGAACACAAAGTTTGTTTTCAATTTCAAACTCACTATGTAGATATATATGGGGATGCACTAGCTCCAACTCAGATTTACAGTGAAAACTGCAGGAACTTCAAACAGGCACTAGGAAATAGTCTGAGAACCCAGAGTAAGTGTTTCTCCAGCAACCCGTTCCGTTTTTGCTAGATGAACGGATGTCTCTCCACGTGCTCAGTTCTGAGAGATAAGTGTGTGTGAAAGCCGTCCTTCAGCTATCTTGTTGGCAACACAAAATTTTTTTTCTTTTGGGAACTCCACTACATACTTATATATGTGGAGATACTGGCTGCGACTCGGTTTTACTCAGAAAACTGCAGGAAATTGAAACCAGCACTAGGAAACAGACTGAGAATCCAGAGTAAGTGTTTCTCCTGCAACCCGTTCCCATTGTGCTAGATGAAGGATAGTCTCTCCACATGCTCATTTCTGAGGGAAAACTGTGTGTGAAATCCGTCCTACAACTTAGCTTGTTGGGACATAATGTTTGTTTTCATATGGGTATTCGACTACCTATATATATACATGTGAACGTACCTTCTCCAAAATGGTTTCAGAGTGAAAATTGTAGGAACTTCAATCCGGCACTAAGAATCAGACTGAGAATCCATAGTATTTATTTCACCAGCAACCTGTTCCACTTGTGCTAGATGAATGAACGACTCTCCACATGCTCAGTTCTGAGAGATAATTGTGTGTGAAAGCCGTCCTTCAATTATCTTGTTGGGAACAAAAAATTTCTTTTCATTTGGAATCTCCACTACATACGTAATATTTGTAGGTGATGGGTACAACACGGTTATACAGTTAAAATTGCAGGAATCTCAAACCGGCAAATGTAAACAGCCTGAGAAACCAGAGTAAGTGTTCCTTCTTCCACCCGTGCCTTTGTGCTAGATGAAAGAGCGTCTATCCACACACTCTGTTCTGTGAGATAAGTGTGTATGAAAGTCGTACTTCACCTAGCTTCTTGGGAATTCAAATATACTTTTTGTTGGAAACTCTTATAAATACATATATATGGATAAGTACAGGATCCAACTCGGTTTTGCAGTGAAAACTACAGAAACTTCAAACAGGCACTAGGAAACAGACTGAGAAACCAGTCTAAGTGTTTTCCTGGCAACTCTTTCCCATTGTGAGAGATGAATGAACGTCTCACCACTTACTCAGTTCTCAGAGATTAGTGTGTGTGACAGACTTCCTTGACCAAGCTTGTTGGGAACACAAAGTTTCTTTTCAGTTTCAAACCCCTATATGTACATATATATGGGGATGTACTACCTCCAACTAAGATTTTCCGTGAAATTTCTGGGAACTTCAAACCAACACTAGGAATCAGACTGAGAATCCATAGTATTTATTTCACCAGCAACCCGTTCCGATTGTGCTAGATGAACGAACATCTCTCCCCAAGTTCAGTTCTGAGAGATAAGTGTGTGTAAAAACCTTTCTTCATCTAGCTTGTGGGAAGCACAAACTTCCTTTTCAGTTGCAAACTAGAATACATATATATATATATATATATATATATATATATATATATGTGGAGATACTGGATCCACTCGGTTTTACAGTGAAAACCACAGGAATTTCAATCTAGCAATAGGAAACAGACTGAGAAACCAAAGTAAGTGTTTCTCCAGCAACCTGTTCCTTCTGTGCTAGATGAATGAACGCCTCTCCACATGCTCAGTTCTGAGAGACACATGTGTGTGAAATCCGTCGTTCAACTAGCTTGTTGCGAACACAAATTTCTTTTCAGTTGGAAACCCCAATACATGCATATATATGTGTAGGTAAAGGCTCCAACTCATTTTCACAGTGAAAACAGAAGGAACTTCAAACCGGCACTAGGAAACAGACTGAGAAACAAGAGTTGGTTTTCTCCTTCAACCCCTTCCTTTGAGCTAGATGAAGAATATTCTCTCCACATGCTCTGTTCTGAGAGATAAGTGCGTGTGAAAGTCGTCCTTAAACTAGCTTGTGGGGAACACAAAGTTTGTTTTCAATTTCAAACTCACTATGTAGATATATATGGGGATGCACTAGCTCCAACTCAGATTTACAGTGAAAACTGCTGGAACTTCAAACTGGCACTAGGAAACAGACCTAGAATCCAGAGTATGTGTTTCAAAAGCAACCAGTTCCCTTTGTGCTAGATGAATGAAACACTCTCCACATGCTCAGTTCTGAGAATTTAGTGTTTTTTGATAGTCGTCCTTCAATTATAATGTTGGGAACATAAAGTTTCTTTTCATTTCGTATCTCCACTACATACATATATATTTGTAGGTTATGGCTACAATTCTGCCTTACAGTTAAAACTGCGGGAACTTCAAACCGGCCAAAGTACACAGACTGAGACACCAGAGTAAGTGTCTCCTGCCACATGTGCCTTTGTGCTAGATGAAAGAACGTCTGTCCACATGCTCAAATCTGAGATATAAGTGTACGTGAAACCGTCCTTCAAATTGCTTGTTGGGAACACTAAGTTTCTTTTCAGCTGGAAACACCACTACATACATATGTATGATGAGTTACAGGCTCCAACAACGTTTACAGTGAAAACTGCAGGAACTTCAAACCGGCACTTTGAAACAGACTGAGAAACCAGAGCAAGTGATTCTCCTGCAACCCATTCCCTTTAGGCTACATAAACGAACATGTCTCAAGATGCTCATTTCTGAGAGATATTTGTGTGTGAAAGCCGTCCTTCAACTAGCTTGATGGGAACAGAAATTTTCTTTTCAGTTGAATATTCCAGTATATACATATATGGGGAGTTTCAGTCTCTGACTCGGTTTTACAGTGAAAACTGCAGGAACTTCAAACAGGCACTAGGAAATAGTCTGAGAACCCAGAGTAAGTGTTTCTCCAGCAACCCGTTCCGTTTTTGCTAGATGAACGGATGTCTCTCCACGTGCTCAGTTCTGAGAGATAAGTGTGTGTGAAAGCCGTCCTTCAGCTATCTTGTTGGCAACACAAAATTTTTTTTCTTTTGGGAACTCCACTACATACTTATATATGTGGAGATACTGGCTGCGACTCGGTTTTACTCAGAAAACTGCAGGAAATTGAAACCAGCACTAGGAAACAGACTGAGAATCCAGAGTAAGTGTTTCTCCTGCAACCCGTTCCCATTGTGCTAGATGAAGGATAGTCTCTCCACATGCTCATTTCTGAGGGAAAACTGTGTGTGAAATCCGTCCTACAACTTAGCTTGTTGGGACATAATGTTTGTTTTCATATGGGTATTCGACTACCTATATATATACATGTGAACGTACCTTCTCCAAAATGGTTTCAGAGTGAAAATTGTAGGAACTTCAATCCGGCACTAAGAATCAGACTGAGAATCCATAGTATTTATTTCACCAGCAACCTGTTCCACTTGTGCTAGATGAATGAACGACTCTCCACATGCTCAGTTCTGAGAGATAATTGTGTGTGAAAGCCGTCCTTCAATTATCTTGTTGGGAACAAAAATTTCTTTTCATTTGGAATCTCCACTACATACGTAATATTTGTAGGTGATGGGTACAACACGGTTATACAGTTAAAATTGCAGGAATCTCAAACCGGCAAATGTAAACAGCCTGAGAAACCAGAGTAAGTGTTCCTTCTTCCACCCGTGCCTTTGTGCTAGATGAAAGAGCGTCTATCCACACACTCTGTTCTGTGAGATAAGTGTGTATGAAAGTCGTACTTCACCTAGCTTCTTGGGAATTCAAATATACTTTTTGTTGGAAACTCTTATAAATACATATATATGGATAAGTACAGGATCCAACTCGGTTTTGCAGTGAAAACTACAGAAACTTCAAACAGGCACTAGGAAACAGACTGAGAAACCAGTCTAAGTGTTTTCCTGGCAACTCTTTCCCATTGTGAGAGATGAATGAACGTCTCACCACTTACTCAGTTCTCAGAGATTAGTGTGTGTGACAGACTTCCTTGACCAAGCTTGTTGGGAACACAAAGTTTCTTTTCAGTTTCAAACCCCTATATGTACATATATATGGGGATGTACTACCTCCAACTAAGATTTTCCGTGAAATTTCTGGGAACTTCAAACCAACACTAGGAATCAGACTGAGAATCCATAGTATTTATTTCACCAGCAACCCGTTCCGATTGTGCTAGATGAACGAACATCTCTCCCCAAGTTCAGTTCTGAGAGATAAGTGTGTGTAAAAACCTTTCTTCATCTAGCTTGTGGGAAGCACAAACTTCCTTTTCAGTTGCAAACTAGAATACATATATATATATATATATATATATATATATATATATATATGTGGAGATACTGGATCCACTCGGTTTTACAGTGAAAACCACAGGAATTTCAATCTAGCAATAGGAAACAGACTGAGAAACCAAAGTAAGTGTTTCTCCAGCAACCTGTTCCTTCTGTGCTAGATGAATGAACGCCTCTCCACATGCTCAGTTCTGAGAGACACATGTGTGTGAAATCCGTCGTTCAACTAGCTTGTTGCGAACACAAATTTCTTTTCAGTTGGAAACCCCAATACATGCATATATATGTGTAGGTAAAGGCTCCAACTCATTTTCACAGTGAAAACAGAAGGAACTTCAAACCGGCACTAGGAAACAGACTGAGAAACAAGAGTTGGTTTTCTCCTTCAACCCCTTCCTTTGAGCTAGATGAAGAATATTCACTCCACATGCTCTGTTCTGAGAGATAAGTGCATGTGAAAGTCGTCCTTAAACTAGCTTGTGGGGAACACAAAGTTTGTTTTCAATTTCAAACTCACTATGTAGATATATATGGGGATGCACTAGCTCCAACTCAGATTTACAGTGAAAACTGCAGGAACTTCAAACAGGCACTAGGAAATAGTCTGAGAACCCAGAGTAAGTGTTTCTCCAGCAACCCGTTCCGTTTTTGCTAGATGAACGGATGTCTCTCCACGTGCTCAGTTCTGAGAGATAAGTGTGTGTGAAAGCCGTCCTTCAGCTATCTTGTTGGCAACACAAAATTTTTTTTCTTTTGGGAACTCCACTACATACTTATATATGTGGAGATACTGGCTGCGACTCGGTTTTACTCAGAAAACTGCAGGAAATTGAAACCAGCACTAGGAAACAGACTGAGAATCCAGAGTAAGTGTTTCTCCTGCAACCCGTTCCCATTGTGCTAGATGAAGGATAGTCTCTCCACATGCTCATTTCTGAGGGAAAACTGTGTGTGAAATCCGTCCTACAACTTAGCTTGTTGGGACATAATGTTTGTTTTCATATGGGTATTCGACTACCTATATATATACATGTGAACGTACCTTCTCCAAAATGGTTTCAGAGTGAAAATTGTAGGAACTTCAATCCGGCACTAAGAATCAGACTGAGAATCCATAGTATTTATTTCACCAGCAACCTGTTCCACTTGTGCTAGATGAATGAACGACTCTCCACATGCTCAGTTCTGAGAGATAATTGTGTGTGAAAGCCGTCCTTCAATTATCTTGTTGGGAACAAAAAATTTCTTTTCATTTGGAATCTCCACTACATACGTAATATTTGTAGGTGATGGGTACAACACGGTTATACAGTTAAAATTGCAGGAATCTCAAACCGGCAAATGTAAACAGCCTGAGAAACCAGAGTAAGTGTTCCTTCTTCCACCCGTGCCTTTGTGCTAGATGAAAGAGCGTCTATCCACACACTCTGTTCTGTGAGATAAGTGTGTATGAAAGTCGTACTTCACCTAGCTTCTTGGGAATTCAAATATACTTTTTGTTGGAAACTCTTATAAATACATATATATGGATAAGTACAGGATCCAACTCGGTTTTGCAGTGAAAACTACAGAAACTTCAAACAGGCACTAGGAAACAGACTGAGAAACCAGTCTAAGTGTTTTCCTGGCAACTCTTTCCCATTGTGAGAGATGAATGAACGTCTCACCACTTACTCAGTTCTCAGAGATTAGTGTGTGTGACAGACTTCCTTGACCAAGCTTGTTGGGAACACAAAGTTTCTTTTCAGTTTCAAACCCCTATATGTACATATATATGGGGATGTACTACCTCCAACTAAGATTTTCCGTGAAATTTCTGGGAACTTCAAACCAACACTAGGAATCAGACTGAGAATCCATAGTATTTATTTCACCAGCAACCCGTTCCGATTGTGCTAGATGAACGAACATCTCTCCCCAAGTTCAGTTCTGAGAGATAAGTGTGTGTAAAAACCTTTCTTCATCTAGCTTGTGGGAAGCACAAACTTCCTTTTCAGTTGCAAACTAGAATACATATATATATATATATATATATATATATATATATATATATATATATATATATATGTGGAGATACTGGATCCACTCGGTTTTACAGTGAAAACCACAGGAATTTCAATCTAGCAATAGGAAACAGACTGAGAAACCAAAGTAAGTGTTTCTCCAGCAACCTGTTCCTTCTGTGCTAGATGAATGAACGCCTCTCCACATGCTCAGTTCTGAGAGACACATGTGTGTGAAATCCGTCGTTCAACTAGCTTGTTGCGAACACAAATTTCTTTTCAGTTGGAAACCACAATACATGCATATATATGTGTAGGTAAAGGCTCCAACTCATTTTCACAGTGAAAACAGAAGGAACTTCAAACCGGCACTAGGAAACAGACTGAGAAACAAGAGTTGGTTTTCTCCTTCAACCCCTTCCTTTGAGCTAGATGAAGAATATTCTCTCCACGTGCTCTGTTCTGAGAGATAAGTGCATGTGAAAGTCGTCCTTAAACTAGCTTGTGGGGAACACAAAGTTTGTTTTCAATTTCAAACTCACTATGTAGATATATATGGGGATGCACTAGCTCCAACTCAGATTTACAGTGAAAACTGCAGGAACTTCAAACAGGCACTAGGAAATAGTCTGAGAACCCAGAGTAAGTGTTTCTCCAGCAACCCGTTCCGTTTTTGCTAGATGAACGGAGGTCTCTCCACGTGCTCAGTTCTGAGAGATAAGTGTGTGTGAAAGCCGTCCTTCAGCTATCTTGTTGGCAACACAAATTTTTTTTTCTTTTGGGAACTCCACTACATACTTATATATGTGGAGATACTGGCTGCGACTCGGTTTTACTCAGAAAACTGCAGGAAATTGAAACCAGCACTAGGAAACAGACTGAGAATCCAGAGTAAGTGTTTCTCCTGCAACCCGTTCCCATTGTGCTAGATGAAGGATAGTCTCTCCACATGCTCATTTCTGAGGGAAAACTGTGTGTGAAATCCGTCCTACAACTTAGCTTGTTGGGACATAATGTTTGTTTTCATATGGGTATTCGACTACCTATATATATACATGTGAACGTACCTTCTCCAAAATGGTTTCAGAGTGAAAATTGTAGGAACTTCAATCCGGCACTAAGAATCAGACTGAGAATCCATAGTATTTATTTCACCAGCAACCTGTTCCACTTGTGCTAGATGAATGAACGACTCTCCACATGCTCAGTTCTGAGAGATAATTGTGTGTGAAAGCCGTCCTTCAATTATCTTGTTGGGAACAAAAAATTTCTTTTCATTTGGAATCTCCACTACATACGTAATATTTGTAGGTGATGGGTACAACACGGTTATACAGTTAAAATTGCAGGAATCTCAAACCGGCAAATGTAAACAGCCTGAGAAACCAGAGTAAGTGTTCCTTCTTCCACCCGTGCCTTTGTGCTAGATGAAAGAGCGTCTATCCACACACTCTGTTCTGTGAGATAAGTGTGTATGAAAGTCGTACTTCACCTAGCTTCTTGGGAATTCAAATATACTTTTTGTTGGAAACTCTTATAAATACATATATATGGATAAGTACAGGATCCAACTCGGTTTTGCAGTGAAAACTACAGAAACTTCAAACAGGCACTAGGAAACAGACTGAGAAACCAGTCTAAGTGTTTTCCTGGCAACTCTTTCCCATTGTGAGAGATGAATGAACGTCTCACCACTTACTCAGTTCTCAGAGATTAGTGTGTGTGACAGACTTCCTTGACCAAGCTTGTTGGGAACACAAAGTTTCTTTTCAGTTTCAAACCCCTATATGTACATATATATGGGGATGTACTACCTCCAACTAAGATTTTCCGTGAAATTTCTGGGAACTTCAAACCAACACTAGGAATCAGACTGAGAATCCATAGTATTTATTTCACCAGCAACCCGTTCCGATTGTGCTAGATGAAAGAACATCTCTCCCCAAGTTCAGTTCTGAGAGATAAGTGTGTGTAAAAACCTTTCTTCATCTAGCTTGTGGGAAGCACAAACTTCCTTTTCAGTTGCAAACTAGAATACATATATATATATATATATATATATATATATATATATATATATATATATATATATATATATATATATATATATATATATATATGTGGAGATACTGGATCCACTCGGTTTTACAGTGAAAACCACAGGAATTTCAATCTAGCAATAGGAAACAGACTGAGAAACCAAAGTAAGTGTTTCTCCAGCAACCTGTTCCTTCTGTGCTAGATGAATGAACGCCTCTCCACATGCTCAGTTCTGAGAGACACATGTGTGTGAAATCCGTCGTTCAACTAGCTTGTTGCGAACACAAATTTCTTTTCAGTTGGAAACCACAATACATGCATATATATGTGTAGGTAAAGGCTCCAACTCATTTTCACAGTGAAAACAGAAGGAACTTCAAACCGGCACTAGGAAACAGACTGAGAAACAAGAGTTGGTTTTCTCCTTCAACCCCTTCCTTTGAGCTAGATGAAGAATATTCACTCCACATGCTCTGTTCTGAGAGATAAGTGCATGTGAAAGTCGTCCTTAAACTAGCTTGTGGGGAACACAAAGTTTGTTTTCAATTTCAAACTCACTATGTAGATATATATGGGGATGCACTAGCTCCAACTCAGATTTACAGTGAAAACTGCAGGAACTTCAAACAGGCACTAGGAAATAGTCTGAGAACCCAGAGTAAGTGTTTCTCCAGCAACCCGTTCCGTTTTTGCTAGATGAACGGATGTCTCTCCACGTGCTCAGTTCTGAGAGATAAGTGTGTGTGAAAGCCGTCCTTCAGCTATCTTGTTGGCAACACAAAATTTTTTTTCTTTTGGGAACTCCACTACATACTTATATATGTGGAGATACTGGCTGCGACTCGGTTTTACTCAGAAAACTGCAGGAAATTGAAACCAGCACTAGGAAACAGACTGAGAATCCAGAGTAAGTGTTTCTCCTGCAACCCGTTCCCATTGTGCTAGATGAAGGATAGTCTCTCCACATGCTCATTTCTGAGGGAAAACTGTGTGTGAAATCCGTCCTTCAACTTAGCTTGTTGGGACATAATGTTTGTTTTCAGTTGGTTATTCGACTACCTATATATATATATATGTGAACGTACCTTCTCCAAAATGGTTTCAGAGTGAAAATTGTAGGAATTTCAATCCGGAACTAGGAATCAGACTGAGAATCCAGAGTATGTATTTCCCCAGCAACCTGTTCCCTTTGTGCTAGATGAATGAACAACTCTCCACATGCTCAGTTCTGAGAGATAATTGTGTGTGAAAGCCGTCCTTCAATTATCTTGTTGGGAACACAAAGTTTCTTTTCATTTGGAATCTCCACTACATACATAATATTTGTAGGTGATGGGTACAACACGGTTATACAGTTAAAATTGCAGGGAACTCAAACTGGCAAAAGTAAACAGCCTGAGAAACCAGAGTAAGTGTTCCTTCTTCCACCCGTGCCTTTGTGCTAGATGAAAGAGCGTCTCTCCACATGCTCAATTCTGAGATATAAGTGTGTGTGAAACCGTCCTTCAACTTGCTTTTTGGGAACACAAAGATCCTTTTCAGCTGGAATCTCCACTATATATATATATATATATATATGGGGAGGTACTGACTCCAACACGGTTTTACAGTCAAAACTGCAGGAATTTCAAACAGACAGTTCTAAATATTCTGAGAAACCAGATTAAGTGATTCTCCTGCAACCCTTTCCCTTTAAGCTCGATGAAGATACGTCTCCTGTTCTGAGAGGTATGTGTGTGTGAAAGGCGTCCTCACCTAGCTTGATGGGAAAACAAAATTTGTTCTCAGTTCCAAACACCACTGCATACATATACATGTGGAAATACTGGCTGCGACTCGGTTTTACAGTGAAAACTGCAGGAAATTCAAACCGGCAATAGGAAAAAGACTGAGAAACCACAGTAAGTGTTTCTCCAAAAACTCGTTTTCTTTGTGCTAGATGAAAGAACATCTCTTCACATGATCATTTATGAGAGATACGTGTGTGTGAAAGCCATCATTCATCTAGCTTGTTGCGAACACAATATTACTTTTCAGTTGAAATATTCACTATATGCGTATATGTGGGTAGGTACAGGCTCCAACTCGGCTTCACATGAAAACTGCTGGAACTTCAAACCAGCACTAGGAAACAGACTGAGAAACCAGTCTAAGTATTTTTCCAGCAACCCGTTCCCATTCTGCTAGGTGAAAGAACGTCTCACCACTTGCTCACTTCTGAGAGATTAGTGTGAGTGAAAGCCGTCCTTCACCTAGCTTGTAGGGAACGCAAAATTTCTTTTAATTTGGAAATTCCTCTTCATATATATATATGAGAAGATAATGTCTCCAGCAAGGCTTTATAGTGAAATCTTCAGAAATTTCCAACCGGCACTTGGAAACAGACTGGGAAAGCAGAGTTGATTATCCCCTGCAACCCGTTTTTTTTGTGCTAGATGAACAAAAGTCTCTCCACATGCTCTGTTCTGATAAATAAGTGTGTGTGAAAGCCGTCCTTCACTTAGCTTGATGTGAACACAAAAATTCTTTTCAGTTGGAAACTGCACTACATACAAACATATGGGGAGTTACTGGCTCCAACTCGGTTTTACAGTGATAACTGCAGGAACTTCAAACTGGCAGTGGAAACAGATTGAGATACCAGAGTAATTATTTCTCCTGTAACCCATTTATTTTGTGCTAGATGAGCGAAATTCTCACCACACACTCGGTTCTGATAGATAAGTGTGTTTGAAAGCCGTCCTTCACCTAGCTTCTTGGGAACTCAAAGTTTCTTTTCTGTTGGAAACTCTAATACATATATGTATATGGGGAAGTACTGGATCCAACACGGTTTTACAGTGAAAACTGCAGGAACTTCAAGCAGGCACTAGGAAATAGACTGAGAAACCACAATAAGTGCTTCTCATGCAACCCTTTCCATTTGTGCTAGGTGAACTTATGTCTCTCCACATGCTCAGTTCTGAGAGATAAGTGTGTGTGAAAGCTGTCCTTCAAAAGCTTATTTGGACCACATAGTCTCTATTAAGATGGAAACTCCACTACTTACATATATATGGGAACTATTGGCTCCAACTCGGTTTTACAGTGAAAGATGCAAGGATTTATAACCGGCACAAGGAAACAGACTGGAAATCCAGAGGAAGGGTTTCTTCTGCAACCCGTTCCCTTAGTGCAAGATGAACGTATGTCTCTCCGTATGCACAGTTCTGGGAGATATTTGTTTGTGAAAGACATCCTTCAGCTAGCTTGTTTTGAACACAAAGTTTCTTGCCAGTTTCTAAAACCACTACATATATATGTATGGGGAGGTTCTAGCCCCAAAACTAATTTACAGTTAAAACGTCAGAAAATTCATACTGGCAGTAGGAAACTAACTGGGAAGCCAGAGTATGGGTTACTCAAGCAAGCCATACCCTCTGTGCTAGATGAACTAATGTATCTCCACATGCTCAGTTCTGACAGATAAGTGTGTGTGAAAGCCTTCCTTCACTTAGCTTGATAGGAATACAAAGTTGCTTTTTATTAGGAAAAACCAGTAAATAAATATATATGTGGAGGTACTGGCTCCAAATCCATTTTACAGTGAAAAGAGCAGGAACTTCGATCCGGCACTAGGAAACACTGAAATACCAGAGTGTGTGTTTCTCCAGCAACCAATTCCCTTTGTGCTAGATGAACGTATGTCTCTCCGTATGCACAGTTCTGGGAGATATTTGTTTGCGAAAGACATCCTTCAGCTAGCTTGTTTTGAACACAAAGTTTCTTGCCAGTGTCTAAAATCACTGCATACATATGTATGGGGATGTTCTAGCCCCAAAACTAATTCACAGTTAAAACTTCAGTAAATTCATACTGGCAGTAGGAAACTAACTGGGAAACCAGAGTAAGGGTTACTCAAGCAATCCGTAACCTCTGTGCTAGATGAACTAATGTCTCTCCACATGCTCAGTTCTGAGAGATAAGTGTGTGTGAAAGCCTTCCTTCACTTAGCTTGATAGGAACAGAAAGTTACTTTTTATTAGGAAAAACCAGTAAATAAATATATATGTGGAGGCACTGGCTCCAAATCCATTTTACAGTGAAAAGAGCAGGAACTTCGATGCGGCACTAAGAAACAGACTGAGATACCAGAGTGTGTGTTTCTCCAGCAACCAATTCCCTTTGTGCTACATGAACGAACGTCTCTCCACATGATCAATTCTGTGAGATAATAGTGTGTGAAAGCCGTTCTTCAACTCTCTTGTTGGAAACAAGTAGCTCTTTTCAGTTAGAAACTCCACTAAATACATATATATGTGGAGATACACACCCCAACTCAGTTTTACAGTGAAAACACCAGGAACTTCAAACAGGCACTAGGAAATAGACTGAGAAATAAGAGTAATTGTTTCTCTTGCAACCATTTCCCTTTGTGGTAGGTGAAAGCACAACTGTCCACATGCTCAGTTCTGAGAGGTAACTGTGTGTGAAAGCCGTCCTTCAACTTCCTTGTTGGGAACAGAAAATTTCTTTTCAGTTGGAAAATCCACTACATACATATATATGGGTAGGTACTGACTCCAACTCGTTTTACAGTGAAAATTGATGGAACTTAAATACGGCACTAGGAAAAGGACAGAGAATGCAAAGAAAGTGTTTCTCCTGCAACATGTTCCTTTGTGCTAGATGAACAATCGTCTTAGCACATGCTCAGTTCTGAGAGATAATTGTGTGTGAAAGTCTTTCTTCACCTTGCTTGTTGGGAACACAAATTTTCTTCTCAGTTTCATACATCACTACATACATATATAACGGGAATTTCTAACCCCAACTCGGTTTTGCTGTGTAAAATTCAGGAACTTCAAACTGGCACAAGGATACAGACGGAGAAACAACAGTAAGGGTTTCTCCTGCAAATGGTTCCTTTGTGCTAAGTGACCGAAAGTCTCTCCACATGCTGAGTTCTGAGAGATAAGTGTGTGTGAAAGTCATCCTTCAAGTACCTTGTTGGGAAAAAAAAAACTTATTTTCAGTTGGAAACTCCTCAACAAACATACATATTGGGAGTTAATGTCTCCAACACATATTTACAGTGAAAACTGCAGGAACTTCATACAGGCTCTAGGAAATAGGCTGAGAAACCAGAGTAGGATTTTCACATGAAAACCTTTCCCTTTGTGCTACCTTAACATACGTCTGTCCACATGCTCAATTCTGAGATTTAAGTGTGTGTGAAAGCAATCTTCCACTACCTTGTAGGGAACACAAAATTTCTTTCCAGTTGGGAACTCCACAACATACATTTATAGGCAGAGGTACACACCCCAAAAGGGATTTACAGTGAAAATAGCAGGAACATCCTATAGGTACTTGGAAACAAGCTGAGAAACCAGAGAAATTGTTTTCCTTGCAACCCGTTCTGATTGTGCTAGAAGAACGAACGTCTCTCCACATGTTAAGTTTTGAGAGATAAGTGTGTGTGAAAGCCGCCCTTCAACTAGCTTGTGGGGAACACATAATTTCTTTCCAGTTGGAAACTCCACTGCATACACAAATATGCAGAGGTACACACACCAAATATGTTTTACAGTGAAAAGAGCAGGAAAATCAAACTGGCACTATGAAAAAGCCTGAGAAACCAGAGGAAATGTTTCTACTGCAAACCACTCCCTTTGTGATAGATGAACTAACGTCTCCCCACATGCTCAGTTCTGAGAGATATGTGTGTGTGAAAGCCGTCCTTCCCAAAGCTTGTTGGGAACACAAAGATTCTTTTTAGTTTCAAACTCCATTTTATATATATATATATATATATATATATATATATATGGGAAGGTACTATCTCAAATTCGGTTTTACAGTGAAAAATGCAGGATCTTCATACCGGCACTAGGAAACAGACAAAGAACAAAGAGTAACTGTTTTGCCTGTCACACGTTCCCTATGTTCTAGACGAATGAACGTCTCTCCACATGTTTAGTTCTGAGGGATAAGTGTTTGTTTAAGCTGTACTTCACATAACTTGTTTGGAATAAACAGGTTTTTTCAGCTGTAAATACCACTAGATACATACATATGGTTAGGTACTAGCTCCAACACGGTTTTACAGTGAAAACTGCAGGAACTTCAAACAGGCACTTGGAAACACACTGAGAAACCAGAGTAAGTGTTTTTCATGAAGCCCATTCCCTTTGTGCTAGATGAACGAACGTCTCTCCAAATACTCAGTTCTGAGAGATAAGTGTGTGTGAAAGCAGTCCTTCACCTAGCTAATTGGGAACACAAAGATTCCTTTAAGTTTCAAATTCCTCTGCATACATGTATATGGGGTGGTACTATCTCCAACACTGTTTTACAGTGAAAAATGCTGGAATTTCAAACTGACACTAAGAAACAGATTGAGAAACCAAAGTAATTGTTTCTCCAGCAATCTGTTCCCCTTGTGCTAGATGAACGAACATCTCTCCACATGCTCAGTTCTGAGAGATAAATGTGTGAAATCGGACCTTCACCAATCTTGTTGGGAACGCAAAGTTTCTTTTCAGTTGTAAACTCCACTACATGCATATATATGGGGAGGTACTGTCTCCGACTTGGTTTTACAGTGAAAATAGCAGTAAGTCCAAACCGGCACTATGAAACAGACTGAGAATGCAGAGTATGTGTTTCTCCTGCAACCCGTTCTCTATGTGCAGGATGAACGAATGTCTCTCCACATGCTCAGTTCTGAGAGATAAGTGTGTGTGAAAGCCATCCTTCACATATCTTGTTGGGAACACAAAGTTTCTTTTGAGATGGTAACTCCACTACATAGATATATATGCGGAGGTACACAACCAAACTCGATTTTACAGTGAAAATAGCAGGAACATCCAACAGGCACTAGGAAACAGACTGAGAAACCAGAGTAACTATTTCTCCTGCAACCCATTCTCTTTGTGCTTGATGAATGAATGTCTCTCCACATGCTAAGATTTGAGATATAATTGTATGTGAAAGCCGTCCTTCAACTTTCTTGTTGGGAACACAACATTTCTATTCTATTTGGAAAATCCAATACATACATATATCTGGGATTTTACTGGACCTAAATTGGTTTTACGGTTAAAACTGCAGATACTTCAAACCGGCAGTTGGAAACAGACTGAGAATCTAGACAAATTATTTATCTTCAATCATGTTCCCTTTGTGCTAGATGAATGAACGTCTCCACACATCTACAGTTCTGAGAGAAAAGTGTGTGTGAAACCGTCCTTTACATTGCTGGTTGTGAACACAAACTTTCTTTTCAGTTGGAAACTCCAATACATACATATATATGGGGAGGTACTGGCTCTGACTCAGTTTTACAGTGAAAAGTGCAGGAACTTCAACCCGGCAGTAGGAATCAGACTGAGAAACCAGAGTAAGTGTTTCCCTGCAACAAATTCCCATTGTGCTAGATGAACGAACGTCTCTCCACAAGCTAATTTCTGACAGATGAGTGTTTCTGAAAGCCGTCCTTCACCTACCTTGTTGGGAACACAAAGTTTGTTTTCAGTAGAATACTCATTTTCATAAATATATATGGGGAGGTACTGACCCCAACATGGGCTTACAGTGAAAAGAGCATGAACTTCAAACCGGCACTAGGAAACAGACTGAGAAACTAGAGTAAGTGATTCTCCTGCAGTCAGTTCCATTTGTGCTAGATGAACGATCGTCTCTCCACATGCTCAGTTCTGAGAGATAAGTGTGAGTGAAAGCCATTCTTCACCTAGCCTATTGGGAGCACAAAGTTCCTTTTCAGTTGGAAATTCCACTACATACATTTGTATTTCTATGCACTGGCTCCAACTCGGTTTTACACTGAAAAATGCAGGATCTTCAAACCGGCAAAAGGAAACACACTGATAAACTAGAGTAAGTGTATCTCCTGCAACCTTTTCCTTTGTGCTAGGTGAATGAACGTCTCTCCACGTGCACAGTTCTAAGATGTAAGTATGTGTTAATGCCATCCTTCACCTAGCTTGCTGGGACACAATGTTTCTTTTCATTTTGAAAACCCACTGCATACATATATTTGTGGAGGTACAATCTCCAACACGATTTTACAGTGAAAACTGTAGGAACTTCAAAACGGCATAAGGAAACAGACTCAGAAACCAAGAGTAAGTGATTGCCTTGCAACCCGTTCTACTGTGCGAGATGAACGAATGTCTCTCCACATGCTCAGTTCTGAGAAATAAGTGTGTGTGGAAATGTCCTTCAAATTGCTTTTTGTGAACACAAAGATTCTTTTCAGATGGAAACTCCTCTACATACATATATCTGGGGAGGTACTGGCTCCAATTCGTGTTTGCAGTGAAAACTACAAGAGCTTCAAACCGGCACTAAGAAACAGACTGAGAAACCAGAGAAAAAGTTTTTCCTGCAAACCATTCACGTTCTGCTAGATGAGCGAACGTCTCACCACATGCTCATGTCTGAGAGATTATTGTTTGTGGAAGCCATCTTTCACCTACCATATTGGGAACACAAAGTTTCTATTCAGTTGGAAATTCCTCTACATAAATATATATGTAGAGGTAATGGCTCCAACTCAGGTTTACAGTGAAAATTGCCAAAACTTCATATAGGAACTAGGAAACATACTGAGAAACCAGAGTTGATTTTCTCCTGTAAACCGATCCTTTGTGCTTGATGAACGAATGTCTCTCCATATGCTAGGTTCTGATAGATAAGTGTGTGTGAAAGCTGTCCTTCACTTAGATTGTTGTGAACACAAAAATTCTTTTCAGTTGGAAACTGCACTACATACAAACATATGGGGAGTTACTGGCTCCAACTCGGTTTTACAATGAAAACTGCAGGAACTTCATACTGGCACTAGGAAATAGATTGAGATACCAGAGTAATTATTTCTCCTGTAACTCATTTATTTAATGCTAGATGAACGAAAGTCTCTCCACATGCTCTGTTCTGAGAGATAAGTAGATGTGAATGTCATCCTTCAACTAGCTTGTTGGGTACACAAAGATTCTTTACAGTTTCAAACTCCACTTTGTGTATATATATATGGGGATGCACAAACACCAACTCAGATTTACAGTGATCACTGCCAGAACTTCAAACAGTCACAAGAAACAGTCTAAGAATCCAGAATAATTGTTTCTCCAGCAACCCATTCCCTTAGTACTAGATGAATGAACGGTTCTCTACATGCTCAGTTCTGATAGATAATTGTGTGTGAAAGCCGTCCTTCAAATATCTTGTTCGGAACACAAACTTTCTTTTCATTTGGAATCTCCAATATGAAAATATATATTTGTAGGTAATGGCTACAACTCGGTTTTACAGTTAAAAATGCAGAAACTTCAAAGCGGCAATAGGAAAGTCACTGAGAATCCAGAGTAAGTGTTTCTCCTGAAACCCGTTCCGATTGTGCTAGATGAACGAACATCTCTCCCCAAGTTCAGTTCTGAGAGATAAGTGTGTGTAAAAACCTTTCTTCATCTAGCTTGTGGGAAGCACAAACTTCCTTTTCAGTTGCAAACTAGAATACTTATATTTATATATATGTGGAGATACTGGATCCACTCGGTTTTACAGTGAAAACCACAGGAATTTCAATCTAGCAATTGGAAACAGACTGAGAAACCAAAGTAAGTGTTTCTCCAGCAACCTGTTCCTTCTGTGCTAGATGAATGAACGCCTCTCCACATGCTCAGTTCTGAGAGACACATGTGTGTGAAATCCGTCGTTCAACTAGCTTGTTGCGAACACAAATTTCTTTTCAGTTGGAAACCCCAATACATGCATATATATGTGTAGGTAAAGGCTCCAACTCATTTTCACAGTGAAAACAGAAGGAACTTCAAACCGGCACTAGGAAACAGACTGAGAAACAAGAGTTGGTTTTCTCCTTCAACCCCTTCCTTTGAGCTAGATGAAGAATATTCTCTCCACATGCTCTGTTCTGAGAGATAAGTGCGTGTGAAAGTCGTCCTTAAACTAGCTTGTGGGGAACACAAAGTTTGTTTTCAATTTCAAACTCACTATGTAGATATATATGGGGATGCACTAGCTCCAACTCAGATTTACAGTGAAAACTGCTGGAACTTCAAACTGGCACTAGGAAACAGACCTAGAATCCAGAGTATGTGTTTCAAAAGCAACCAGTTCCCTTTGTGCTAGATGAATGAAACACTCTCCACATGCTCAGTTCTGAGAATTTAGTGTTTTTTGATAGTCGTCCTTCAATTATAATGTTGGGAACATAAAGTTTCTTTTCATTTCGTATCTCCACTACATACATATATATTTGTAGGTTATGGCTACAACTCTGCCTTACAGTTAAAACTGTGGGAACTTCAAACCGGCCAAAGTACACAGACTGAGACACCAGAGTAAGTGTCTCCTGCCACATGTGCCTTTGTGCTAGATGAAAGAACGTCTGTCCACATGCTCAAATCTGAGATATAAGTGTGCGTGAAACCGTCCTTCAAATTGCTTGTTGGGAACACTAAGTTTCTTTTCAGCTGGAAACACCACTACATACATATGTATGATGAGTTACAGGCTCCAACAACGTTTACAGTGAAAACTGCAGGAACTTCAAACCGGCACTTTGAAACAGACTGAGAAACCAGAGCAAGTGATTCTCCTGCAACCCATTCCCTTTAGGCTACATAAACGAACATGTCTCAAGATGCTCATTTCTGAGAGATATTTGTGTGTGAAAGCCGTCCTTCAACTAGCTGGATGGGAAGAGAAATTTTCTTTACAATTGAATATTCCAGTATGTACATATATGGGGAGTTTCAGTCTCTGACTCGGTTTTACAGTGAAAACTGCAGGAACTTCAAACAGGCACTAGGAAATAGTCTGAGAACCCAGAGTAAGTGTTTCTCCAGCAACCCGTTCCGTTTTTGCTAGATGAACGGAGGTCTCTCCACGTGCTCAGTTCTGAGAGATAAGTGTGTGTGAAAGCCGTCCTTCAGCTATCTTGTTGGCAACACAAAATTTTTTTTCTTTTGGGAACTCCACTACATACTTATATATGTGGAGATACTGGCTGCGACTCGGTTTTACTCAGAAAACTGCAGGAAATTGAAACCAGCACTAGGAAACAGACTGAGAATCCAGAGTAAGTGTTTCTCCTGCAACCCGTTCCCATTGTGCTAGATGAAGGATAGTCTCTCCACATGCTCATTTCTGAGGGAAAACTGTGTGTGAAATCCGTCCTTCAACTTAGCTTGTTGGGACATAGTGTTTGTTTTCAGTTGGGTTTTCGACTACCTATATATATATATATATGTGAACGTACCTTCTCCAAAATGGTTTCAGAGTGAAAATTGTAGGAATTTCAATCCGGAACCAGGAATCAGACTGAGAATCCAGAGTATGTATTTCCCCAGCAACCTGTTCCCTTTGTGCTAGATGAATGAACAACTCTCCACATGCTCAGTTCTGAGAGATAATTGTGTGTGAAAGCCGTCCTTCAATTATCTTGTTGGGAACACAAAGTTTCTTTTCATTTGGAATCTCCACTACATACATAATATTTGTAGGTGATGGGTACAACACGGTTATACAGTTAAAATTGCAGGGAACTCAAACTGGCAAAAGTAAACAGCCTGAGAAACCAGAGTAAGTGTTCCTTCTTCCACCCGTGCCTTTGTGCTAGATGAAAGAGCGTCTCTCCACATGCTCAATTCTGAGATATAAGTGTGTGTGAAACCGTCCTTCAACTTGCTTTTTGGGAACACAAAGATCCTTTTCAGCTGGAATCTCCACTATATATATATATATATATATATATATGGGGAGGTACTGACTCCAACACGGTTTTACAGTCAAAACTGCAGGAATTTCAAACAGACAGTTCTAAATATTCTGAGAAACCAGATTAAGTGATTCTCCTGCAACCCTTTCCCTTTAAGCTCGATGAAGATACGTCTCCTGTTCTGAGAGGTAAGTGTGTGTGAAAGGCGTCCTCACCTAGCTTGATGGGAAAACAAAATTTGTTCTCAGTTCCAAACACCACTGCATACATATACATGTGGAAATACTGGCTGCGACTCGGTTTTACAGTGAAAACTGCAGGAAATTCAAACCGGCAATAGGAAAAAGACTGAGAAACCACAGTAAGTGTTTCTCCAAAAACTCGTTTTCTTTGTGCTAGATGAAAGAACATCTCTTCACATGATCATTTATGAGAGATACGTGTGTGTGAAAGCCATCATTCATCTAGCTTGTTGCGAACACAATATTACTTTTCAGTTGAAATATTCACTATATGCGTATATGTGGGTAGGTACAGGCTCCAACTCGGCTTCACATGAAAACTGCTGGAACTTCAAACCAGCACTAGGAAACAGACTGAGAAACCAGTCTAAGTATTTTTCCAGCAACCCGTTCCCATTCTGCTAGGTGAAAGAACGTCTCACCACTTGCTCACTTCTGAGAGATTAGTGTGAGTGAAAGCCGTCCTTCACCTAGCTTGTAGGGAACGCAAAATTTCTTTTAATTTGGAAATTCCTCTTCATATATATATATGAGAAGATAATGTCTCCAGCAAGGCTTTATAGTGAAATCTTCAGAAATTTCCAACCGGCACTTGGAAACAGACTGGGAAAGCAGAGTTGATTATCCCCTGCAACCCGTTTTTTTTGTGCTAGATGAACAAAAGTCTCTCCACATGCTCTGTTCTGATAAATAAGTGTGTGTGAAAGCCGTCCTTCACTTAGCTTGATGTGAACACAAAAATTCTTTTCAGTTGGAAACTGCACTACATACAAACATATGGGGAGTTACTGGCTCCAACTCGGTTTTACAGTGATAACTGCAGGAACTTCAAACTGGCAGTGGAAACAGATTGAGATACCAGAGTAATTATTTCTCCTGTAACCCATTTATTTTGTGCTAGATGAGCGAAATTCTCACCACACACTCGGTTCTGATAGATAAGTGTGTTTGAAAGCCGTCCTTCACCTAGCTTCTTGGGAACTCAAAGTTTCTTTTCTGTTGGAAACTCTAATACATATATGTATATGGGGAAGTACTGGATCCAACACGGTTTTACAGTGAAAACTGCAGGAACTTCAA
This sequence comes from Vicugna pacos, assembly GCF_048564905.1. Taxonomy (NCBI): domain Eukaryota; kingdom Metazoa; phylum Chordata; class Mammalia; order Artiodactyla; family Camelidae; genus Vicugna; species Vicugna pacos. Next base: position 21,405,781 of record NC_132995.1, on the reverse strand, counting down.
GCAGGCACTAGGAAATAGACTGAGAAACCACAATAAGTGCTTCTCATGCAACCCTTTCCATTTGTGCTAGGTGAACTTATGTCTCTCCACATGCTCAGTTCTGAGAGATAAGTGTGTGTGAAAGCTGTCCTTCAAAAGCTTATTTGGACCACATAGTCTCTATTAAGATGGAAACTCCACTACTTACATATATATGGGAACTATTGGCTCCAACTCGGTTTTACAGTGAAAGATGCAAGGATTTATAACCGGCACAAGGAAACAGACTGGAAATCCAGAGGAAGGGTTTCTTCTGCAACCCGTTCCCTTAGTGCAAGATGAACGTATGTCTCTCCGTATGCACAGTTCTGGGAGATATTTGTTTGTGAAAGACATCCTTCAGCTAGCTTGTTTTGAACACAAAGTTTCTTGCCAGTTTCTAAAACCACTACATATATATGTATGGGGAGGTTCTAGCCCCAAAACTAATTTACAGTTAAAACGTCAGAAAATTCATACTGGCAGTAGGAAACTAACTGGGAAGCCAGAGTATGGGTTACTCAAGCAAGCCATACCCTCTGTGCTAGATGAACTAATGTATCTCCACATGCTCAGTTCTGACAGATAAGTGTGTGTGAAAGCCTTCCTTCACTTAGCTTGATAGGAATACAAAGTTGCTTTTTATTAGGAAAAACCAGTAAATAAATATATATGTGGAGGTACTGGCTCCAAATCCATTTTACAGTGAAAAGAGCAGGAACTTCGATCCGGCACTAGGAAACACTGAAATACCAGAGTGTGTGTTTCTCCAGCAACCAATTCCCTTTGTGCTAGATGAACGTATGTCTCTCCGTATGCACAGTTCTGGGAGATATTTGTTTGCGAAAGACATCCTTCAGCTAGCTTGTTTTGAACACAAAGTTTCTTGCCAGTGTCTAAAATCACTGTATACATATGTATGGGGATGTTCTAGCCCCAAAACTAATTCACAGTTAAAACTTCAGTAAATTCATACTGGCAGTAGGAAACTAACTGGGAAACCAGAGTAAGGGTTACTCAAGCAATCCGTAACCTCTGTGCTAGATGAACTAATGTCTCTCCACATGCTCAGTTCTGAGAGATAAGTGTGTGTGAAAGCCTTCCTTCACTTAGCTTGATAGGAACAGAAAGTTACTTTATATTAGGAAAAACCAGTAAATAAATATATATGTGGAGGCACTGGCTCCAAATCCATTTTACAGTGAAAAGAGCAGGAACTTCGATGCGGCACTAAGAAACAGACTGAGATACCAGAGTGTGTGTTTCTCCAGCAACCAATTCCCTTTGTGCTACATGAACGAACGTCTCTCCACATGATCAATTCTGTGAGATAATAGTGTGTGAAAGCCGTTCTTCAACTCTCTTGTTGGAAACAAGTAGCTCTTTTCAGTTAGAAACTCCACTAAATACATATATATGCGGAGATACACACCCCAACTCAGTTTTACAGTGAAAACACCAGGAACTTCAAACAGGCACTAGGAAATAGACTGAGAAATAAGAGTAATTGTTTCTCTTGCAACCATTTCCCTTTGTGGTAGGTGAAAGCACAACTGTCCACATGCTCAGTTCTGAGAGGTAACTGTGTGTGAAAGCCGTCCTTCAACTTCCTTGTTGGGAACAGAAAATTTCTTTTCAGTTGGAAAATCCACTACATACATATATATGGGTAGGTACTGACTCCAACTCGTTTTACAGTGAAAATTGATGGAACTTAAATACGGCACTAGGAAAAGGACAGAGAATGCAAAGAAAGTGTTTCTCCTGCAACATGTTCCTTTGTGCTAGATGAACAATCGTCTTAGCACATGCTCAGTTCTGAGAGGTAATTGTGTGTGAAAGTCTTTCTTCACCTTGCTTGTTGGGAACACAAATTTTCTTCTCAGTTTCATACATCACTACATACATATATAACGGGAATTTCTAACCCCAACTCGGTTTTGCTGTGTAAAATTCAGGAACTTCAAACTGGCACAAGGAAACAGACGGAGAAACAACAGTAAGGGTTTCTCCTGCAAATGGTTCCTTTGTGCTAAGTGACCGAAAGTCTCTCCACATGCTGAGTTCTGAGAGATAAGTGTGTGTGAAAGTCATCCTTCAAGTACCTTGTTGGGAAAAAAAAACTTATTTTCAGTTGGAAACTCCTCAACAAACATACATATTGGGAGTTAATGTCTCCAACACATATTTACAGTGAAAACTGCAGGAACTTCATACAGGCTCTAGGAAATAGGCTGAGAAACCAGAGTAGGATTTTCACAATAAACCTTTCCCTTTGTGCTACCTTAACATACGTCTGTCCACATGCTCAATTCTGAGATTTAAGTGTGTGTGAAAGCAATCTTCCACTACCTTGTAGGGAACACAAAATTTCTTTCCAGTTGGGAACTCCACAACATACATTTATAGGCAGAGGTACACACCCCAAAAGGGATTTACAGTGAAAATAGCAGGAACATCCTATAGGTACTTGGAAACAAGCTGAGAAACCAGAGAAATTGTTTTCCTTGCAACCCGTTCTGATTGTGCTAGAAGAACGAACGTCTCTCCACATGTTAAGTTTTGAGAGATAAGTGTGTGTGAAAGCCGCCCTTCAACTAGCTTGTGGGGAACACATAATTTCTTTCCAGTTGGAAACTCCACTGCATACACAAATATGCAGAGGTACACACACCAAATATGTTTTACAGTGAAAAGAGCAGGAAAATCAAACTGGCACTATGAAAAAGCCTGAGAAACCAGAGGAAATGTTTCTACTGCAAACCACTCCCTTTGTGATAGATGAACTAACGTCTCCCCACATGCTCAGTTCTGAGAGATATGTGTGTGTGAAAGCCGTCCTTCCCAAAGCTTGTTGGGAACACAAAGATTCTTTTTAGTTTCAAACTCCATTTTATATATATATATATATATATATATATATGGGAAGGTACTATCTCAAATTCGGTTTTACAGTGAAAAATGCAGGATCTTCATACCGGCACTAGGAAACAGACAAAGAACAAAGAGTAACTGTTTTGCCTGTCACACGTTCCCTATGTTCTAGACGAATGAACGTCTCTCCACATGTTTAGTTCTGAGGGATAAGTGTTTGTTTAAGCTGTACTTCACATAACTTGTTTGGAATAAACAGGTTTTTTCAGCTGTAAATACCACTAGATACATACATATGGTTAGGTACTAGCTCCAACACGGTTTTACAGTGAAAACTGCAGGAACTTCAAACAGGCACTTGGAAACACACTGAGAAACCAGAGTAAGTGTTTTTCATGAAGCCCATTCCCTTTGTGCTAGATGAACGAACGTCTCTCCAAATACTCAGTTCTGAGAGATAAGTGTGTGTGAAAGCAGTCCTTCACCTAGCTAATTGGGAACACAAAGATTCCTTTAAGTTTCAAATTCCTCTGCATACATGTATATGGGGTGGTACTATCTCCAACACCGTTTTACAGTGAAAAATGCTGGAATTTCAAACTGACACTAAGAAACAGATTGAGAAACCAAAGTAATTGTTTCTCCAGCAATCTGTTCCCCTTGTGCTAGATGAACGAACATCTCTCCACATGCTCAGTTCTGAGAGATAAATGTGTGAAATCGGACCTTCACCAATCTTGTTGGGAACGCAAAGTTTCTTTTCAGTTGTAAACTCCACTACATGCATATATATGGGGAGGTACTGTCTCCGACTTGGTTTTACAGTGAAAATAGCAGTAAGTCCAAACCGGCACTATGAAACAGACTGAGAATGCAGAGTATGTGTTTCTCCTGCAACCCGTTCTCTATGTGCAGGATGAACGAATGTCTCTCCACATGCTCAGTTCTGAGAGATAAGTGTGTGTGAAAGCCATCCTTCACATAGCTTGTTGGGAACACAAAGTTTCTTTTGAGATGGTAACTCCACTACATAGATATATATGCGGAGGTACACAACCAAACTCGATTTTACAGTGAAAATAGCAGGAACATCCAACAGGCACTAGGAAACAGACTGAGAAACCAGAGTAACTACTTCTCCTGCAACCCATTCTCTTTGTGCTTGATGAATGAATGTCTCTCCACATGCTAAGATTTGAGATATAAGTGTATGTGAAAGCCGTCCTTCAACTTTCTTGTTGGGAACACAACATTTCTATTCTATTTGGAAAATCCAATACATACATATATCTGGGATTTTACTGGACCTAAATTGGTTTTACGGTTAAAACTGCAGATACTTCAAACCGGCAGTTGGAAACAGACTGAGAATCTAGACAAATTATTTATCTTCAATCATGTTCCCTTTGTGCTAGATGAATGAACGTCTCCACACATCTACAGTTCTGAGAGAAAAGTGTGTGTGAAACCGTCCTTTACATTGCTGGTTGTGAACACAAACTTTCTTTTCAGTTGGAAACTCCAATACATACATATATATGGGGAGGTACTGGCTCTGACTCAGTTTTACAGTGAAAAGTGCAGGAACTTCAACCCGGCAGTAGGAATCAGACTGAGAAACCAGAGTAAGTGTTTCCCTGCAACAAATTCCCATTGTGCTAGATGAACGAACGTCTCTCCACAAGCTAATTTCTGACAGATGAGTGTTTCTGAAAGCCGTCCTTCACCTACCTTGTTGGGAACACAAAGTTTGTTTTCAGTAGAATACTCATTTTCATAAATATATATGGGGAGGTACTGACCCCAACATGGGCTTACAGTGAAAAGAGCATGAACTTCAAACCGGCACTAGGAAACAGACTGAGAAACTAGAGTAAGTGATTCTCCTGCAGTCAGTTCCATTTGTGCTAGATGAACGATCGTCTCTCCACATGCTCAGTTCTGAGAGATAAGTGTGAGTGAAAGCCATTCTTCACCTAGCCTATTGGGAGCACAAAGTTCCTTTTCAGTTGGAAATTCCACTACATACATTTGTATTTCTATGCACTGGCTCCAACTCGGTTTTACACTGAAAAATGCAGGATCTTCAAACCGGCAAAAGGAAACACACTGATAAACTAGAGTAAGTGTATCTCCTGCAACCTTTTCCTTTGTGCTAGGTGAATGAACGTCTCTCCACGTGCACAGTTCTGAGATGTAAGTGTGTGTTAGTGCCATCCTTCACCTAGCTTGCTGGGACACAATGTTTCTTTTCATTTTGAAAACCCACTGCATACATATATTTGTGGAGGTACAATCTCCAACACGATTTTACAGTGAAAACTGTAGGAACTTCAAAACGGCATAAGGAAACAGACTCAGAAACCAAGAGTAAGTGATTGCCTTGCAACCCGTTCTACTGTGCGAGATGAACGAATGTCTCTCCACATGCTCAGTTCTGAGAAATAAGTGTGTGTGGAAATGTCCTTCAAATTGCTTTTTGTGAACACAAAGATTCTTTTCAGATGGAAACTCCTCTACATACATATATCTGGGGAGGTACTGGCTCCAATTCGTGTTTGCAGTGAAAACTACAAGAGCTTCAAACCGGCACTAAGAAACAGACTGAGAAACCAGAGAAAAAGTTTTTCCTGCAAACCATTCACGTTTTGCTAGATGAGCGAACGTCTCTCCACATGCTCATGTCTGAGAGATTATTGTTTGTGGAAGCCATCTTTCACCTACCATATTGGGAACACAAAGTTTCTATTCAGTTGGAAATTCCTCTACATAAATATATATGTAGAGGTAATGGCTCCAACTCAGGTTTACAGTGAAAATTGCCAAAACTTCATATAGGAACTAGGAAACATACTGAGAAACCAGAGTTGATTTTCTCCTGTAAACTGATCCTTTGTGCTTGATGAACGAATGTCTCTCCATATGCTAGGTTCTGATAGATAAGTGTGTGTGAAAGCCGTCCTTCACTTAGATTGTTGTGAACACAAAAATTCTTTTCAGTTGGAAACTGCACTACATACAAACATATGGGGAGTTACTGGCTCCAACTCGGTTTTACAATGAAAACTGCAGGAACTTCATACTGGCACTAGGAAATAGATTGAGATACCAGAGTAATTATTTCTCCTGTAACTCATTTATTTAATGCTAGATGAATGAAAGTCTCTCCACATGCTCTGTTCTGAGAGATAAGTAGATGTGAATGTCATCCTTCAACTAGCTTGTTGGGTACACAAAGATTCTTTACAGTTTCAAACTCCACTTTGTGTATATATATATGGGGATGCACAAACACCAACTCAGATTTACAGTGATCACTGCCAGAACTTCAAACAGTCACAAGAAACAGTCTAAGAATCCAGAATAATTGTTTCTCCAGCAACCCATTCCCTTAGTACTAGATGAATGAACGGTTCTCTACATGCTCAGTTCTGAGAGATAAGTGTGAGTGAAAGCCATTCTTCACCTAGCCTATTGGGAGCACAAAATTCCTTTTCAGTTGGAAATTCCACTACATACATTTGTATTTCTATGCACTGGCTCCAACTCGGTTTTACACTGAAAAATGCAGGATCTTCAAACCGGCAAAAGGAAACACACTGATAAACTAGAGTAAGTGTATCTCCTGCAACCTTTTCCTTTGTGCTTGGTGAATGAACGTCTCTCCACATGCACAGTTCTGAGATGTAAGTGTGTGTTAGTGCCATCCTTCACCTAGCTTGCTGGGACACAATGTTTCTTTTCATTTTGAAAACCCACTGCATACATATATTTGTGGAGGTACAATCTCCAACACGATTTTACAGTGAAAACTGTAGGAACTTCAAAACGGCATAAGGAAACAGACTCAGAAACCAAGAGTAAGTGATTGCCTTGCAACCCGTTCTACTGTGCGAGATGAACGAATGTCTCTCCACATGCTCAGTTCTGAGAAATAAGTGTGTGTGGAAATGTCCTTCAAATTGCTTTTTGTGAACACAAAGATTCTTTTCAGATGGAAACTCCTCTACATACATATATCTGGGGAGGTACTGGCTCCAATTCGTGTTTGCAGTGAAAACTACAAGAGCTTCAAACCGGCACTAAGAAACAGACTGAGAAACCAGAGAAAAAGTTTTTCCTGCAAACCATTCACGTTTTGCTAGATGAGCGAACGTCTCTCCACATGCTCATGTCTGAGAGATTATTGTTTGTGGAAGCCATCTTTCACCTACCATATTGGGAACACAAAGTTTCTATTCAGTTGGAAATTCCTCTACATAAATATATATGTAGAGGTAATGGCTCCAACTCAGGTTTACAGTGAAAATTGCCAAAACTTCATATAGGAACTAGGAAACATACTGAGAAACCAGAGTTGATTTTCTCCTGTAAACCGATCCTTTGTGCTTGATGAACGAATGTCTCTCCATATGCTAGGTTCTGATAGATAAGTGTGTGTGAAAGCCGTCCTTCACTTAGATTGTTGTGAACACAAAAATTCTTTTCAGTTGGAAACTGCACTACATACAAACATATGGGGAGTTACTGGCTCCAACTCGGTTTTACAATGAAAACTGCAGGAACTTCATACTGGCACTAGGAAATAGATTGAGATACCAGAGTAATTATTTCTCCTGTAACTCATTTATTTAATGCTAGATGAACGAAAGTCTCTCCACATGCTCTGTTCTGAGAGATAAGTAGATGTGAATGTCATCCTTCAACTAGCTTGTTGGGTACACAAAGATTCTTTACAGTTTCAAACTCCACTTTGTGTATATATATATGGGGATGCACAAACACCAACTCAGATTTACAGTGATCACTGCCAGAACTTCAAACAGTCACAAGAAACAGTCTAAGAATCCAGAATAATTGTTTCTCCAGCAACCCATTCCCTTAGTACTAGATGAATGAACGGTTCTCTACATGCTCAGTTCTGATAGATAATTGTGTGTGAAAGCCGTCCTTCAATTATCTTGTTCGGAACACAAACTTTCTTTTCATTTGGAATCTCCAATATGAAAATATATATTTGTAGGTAATGGCTACAACTCGGTTTTACAGTTAAAAATGCAGAAACTTCAAAGCGGCAATAGGAAAGTCACTGAGAATCCAGAGTAAGTGTTTCTCCTGCAACCCATTCCGATTGTGCTAGATGAACGAATATCTCTCCACAAGTTCAGTTCTGAGAGATAAGTGTGTGTAAAAACCTTTCTTCATCTAGCTTGTTGGAAACACAAACTTCCTTTTCAGTTGCAAACTAGAATACATATATATATATTTATATGTATGTGGAGATACTGGATCCACTCGGTTTTACAGTGAAAACCACAGGAATTTCAATCTAGCAATAGGAAACAGACTGGGAAACCAAAGTAAGTGTTTCTCCAGCAACCTGTTCCTTCTGTGCTAGATGAATGAACGCCTCTCCACATGCTCAGTTCTGAGAGACACATGTGTGTGAAATCCGTCGTTCAACTAGCTTGTTGCGAACACAAATTTCTTTTCAGTTGGAAACCCCAATACATGCATATATATGTGTAGGTAAAGGCTCCAACTCATTTTCACAGTGAAAACAGAAGGAACTTCAAACCGGCACTAGGAAACAGACTGAGAAACAAGAGTTGGTTTTCTCCTTCAACCCCTTCCTTTGAGCTAGATGAAGAATACTCTCTCCACATGCTCTGTTCTGAGAGATAAGTGCGTGTGAAAGTCGTCCTTAAACTAGCTTGTGGGGAACACAAAGTTTGTTTTCAATTTCAAACTCACTATGTAGATATATATGGGGATGCACTAGCTCCAACTCAGATTTACAGTGAAAACTGCTGGAACTTCAAACTGGCACTAGGAAACAGACCTAGAATCCAGAGTGTGTGTTTCAAAAGCAACCAGTTCCCTTTGTGCTAGATGAATGAAACACTCTCCACATGCTCAGTTCTGAGAATTTAGTGTTTTTTGATAGTCGTCCTTCAATTATAATGTTGGGAACATAAAGTTTCTTTTCATTTCGTATCTCCACTACATACATATATATTTGTATTTTATGGCTACAACTCTGTCTTACAGTTAAAACTGCGGGAACTTCAAACCGGCCAAAGTACACAGACTGAGACACCAGAGTAAGTGTCTCCTGCCACATGTGCCTTTGTGCTAGATGAAAGAACGTCTGTCCACATGCTCAAATCTGAGATATAAGTGTGCGTGAAACCGTCCTTCAAATTGCTTGTTGGGAACACTAAGTTTCTTTTCAGCTGGAAACACCACTACATACATATGTATGATGAGTTACAGGCTCCAACAACGTTTACAGTGAAAACTGCAGGAACTTCAAACCGGCACTTTGAAACAGACTGAGAAACCAGAGCAAGTGATTCTCCTGCAACCCATTCCCTTTAGGCTACATAAACGAACATGTCTCAAGATGCTCATTTCTGAGAGATATTTGTGTGTGAAAGCCGTCCTTCAACTAGCTTGATGGGAACAGAAATTTTCTTTTCAGTTGAGTATTCCAGTATATACATATATGGGGAGTTTCAGTCTCTGACGCGGTTTTACAGTGAAAACTGCAGGAACTTCAAACAGGCACTAGGAAATAGTCTGAGAACCCAGAGTAAGTGTTTCTCCAGCAACCCGTTCCGTTTTTGCTAGATGAACGGATGTCTCTCCACGTGCTCAGTTCTGAGAGATAAGTGTGTGTGAAAGCCGTCCTTCAGCTATCTTGTTGGCAACACAAAATTTTTTTTCTTTTGGGAACTCCACTACATACTTATATATGTGGAGATACTGGCTGCGACTCGGTTTTACTCAGAAAACTGCAGGAAATTGAAACCAGCACTAGGAAACAGACTGAGAATCCAGAGTAAGTGTTTCTCCTGCAAACCATTCCCATTGTGCTAGATGAAGGATAGTCTCTCCACATGCTCATTTCTGAGGGAAAACTGTGTGTGAAATCCGTCCTTCAACTTAGCTTGTTGGGACATAATGTTTGTTTTCAGTTGGGTATTCGACTACCTATATATATATATATGTGGACGTACCTTCTCCAAAATGGTTTCAGAGTGAAAATTGTAGGAATTTCAATCCGGAACTAGGAATCAGACTGAGAATCCAGAGTATGTATTTCCCCAGCAACCTGTTCCCTTTGTGCTAGATGAATGAACAACTCTCCACATGCTCAGTTCTGAGAGATAATTGTGTGTGAAAGCCGTCCTTCAATTATCTTGTTGGGAACACAAAGTTTCTTTTCATTTGGAATCTCCACTACATACATAATATTTGTAGGTGATGGGTACAACACGGTTATACAGTTAAAATTGCAGGGAACTCAAACTGGCAAAAGTAAACAGCCTGAGAAACCAGAGTAAGTGTTCCTTCTTCCACCCGTGCCTTTGTGCTAGATGAAAGAGCGTCTCTCCACATGCTCAATTCTGAGATATAAGTGTGTGTGAAACCGTCCTTCAACTTGCTTTTTGGGAACACAAAGATCCTTTTCAGCTGGAATCTCCACTATATATATATATATATATATATGGGGAGGTACTGACTCCAACACGGTTTTACAGTCAAAACTGCAGGAATTTCAAACAGACAGTTCTAAATATTCTGAGAAACCAGATTAAGTGATTCTCCTGCAACCCTTTCCCTTTAAGCTCGATGAAGATACGTCTCCTGTTCTGAGAGGTAAGTGTGTGTGAAAGGCGTCCTCACCTAGCTTGATGGGAAAACAAAATTTGTTCTCAGTTCCAAACACCACTGCATACATATACATGTGGAAATACTGGCTGCGACTCGGTTTTACAGTGAAAACTGCAGGAAATTCAAACCGGCAATAGGAAAAAGACTGAGAAACCACAGTAAGTGTTTCTCCAAAAACTCGTTTTCTTTGTGCTAGATGAAAGAACATCTCTTCACATGATCATTTATGAGAGATACGTGTGTGTGAAAGCCATCATTCATCTAGCTTGTTGCGAACACAATATTACTTTTCAGTTGAAATATTCACTATATGCGTATATGTGGGTAGGTACAGGCTCCAACTCGGCTTCACATGAAAACTGCTGGAACTTCAAACCAGCACTAGGAAACAGACTGAGAAACCAGTCTAAGTATTTTTCCAGCAACCCGTTCCCATTCTGCTAGGTGAAAGAACGTCTCACCACTTGCTCACTTCTGAGAGATTAGTGTGAGTGAAAGCCGTCCTTCACCTAGCTTGTAGGGAACGCAAAATTTCTTTTAATTTGGAAATTCCTCTTCATATATATATATGAGAAGATAATGTCTCCAGCAAGGCTTTATAGTGAAAACTTCAGAAATTTCCAACCGGCACTTGGAAACAGACTGGGAAAGCAGAGTTGATTATCCCCTGCAACCCGTTTTTTTTGTGCTAGATGAACAAAAGTCTCTCCACATGCTCTGTTCTGATAAATAAGTGTGTGTGAAAGCCGTCCTTCACTTAGCTTGATGTGAACACAAAAATTCTTTTCAGTTGGAAACTGCACTACATACAAACATATGGGGAGTTACTGGCTCCAACTCGGTTTTACAGTGATAACTGCAGGAACTTCAAACTGGCAGTGGAAACAGATTGAGATACCAGAGTAATTATTTCTCCTGTAACCCATTTATTTTGTGCTAGATGAGCGAAATTCTCACCACACACTCGGTTCTGATAGATAAGTGTGTTTGAAAGCCGTCCTTCACCTAGCTTCTTGGGAACTCAAAGTTTCTTTTCTGTTGGAAACTCTAATACATATATGTATATGGGGAAGTACTGGATCCAACACGGTTTTACAGTGAAAACTGCAGGAACTTCAAGCAGGCACTAGGAAATAGACTGAGAAACCACAATAAGTGCTTCTCATGCAACCCTTTCCATTTGTGCTAGGTGAACTTATGTCTCTCCACATGCTCAGTTCTGAGAGATAAGTGTGTGTGAAAGCTGTCCTTCAAAAGCTTATTTGGACCACATAGTCTCTATTAAGATGGAAACTCCACTACTTACATATATATGGGAACTATTGGCTCCAACTCGGTTTTACAGTGAAAGATGCAAGGATTTATAACCGGCACAAGGAAACAGACTGGAAATCCAGAGGAAGGGTTTCTTCTGCAACCCGTTCCCTTAGTGCAAGATGAACGTATGTCTCTCCGTATGCACAGTTCTGGGAGATATTTGTTTGTGAAAGACATCCTTCAGCTAGCTTGTTTTGAACACAAAGTTTCTTGCCAGTTTCTAAAACCACTACATATATATGTATGGGGAGGTTCTAGCCCCAAAACTAATTTACAGTTAAAACGTCAGAAAATTCATACTGGCAGTAGGAAACTAACTGGGAAGCCAGAGTATGGGTTACTCAAGCAAGCCATACCCTCTGTGCTAGATGAACTAATGTATCTCCACATGCTCAGTTCTGACAGATAAGTGTGTGTGAAAGCCTTCCTTCACTTAGCTTGATAGGAATACAAAGTTGCTTTTTATTAGGAAAAACCAGTAAATAAATATATATGTGGAGGTACTGGCTCCAAATCCATTTTACAGTGAAAAGAGCAGGAACTTCGATCCGGCACTAGGAAACACTGAAATACCAGAGTGTGTGTTTCTCCAGCAACCAATTCCCTTTGTGCTAGATGAACGTATGTCTCTCCGTATGCACAGTTCTGGGAGATATTTGTTTGCGAAAGACATCCTTCAGCTAGCTTGTTTTGAACACAAAGTTTCTTGCCAGTGTCTAAAATCACTGTATACATATGTATGGGGATGTTCTAGCCCCAAAACTAATTCACAGTTAAAACTTCAGTAAATTCATACTGGCAGTAGGAAACTAACTGGGAAACCAGAGTAAGGGTTACTCAAGCAATCCGTAACCTCTGTGCTAGATGAACTAATGTCTCTCCACATGCTCAGTTCTGAGAGATAAGTGTGTGTGAAAGCCTTCCTTCACTTAGCTTGATAGGAACAGAAAGTTACTTTATATTAGGAAAAACCAGTAAATAAATATATATGTGGAGGCACTGGCTCCAAATCCATTTTACAGTGAAAAGAGCAGGAACTTCGATGCGGCACTAAGAAACAGACTGAGATATCAGAGTGTGTGTTTCTCCAGCAACCAATTCCCTTTGTGCTACATGAACGAACGTCTCTCCACATGATCAATTCTGTGAGATAATAGTGTGTGAAAGCCGTTCTTCAACTCTCTTGTTGGAAACAAGTAGCTCTTTTCAGTTAGAAACTCCACTAAATACATATATATGCGGAGATACACACCCCAACTCAGTTTTACAGTGAAAACACCAGGAACTTCAAACAGGCACTAGGAAATAGACTGAGAAATAAGAGTAATTGTTTCTCTTGCAACCATTTCCCTTTGTGGTAGGTGAAAGCACAACTGTCCACATGCTCAGTTCTGAGAGGTAACTGTGTGTGAAAGCCGTCCTTCAACTTCCTTGTTGGGAACAGAAAATTTCTTTTCAGTTGGAAAATCCACTACATACATATATATGGGTAGGTACTGACTCCAACTCGTTTTACAGTGAAAATTGATGGAACTTAAATACGGCACTAGGAAAAGGACAGAGAATGCAAAGAAAGTGTTTCTCCTGCAACATGTTCCTTTGTGCTAGATGAACAATCGTCTTAGCACATGCTCAGTTCTGAGAGGTAATTGTGTGTGAAAGTCTTTCTTCACCTTGCTTGTTGGGAACACAAATTTTCTTCTCAGTTTCATACATCACTACATACATATATAACGGGAATTTCTAACCCCAACTCGGTTTTGCTGTGTAAAATTCAGGAACTTCAAACTGGCACAAGGAAACAGACGGAGAAACAACAGTAAGGGTTTCTCCTGCAAATGGTTCCTTTGTGCTAAGTGACCGAAAGTCTCTCCACATGCTGAGTTCTGAGAGATAAGTGTGTGTGAAAGTCATCCTTCAAGTACCTTGTTGGGAAAAAAAAACTTATTTTCAGTTGGAAACTCCTCAACAAACATACATATTGGGAGTTAATGTCTCCAACACATATTTACAGTGAAAACTGCAGGAACTTCATACAGGCTCTAGGAAATAGGCTGAGAAACCAGAGTAGGATTTTCACATGAAAACCTTTCCCTTTGTGCTACCTTAACATACGTCTGTCCACATGCTCAATTCTGAGATTTAAGTGTGTGTGAAAGCAATCTTCCACTACCTTGTAGGGAACACAAAATTTCTTTCCAGTTGGGAACTCCACAACATACATTTATAGGCAGAGGTACACACCCCAAAAGGGATTTACAGTGAAAATAGCAGGAACATCCTATAGGTACTTGGAAACAAGCTGAGAAACCAGAGAAATTGTTTTCCTTGCAACCCGTTCTGATTGTGCTAGAAGAACGAACGTCTCTCCACATGTTAAGTTTTGAGAGATAAGTGTGTGTGAAAGCCGCCCTTCAACTAGCTTGTGGGGAACACATAATTTCTTTCCAGTTGGAAACTCCACTGCATACACAAATATGCAGAGGTACACACACCAAATATGTTTTACAGTGAAAAGAGCAGGAAAATCAAACTGGCACTATGAAAAAGCCTGAGAAACCAGAGGAAATGTTTCTACTGCAAACCACTCCCTTTGTGATAGATGAACTAACGTCTCCCCACATGCTCAGTTCTGAGAGATATGTGTGTGTGAAAGCCGTCCTTCCCAAAGCTTGTTGGGAACACAAAGATTCTTTTTAGTTTCAAACTCCATTTTATATATATATATATATATATATATATGGGAAGGTACTATCTCAAATTCGGTTTTACAGTGAAAAATGCAGGATCTTCATACCGGCACTAGGAAACAGACAAAGAACAAAGAGTAACTGTTTTGCCTGTCACACGTTCCCTATGTTCTAGACGAATGAACGTCTCTCCACATGTTTAGTTCTGAGGGATAAGTGTTTGTTTAAGCTGTACTTCACATAACTTGTTTGGAATAAACAGGTTTTTTCAGCTGTAAATACCACTAGATACATACATATGGTTAGGTACTAGCTCCAACACGGTTTTACAGTGAAAACTGCAGGAACTTCAAACAGGCACTTGGAAACACACTGAGAAACCAGAGTAAGTGTTTTTCATGAAGCCCATTCCCTTTGTGCTAGATGAACGAACGTCTCTCCAAATACTCAGTTCTGAGAGATAAGTGTGTGTGAAAGCAGTCCTTCACCTAGCTAATTGGGAACACAAAGATTCCTTTAAGTTTCAAATTCCTCTGCATACATGTATATGGGGTGGTACTATCTCCAACACCGTTTTACAGTGAAAAATGCTGGAATTTCAAACTGACACTAAGAAACAGATTGAGAAACCAAAGTAATTGTTTCTCCAGCAATCTGTTCCCCTTGTGCTAGATGAACGAACATCTCTCCACATGCTCAGTTCTGAGAGATAAATGTGTGAAATCGGACCTTCACCAATCTTGTTGGGAACGCAAAGTTTCTTTTCAGTTGTAAACTCCACTACATGCATATATATGGGGAGGTACTGTCTCCGACTTGGTTTTACAGTGAAAATAGCAGTAAGTCCAAACCGGCACTATGAAACAGACTGAGAATGCAGAGTATGTGTTTCTCCTGCAACCCGTTCTCTATGTGCAGGATGAACGAATGTCTCTCCACATGCTCAGTTCTGAGAGATAAGTGTGTGTGAAAGCCATCCTTCACATAGCTTGTTGGGAACACAAAGTTTCTTTTGAGATGGTAACTCCACTACATAGATATATATGCGGAGGTACACAACCAAACTCGATTTTACAGTGAAAATAGCAGGAACATCCAACAGGCACTAGGAAACAGACTGAGAAACCAGAGTAACTACTTCTCCTGCAACCCATTCTCTTTGTGCTTGATGAATGAATGTCTCTCCACATGCTAAGATTTGAGATATAAGTGTATGTGAAAGCCGTCCTTCAACTTTCTTGTTGGGAACACAACATTTCTATTCTATTTGGAAAATCCAATACATACATATATCTGGGATTTTACTGGACCTAAATTGGTTTTACGGTTAAAACTGCAGATACTTCAAACCGGCAGTTGGAAACAGACTGAGAATCTAGACAAATTATTTATCTTCAATCATGTTCCCTTTGTGCTAGATGAATGAACGTCTCCACACATCTACAGTTCTGAGAGAAAAGTGTGTGTGAAACCGTCCTTTACATTGCTGGTTGTGAACACAAACTTTCTTTTCAGTTGGAAACTCCAATACATACATATATATGGGGAGGTACTGGCTCTGACTCAGTTTTACAGTGAAAAGTGCAGGAACTTCAACCCGGCAGTAGGAATCAGACTGAGAAACCAGAGTAAGTGTTTCCCTGCAACAAATTCCCATTGTGCTAGATGAACGAACGTCTCTCCACAAGCTAATTTCTGACAGATGAGTGTTTCTGAAAGCCGTCCTTCACCTACCTTGTTGGGAACACAAAGTTTGTTTTCAGTAGAATACTCATTTTCATAAATATATATGGGGAGGTACTGACCCCAACATGGGCTTACAGTGAAAAGAGCATGAACTTCAAACCGGCACTAGGAAACAGACTGAGAAACTAGAGTAAGTGATTCTCCTGCAGTCAGTTCCATTTGTGCTAGATGAACGATCGTCTCTCCACATGCTCAGTTCTGAGAGATAAGTGTGAGTGAAAGCCATTCTTCACCTAGCCTATTGGGAGCACAAAGTTCCTTTTCAGTTGGAAATTCCACTACATACATTTGTATTTCTATGCACTGGCTCCAACTCGGTTTTACACTGAAAAATGCAGGATCTTCAAACCGGCAAAAGGAAACACACTGATAAACTAGAGTAAGTGTATCTCCTGCAACCTTTTCCTTTGTGCTAGGTGAATGAACGTCTCTCCACGTGCACAGTTCTGAGATGTAAGTGTGTGTTAGTGCCATCCTTCACCTAGCTTGCTGGGACACAATGTTTCTTTTCATTTTGAAAACCCACTGCATACATATATTTGTGGAGGTACAATCTCCAACACGATTTTACAGTGAAAACTGTAGGAACTTCAAAACGGCATAAGGAAACAGACTCAGAAACCAAGAGTAAGTGATTGCCTTGCAACCCGTTCTACTGTGCGAGATGAACGAATGTCTCTCCACATGCTCAGTTCTGAGAAATAAGTGTGTGTGGAAATGTCCTTCAAATTGCTTTTTGTGAACACAAAGATTCTTTTCAGATGGAAACTCCTCTACATACATATATCTGGGGAGGTACTGGCTCCAATTCGTGTTTGCAGTGAAAACTACAAGAGCTTCAAACCGGCACTAAGAAACAGACTGAGAAACCAGAGAAAAAGTTTTTCCTGCAAACCATTCACGTTTTGCTAGATGAGCGAACGTCTCTCCACATGCTCATGTCTGAGAGATTATTGTTTGTGGAAGCCATCTTTCACCTACCATATTGGGAACACAAAGTTTCTATTCAGTTGGAAATTCCTCTACATAAATATATATGTAGAGGTAATGGCTCCAACTCAGGTTTACAGTGAAAATTGCCAAAACTTCATATAGGAACTAGGAAACATACTGAGAAACCAGAGTTGATTTTCTCCTGTAAACTGATCCTTTGTGCTTGATGAACGAATGTCTCTCCATATGCTAGGTTCTGATAGATAAGTGTGTGTGAAAGCCGTCCTTCACTTAGATTGTTGTGAACACAAAAATTCTTTTCAGTTGGAAACTGCACTACATACAAACATATGGGGAGTTACTGGCTCCAACTCGGTTTTACAATGAAAACTGCAGGAACTTCATACTGGCACTAGGAAATAGATTGAGATACCAGAGTAATTATTTCTCCTGTAACTCATTTATTTAATGCTAGATGAATGAAAGTCTCTCCACATGCTCTGTTCTGAGAGATAAGTAGATGTGAATGTCATCCTTCAACTAGCTTGTTGGGTACACAAAGATTCTTTACAGTTTCAAACTCCACTTTGTGTATATATATATGGGGATGCACAAACACCAACTCAGATTTACAGTGATCACTGCCAGAACTTCAAACAGTCACAAGAAACAGTCTAAGAATCCAGAATAATTGTTTCTCCAGCAACCCATTCCCTTAGTACTAGATGAATGAACGGTTCTCTACATGCTCAGTTCTGAGAGATAAGTGTGAGTGAAAGCCATTCTTCACCTAGCCTATTGGGAGCACAAAATTCCTTTTCAGTTGGAAATTCCACTACATACATTTGTATTTCTATGCACTGGCTCCAACTCGGTTTTACACTGAAAAATGCAGGATCTTCAAACCGGCAAAAGGAAACACACTGATAAACTAGAGTAAGTGTATCTCCTGCAACCTTTTCCTTTGTGCTTGGTGAATGAACGTCTCTCCACATGCACAGTTCTGAGATGTAAGTGTGTGTTAGTGCCATCCTTCACCTAGCTTGCTGGGACACAATGTTTCTTTTCATTTTGAAAACCCACTGCATACATATATTTGTGGAGGTACAATCTCCAACACGATTTTACAGTGAAAACTGTAGGAACTTCAAAACGGCATAAGGAAACAGACTCAGAAACCAAGAGTAAGTGATTGCCTTGCAACCCGTTCTACTGTGCGAGATGAACGAATGTCTCTCCACATGCTCAGTTCTGAGAAATAAGTGTGTGTGGAAATGTCCTTCAAATTGCTTTTTGTGAACACAAAGATTCTTTTCAGATGGAAACTCCTCTACATACATATATCTGGGGAGGTACTGGCTCCAATTCGTGTTTGCAGTGAAAACTACAAGAGCTTCAAACCGGCACTAAGAAACAGACTGAGAAACCAGAGAAAAAGTTTTTCCTGCAAACCATTCACGTTTTGCTAGATGAGTGAACGTCTCTCCACATGCTCATGTCTGAGAGATTATTGTTTGTGGAAGCCATCTTTCACCTACCATATTGGGAACACAAAGTTTCTATTCAGTTGGAAATTCCTCTACATAAATATATATGTAGAGGTAATGGCTCCAACTCAGGTTTACAGTGAAAATTGCCAAAACTTCATATAGGAACTAGGAAACATACTGAGAAACCAGAGTTGATTTTCTCCTGTAAACCGATCCTTTGTGCTTGATGAACGAATGTCTCTCCATATGCTAGGTTCTGATAGATAAGTGTGTGTGAAAGCCGTCCTTCACTTAGATTGTTGTGAACACAAAAATTCTTTTCAGTTGGAAACTGCACTACATACAAACATATGGGGAGTTACTGGCTCCAACTCGGTTTTACAATGAAAACTGCAGGAACTTCATACTGGCACTAGGAAATAGATTGAGATACCAGAGTAATTATTTCTCCTGTAACTCATTTATTTAATGCTAGATGAACGAAAGTCTCTCCACATGCTCTGTTCTGAGAGATAAGTAGATGTGAATGTCATCCTTCAACTAGCTTGTTGGGTACACAAAGATTCTTTACAGTTTCAAACTCCACTTTGTGTATATATATATGGGGATGCACAAACACCAACTCAGATTTACAGTGATCACTGCCAGAACTTCAAACAGTCACAAGAAACAGTCTAAGAATCCAGAATAATTGTTTCTCCAGCAACCCATTCCCTTAGTACTAGATGAATGAACGGTTCTCTACATGCTCAGTTCTGATAGATAATTGTGTGTGAAAGCCGTCCTTCAATTATCTTGTTCGGAACACAAACTTTCTTTTCATTTGGAATCTCCAATATGAAAATATATATTTGTAGGTAATGGCTACAACTCGGTTTTACAGTTAAAAATGCAGAAACTTCAAAGCGGCAATAGGAAAGTCACTGAGAATCCAGAGTAAGTGTTTCTCCTGCAACCCATTCCGATTGTGCTAGATGAACGAATATCTCTCCACAAGTTCAGTTCTGAGAGATAAGTGTGTGTAAAAACCTTTCTTCATCTAGCTTGTTGGAAACACAAACTTCCTTTTCAGTTGCAAACTAGAATACATATATATATATTTATATGTATGTGGAGATACTGGATCCACTCGGTTTTACAGTGAAAACCACAGGAATTTCAATCTAGCAATAGGAAACAGACTGGGAAACCAAAGTAAGTGTTTCTCCAGCAACCTGTTCCTTCTGTGCTAGATGAATGAACGCCTCTCCACATGCTCAGTTCTGAGAGACACATGTGTGTGAAATCCGTCGTTCAACTAGCTTGTTGCGAACACAAATTTCTTTTCAGTTGGAAACCCCAATACATGCATATATATGTGTAGGTAAAGGCTCCAACTCATT
Organism: Vicugna pacos; assembly: GCF_048564905.1. NCBI lineage: Eukaryota > Metazoa > Chordata > Mammalia > Artiodactyla > Camelidae > Vicugna > Vicugna pacos. The sequence continues at coordinate 21,385,651 of NC_132995.1, read as the reverse complement.
TTCACAGTGAAAACAGAAGGAACTTCAAACCGGCACTAGGAAACAGACTGAGAAACAAGAGTTGGTTTTCTCCTTCAACCCCTTCCTTTGAGCTAGATGAAGAATACTCTCTCCACATGCTCTGTTCTGAGAGATAAGTGCGTGTGAAAGTCGTCCTTAAACTAGCTTGTGGGGAACACAAAGTTTGTTTTCAATTTCAAACTCACTATGTAGATATATATGGGGATGCACTAGCTCCAACTCAGATTTACAGTGAAAACTGCTGGAACTTCAAACTGGCACTAGGAAACAGACCTAGAATCCAGAGTGTGTGTTTCAAAAGCAACCAGTTCCCTTTGTGCTAGATGAATGAAACACTCTCCACATGCTCAGTTCTGAGAATTTAGTGTTTTTTGATAGTCGTCCTTCAATTATAATGTTGGGAACATAAAGTTTCTTTTCATTTCGTATCTCCACTACATACATATATATTTGTATTTTATGGCTACAACTCTGTCTTACAGTTAAAACTGCGGGAACTTCAAACCGGCCAAAGTACACAGACTGAGACACCAGAGTAAGTGTCTCCTGCCACATGTGCCTTTGTGCTAGATGAAAGAACGTCTGTCCACATGCTCAAATCTGAGATATAAGTGTGCGTGAAACCGTCCTTCAAATTGCTTGTTGGGAACACTAAGTTTCTTTTCAGCTGGAAACACCACTACATACATATGTATGATGAGTTACAGGCTCCAACAACGTTTACAGTGAAAACTGCAGGAACTTCAAACCGGCACTTTGAAACAGACTGAGAAACCAGAGCAAGTGATTCTCCTGCAACCCATTCCCTTTAGGCTACATAAACGAACATGTCTCAAGATGCTCATTTCTGAGAGATATTTGTGTGTGAAAGCCGTCCTTCAACTAGCTTGATGGGAACAGAAATTTTCTTTTCAGTTGAGTATTCCAGTATATACATATATGGGGAGTTTCAGTCTCTGACGCGGTTTTACAGTGAAAACTGCAGGAACTTCAAACAGGCACTAGGAAATAGTCTGAGAACCCAGAGTAAGTGTTTCTCCAGCAACCCGTTCCGTTTTTGCTAGATGAACGGATGTCTCTCCACGTGCTCAGTTCTGAGAGATAAGTGTGTGTGAAAGCCGTCCTTCAGCTATCTTGTTGGCAACACAAAATTTTTTTTCTTTTGGGAACTCCACTACATACTTATATATGTGGAGATACTGGCTGCGACTCGGTTTTACTCAGAAAACTGCAGGAAATTGAAACCAGCACTAGGAAACAGACTGAGAATCCAGAGTAAGTGTTTCTCCTGCAAACCATTCCCATTGTGCTAGATGAAGGATAGTCTCTCCACATGCTCATTTCTGAGGGAAAACTGTGTGTGAAATCCGTCCTTCAACTTAGCTTGTTGGGACATAATGTTTGTTTTCAGTTGGGTATTCGACTACCTATATATATATATATGTGGACGTACCTTCTCCAAAATGGTTTCAGAGTGAAAATTGTAGGAATTTCAATCCGGAACTAGGAATCAGACTGAGAATCCAGAGTATGTATTTCCCCAGCAACCTGTTCCCTTTGTGCTAGATGAATGAACAACTCTCCACATGCTCAGTTCTGAGAGATAATTGTGTGTGAAAGCCGTCCTTCAATTATCTTGTTGGGAACACAAAGTTTCTTTTCATTTGGAATCTCCACTACATACATAATATTTGTAGGTGATGGGTACAACACGGTTATACAGTTAAAATTGCAGGGAACTCAAACTGGCAAAAGTAAACAGCCTGAGAAACCAGAGTAAGTGTTCCTTCTTCCACCCGTGCCTTTGTGCTAGATGAAAGAGCGTCTCTCCACATGCTCAATTCTGAGATATAAGTGTGTGTGAAACCGTCCTTCAACTTGCTTTTTGGGAACACAAAGATCCTTTTCAGCTGGAATCTCCACTATATATATATATATATATATATGGGGAGGTACTGACTCCAACACGGTTTTACAGTCAAAACTGCAGGAATTTCAAACAGACAGTTCTAAATATTCTGAGAAACCAGATTAAGTGATTCTCCTGCAACCCTTTCCCTTTAAGCTCGATGAAGATACGTCTCCTGTTCTGAGAGGTAAGTGTGTGTGAAAGGCGTCCTCACCTAGCTTGATGGGAAAACAAAATTTGTTCTCAGTTCCAAACACCACTGCATACATATACATGTGGAAATACTGGCTGCGACTCGGTTTTACAGTGAAAACTGCAGGAAATTCAAACCGGCAATAGGAAAAAAACTGAGAAACCACAGTAAGTGTTTCTCCAAAAACTCGTTTTCTTTGTGCTAGATGAAAGAACATCTCTTCACATGATCATTTATGAGAGATACGTGTGTGTGAAAGCCATCATTCATCTAGCTTGTTGCGAACACAATATTACTTTTCAGTTGAAATATTCACTATATGCGTATATGTGGGTAGGTACAGGCTCCAACTCGGCTTCACATGAAAACTGCTGGAACTTCAAACCAGCACTAGGAAACAGACTGAGAAACCAGTCTAAGTATTTTTCCAGCAACCCGTTCCCATTCTGCTAGGTGAAAGAACGTCTCACCACTTGCTCACTTCTGAGAGATTAGTGTGAGTGAAAGCCGTCCTTCACCTAGCTTGTAGGGAACGCAAAATTTCTTTTAATTTGGAAATTCCTCTTCATATATATATATGAGAAGATAATGTCTCCAGCAAGGCTTTATAGTGAAAACTTCAGAAATTTCCAACCGGCACTTGGAAACAGACTGGGAAAGCAGAGTTGATTATCCCCTGCAACCCGTTTTTTTTGTGCTAGATGAACAAAAGTCTCTCCACATGCTCTGTTCTGATAAATAAGTGTGTGTGAAAGCCGTCCTTCACTTAGCTTGATGTGAACACAAAAATTCTTTTCAGTTGGAAACTGCACTACATACAAACATATGGGGAGTTACTGGCTCCAACTCGGTTTTACAGTGATAACTGCAGGAACTTCAAACTGGCAGTGGAAACAGATTGAGATACCAGAGTAATTATTTCTCCTGTAACCCATTTATTTTGTGCTAGATGAGCGAAATTCTCACCACACACTCGGTTCTGATAGATAAGTGTGTTTGAAAGCCGTCCTTCACCTAGCTTCTTGGGAACTCAAAGTTTCTTTTCTGTTGGAAACTCTAATACATATATGTATATGGGGAAGTACTGGATCCAACACGGTTTTACAGTGAAAACTGCAGGAACTTCAAGCAGGCACTAGGAAATAGACTGAGAAACCACAATAAGTGCTTCTCATGCAACCCTTTCCATTTGTGCTAGGTGAACTTATGTCTCTCCACATGCTCAGTTCTGAGAGATAAGTGTGTGTGAAAGCTGTCCTTCAAAAGCTTATTTGGACCACATAGTCTCTATTAAGATGGAAACTCCACTACTTACATATATATGGGAACTATTGGCTCCAACTCGGTTTTACAGTGAAAGATGCAAGGATTTATAACCGGCACAAGGAAACAGACTGGAAATCCAGAGGAAGGGTTTCTTCTGCAACCCGTTCCCTTAGTGCAAGATGAACGTATGTCTCTCCGTATGCACAGTTCTGGGAGATATTTGTTTGTGAAAGACATCCTTCAGCTAGCTTGTTTTGAACACAAAGTTTCTTGCCAGTTTCTAAAACCACTACATATATATGTATGGGGAGGTTCTAGCCCCAAAACTAATTTACAGTTAAAACGTCAGAAAATTCATACTGGCAGTAGGAAACTAACTGGGAAGCCAGAGTATGGGTTACTCAAGCAAGCCATACCCTCTGTGCTAGATGAACTAATGTATCTCCACATGCTCAGTTCTGACAGATAAGTGTGTGTGAAAGCCTTCCTTCACTTAGCTTGATAGGAATACAAAGTTGCTTTTTATTAGGAAAAACCAGTAAATAAATATATATGTGGAGGTACTGGCTCCAAATCCATTTTACAGTGAAAAGAGCAGGAACTTCGATCCGGCACTAGGAAACACTGAAATACCAGAGTGTGTGTTTCTCCAGCAACCAATTCCCTTTGTGCTAGATGAACGTATGTCTCTCCGTATGCACAGTTCTGGGAGATATTTGTTTGCGAAAGACATCCTTCAGCTAGCTTGTTTTGAACACAAAGTTTCTTGCCAGTGTCTAAAATCACTGCATACATATGTATGGGGATGTTCTAGCCCCAAAACTAATTCACAGTTAAAACTTCAGTAAATTCATACTGGCAGTAGGAAACTAACTGGGAAACCAGAGTAAGGGTTACTCAAGCAATCCGTAACCTCTGTGCTAGATGAACTAATGTCTCTCCACATGCTCAGTTCTGAGAGATAAGTGTGTGTGAAAGCCTTCCTTCACTTAGCTTGATAGGAACACAAAGTTACTTTTTATTAGGAAAAACCAGTAAATAAATATATATGTGGAGGCACTGGCTCCAAATCCATTTTACAGTGAAAAGAGCAGGAACTTCGATCCGGCACTGAGAAACAGACTGAGATACCAGAGTGTGTGTTTCTCCAGCAACCAATTCCCTTTGTGCTACATGAACGAACGTCTCTCCACATGATCAATTCTGTGAGATAATAGTGTGTGAAAGCCGTTCTTCAACTCTCTTGTTGGAAACAAGTAGCTCTTTTCAGTTAGAAACTCCACTAAATACATATATATGCGGAGATACACACCCCAACTCAGTTTTACAGTGAAAACACCAGGAACTTCAAACAGGCACTAGGAAATAGACTGAGAAATAAGAGTAATTGTTTCTCTTGCAACCATTTCCCTTTGTGGTAGGTGAAAGCACAACTGTCCACATGCTCAGTTCTGAGAGATAACTGTGTGTGAAAGCCGTCCTTCAACTTCCTTGTTGGGAACAGAAAATTTCTTTTCAGTTGGAAAATCCACTACATACATATATATGGGTAGGTACTGACTCCAACTCGTTTTACAGTGAAAATTGATGGAACTTAAATACGGCACTAGGAAAAGGACAGAGAATGCAAAGAAAGTGTTTCTCCTGCAACATGTTCCTTTGTGCTAGATGAACAATCGTCTTAGCACATGCTCAGTTCTGAGAGATAATTGTGTGTGAAAGTCTTTCTTCACCTTGCTTGTTGGGAACACAAATTTTCTTCTCAGTTTCATACATCACTACATACATATATAACGGGAATTTCTAACCCCAACTCGGTTTTGCTGTGTAAAATTCAGGAACTTCAAACTGGCACAAGGAAACAGACGGAGAAACAACAGTAAGGGTTTCTCCTGCAAATGGTTCCTTTGTGCTAAGTGACCGAAAGTCTCTCCACATGCTGAGTTCTGAGAGATAAGTGTGTGTGAAAGTCATCCTTCAAGTACCTTGTTGGGAAAAAAAAAACTTATTTTCAGTTGGAAACTCCTCAACAAACATACATATTGGGAGTTAATGTCTCCAACACATATTTACAGTGAAAACTGCAGGAACTTCATACAGGCTCTAGGAAATAGGCTGAGAAACCAGAGTAGGATTTTCACATGAAAACCTTTCCCTTTGTGCTACCTTAACATACGTCTGTCCACATGCTCAATTCTGAGATTTAAGTGTGTGTGAAAGCAATCTTCCACTACCTTGTAGGGAACACAAAATTTCTTTCCAGTTGGGAACTCCACAACATACATTTATAGGCAGAGGTACACACCCCAAAAGGGATTTACAGTGAAAATAGCAGGAACATCCTATAGGTACTTGGAAACAAGCTGAGAAACCAGAGAAATTGTTTTCCTTGCAACCCGTTCTGATTGTGCTAGAAGAACGAACGTCTCTCCACATGTTAAGTTTTGAGAGATAAGTGTGTGTGAAAGCCGCCCTTCAACTAGCTTGTGGGGAACACATAATTTCTTTCCAGTTGGAAACTCCACTGCATACACAAATATGCAGAGGTACACACACCAAATATGTTTTACAGTGAAAAGAGCAGGAAAATCAAACTGGCACTATGAAAAAGCCTGAGAAACCAGAGGAAATGTTTCTACTGCAAACCACTCCCTTTGTGATAGATGAACTAACGTCTCCCCACATGCTCAGTTCTGAGAGATATGTGTGTGTGAAAGCCGTCCTTCCCAAAGCTTGTTGGGAACACAAAGATTCTTTTTAGTTTCAAACTCCATTTTATATATATATATATATATATATATATATATATGGGAAGGTACTATCTCAAATTCGGTTTTACAGTGAAAAATGCAGGATCTTCATACCGGCACTAGGAAACAGACAAAGAACAAAGAGTAACTGTTTTGCCTGTCACACGTTCCCTATGTTCTAGACGAATGAACGTCTCTCCACATGTTTAGTTCTGAGGGATAAGTGTTTGTTTAAGCTGTACTTCACATAACTTGTTTGGAATAAACAGGTTTTTTCAGCTGTAAATACCACTAGATACATACATATGGTTAGGTACTAGCTCCAACACGGTTTTACAGTGAAAACTGCAGGAACTTCAAACAGGCACTTGGAAACACACTGAGAAACCAGAGTAAGTGTTTTTCATGAAGCCCATTCCCTTTGTGCTAGATGAACGAACGTCTCTCCAAATACTCAGTTCTGAGAGATAAGTGTGTGTGAAAGCAGTCCTTCACCTAGCTAATTGGGAACACAAAGATTCCTTTAAGTTTCAAATTCCTCTGCATACATGTATATGGGGTGGTACTATCTCCAACACTGTTTTACAGTGAAAAATGCTGGAATTTCAAACTGACACTAAGAAACAGATTGAGAAACCAAAGTAATTGTTTCTCCAGCAATCTGTTCCCCTTGTGCTAGATGAACGAACATCTCTCCACATGCTCAGTTCTGAGAGATAAATGTGTGAAATCGGACCTTCACCAATCTTGTTGGGAACGCAAAGTTTCTTTTCAGTTGTAAACTCCACTACATGCATATATATGGGGAGGTACTGTCTCCGACTTGGTTTTACAGTGAAAATAGCAGTAAGTCCAAACCGGCACTATGAAACAGACTGAGAATGCAGAGTATGTGTTTCTCCTGCAACCCGTTCTCTATGTGCAGGATGAACGAATGTCTCTCCACATGCTCAGTTCTGAGAGATAAGTGTGTGTGAAAGCCATCCTTCACATAGCTTGTTGGGAACACAAAGTTTCTTTTGAGATGGTAACTCCACTACATAGATATATATGCGGAGGTACACAACCAAACTCGATTTTACAGTGAAAATAGCAGGAACATCCAACAGGCACTAGGAAACAGACTGAGAAACCAGAGTAACTATTTCTCCTGCAACCCATTCTCTTTGTGCTTGATGAATGAATGTCTCTCCACATGCTAAGATTTGAGATATAAGTGTATGTGAAAGCCGTCCTTCAACTTTCTTGTTGGGAACACAACATTTCTATTCTATTTGGAAAATCCAATACATACATATATCTGGGATTTTACTGGACCTAAATTGGTTTTACGGTTAAAACTGCAGATACTTCAAACCGGCAGTTGGAAACAGACTGAGAATCTAGACAAATTATTTATCTTCAATCATGTTCCCTTTGTGCTAGATGAATGAACGTCTCCACACATCTACAGTTCTGAGAGAAAAGTGTGTGTGAAACCGTCCTTTACATTGCTGGTTGTGAACACAAACTTTCTTTTCAGTTGGAAACTCCAATACATACATATATATGGGGAGGTACTGGCTCTGACTCAGTTTTACAGTGAAAAGTGCAGGAACTTCAACCCGGCAGTAGGAATCAGACTGAGAAACCAGAGTAAGTGTTTCCCTGCAACAAATTCCCATTGTGCTAGATGAACGAACGTCTCTCCACAAGCTAATTTCTGACAGATGAGTGTTTCTGAAAGCCGTCCTTCACCTACCTTGTTGGGAACACAAAGTTTGTTTTCAGTAGAATACTCATTTTCATAAATATATATGGGGAGGTACTGACCCCAACATGGGCTTACAGTGAAAAGAGCATGAACTTCAAACCGGCACTAGGAAACAGACTGAGAAACTAGAGTAAGTGATTCTCCTGCAGTCAGTTCCATTTGTGCTAGATGAACGATCGTCTCTCCACATGCTCAGTTCTGAGAGATAAGTGTGAGTGAAAGCCATTCTTCACCTAGCCTATTGGGAGCACAAAGTTCCTTTTCAGTTGGAAATTCCACTACATACATTTGTATTTCTATGCACTGGCTCCAACTCGGTTTTACACTGAAAAATGCAGGATCTTCAAACCGGCAAAAGGAAACACACTGATAAACTAGAGTAAGTGTATCTCCTGCAACCTTTTCCTTTGTGCTAGGTGAATGAACGTCTCTCCACGTGCACAGTTCTAAGATGTAAGTATGTGTTAATGCCATCCTTCACCTAGCTTGCTGGGACACAATGTTTCTTTTCATTTTGAAAACCCACTGCATACATATATTTGTGGAGGTACAATCTCCAACACGATTTTACAGTGAAAACTGTAGGAACTTCAAAACGGCATAAGGAAACAGACTCAGAAACCAAGTGTAAGTGATTGCCTTGCAACCCGTTCTACTGTGCGAGATGAACGAATGTCTCTCCACATGCTCAGTTCTGAGAAATAAGTGTGTGTGGAAATGTCCTTCAAATTGCTTTTTGTGAACACAAAGATTCTTTTCAGATGGAAACTCCTCTACATACATATATCTGGGGAGGTACTGGCTCCAATTCGTGTTTGCAGTGAAAACTACAAGAGCTTCAAACCGGCACTAAGAAACAGACTGAGAAACCAGAGAAAAAGTTTTTCCTGCAAACCATTCACGTTCTGCTAGATGAGCGAACGTCTCACCACATGCTCATGTCTGAGAGATTATTGTTTGTGGAAGCCATCTTTCACCTACCATATTGGGAACACAAAGTTTCTATTCAGTTGGAAATTCCTCTACATAAATATATATGTAGAGGTAATGGCTCCAACTCAGGTTTACAGTGAAAATTGCCAAAACTTCATATAGGAACTAGGAAACATACTGAGAAACCAGAGTTGATTTTCTCCTGTAAACCGATCCTTTGTGCTTGATGAACGAATGTCTCTCCATATGCTAGGTTCTGATAGATAAGTGTGTGTGAAAGCCGTCCTTCACTTAGATTGTTGTGAACACAAAAATTCTTTTCAGTTGGAAACTGCACTACATACAAACATATGGGGAGTTACTGGCTCCAACTCGGTTTTACAATGAAAACTGCAGGAACTTCATACTGGCACTAGGAAATAGATTGAAATACCAGAGTAATTATTTCTCCTGTAACTCATTTATTTAATGCTAGATGAACGAAAGTCTCTCCACATGCTCTGTTCTGAGAGATAAGTAGATGTGAATGTCATCCTTCAACTAGCTTGTTGGGTACACAAAGATTCTTTACAGTTTCAAACTCCACTTTGTGTATATATATATGGGGATGCACAAACACCAACTCAGATTTACAGTGATCACTGCCAGAACTTCAAACAGTCACAAGAAACAGTCTAAGAATCCAGAATAATTGTTTCCCCAGCAACCCATTCCCTTAGTACTAGATGAATGAACGGTTCTCTACATGCTCAGTTCTGATAGATAATTGTGTGTGAAAGCCGTCCTTCAATTATCTTGTTCGGAACACAAACTTTCTTTTCATTTGGGATCTCCAATATGAAAATATATATTTGTAGGTAATGGCTACAACTCGGTTTTACAGTTAAAAATGCAGAAACTTCAAAGCGGCAATAGGAAAGTCACTGAGAATCCAGAGTAAGTGTTTCTCCTGCAACCCATTCCGATTGTGCTAGATGAACGAACATCTCTCCACAAGTTCAGTTCTGAGAGATAAGTGTGTGTAAAAACCTTTCTTCATCTAGCTTGTTGGAAACACAAACTTCCTTTTCAGTTGCAAACTAGAATATATATATATATATATATATATATATATATATATATGTATGTATGTGGAGATACTGGATCCACTCGGTTTTACAGTGAAAACCACAGGAATTTCAATCTAGCAATAGGAAACAGACTGGGAAACCAAAGTAAGTGTTTCTCCAGGAACCTGTTCCTTCTGTGCTAGATAAATGAACGCCTCTCCACATGCTCAGTTCTGAGAGACACATGTGTGTGAAATCCGTCGTTCAACTAGCTTGTTGCGAACACAAATTTCTTTTCAGTTGGAAACCCCAATACATGCATATATATGTGTAGGTAAAGGCTCCAACTCATTTTCACAGTGAAAACAGAAGGAACTTCAAACCGGCACTAGGAAACAGACTGAGAAACAAGAGTTGGTTTTCTCCTTCAACCCCTTCCTTTGAGCTAGATGAAGAACACTCTCTCCACATGCTCTGTTCTGAGAGATAAGTGCGTGTGAAAGTCGTCCTTAAACTAGCTTGTGGGGAACACAAAGTTTGTTTTCAATTTCAAACTCACTATGTAGATATATATGGGGATGCACTAGCTCCAACTCAGATTTACAGTGAAAACTGCTGGAACTTCAAACTGGCACTAGGAAACAGACCTAGAATCCAGAGTGTGTGTTTCAAAAGCAACCAGTTCCCTTTGTGCTAGATGAATGAAACACTCTCCACATGCTCAGTTCTGAGAATTTAGTGTTTTTTGATAGTCGTCCTTCAATTATAATGTTGGGAACATAAAGTTTCTTTTCATTTCGTATCTCCACTACATACATATATATTTGTATTTTATGGCTACAACTCTGTCTTACAGTTAAAACTGCGGGAACTTCAAACCGGCCAAAGTACACAGACTGAGACACCAGAGTAAGTGTCTCCTGCCACATGTGCCTTTGTGCTAGATGAAAGAACGTCTGTCCACATGCTCAAATCTGAGATATAAGTGTGCGTGAAACCGTCCTTCAAATTGCTTGTTGGGAACACTAAGTTTCTTTTCAGCTGGAAACACCACTACATACATATGTATGATGAGTTACAGGCTCCAACAACGTTTACAGTGAAAACTGCAGGAACTTCAAACCGGCACTTTGAAACAGACTGAGAAACCAGAGCAAGTGATTCTCCTGCAACCCATTCCCTTTAGGCTACATAAACGAACATGTCTCAAGATGCTCATTTCTGAGAGATATTTGTGTGTGAAAGCCGTCCTTCAACTAGCTTGATGGGAACAGAAATTTTCTTTTCAGTTGAATATTCCAGTATATACATATATGGGGAGTTTCAGTCTCTGACTCGGTTTTACAGTGAAAACTGCAGGAACTTCAAACAGGCACTAGGAAATAGTCTGAGAACCCAGAGTAAGTGTTTCTCCAGCAACCCGTTCCGTTTTTGCTAGATGAACGGATGTCTCTCCACGTGCTCAGTTCTGAGAGATAAGTGTGTGTGAAAGCCGTCCTTCAGCTATCTTGTTGGCAACACAAAATTTTTTTTCTTTTGGGAACTCCACTACATACTTATATATGTGGAGATACTGGCTGCGACTCGGTTTTACTCAGAAAACTGCAGGAAATTGAAACCAGCACTAGGAAACAGACTGAGAATCCAGAGTAAGTGTTTCTCCTGCAACCCGTTCCCATTGTGCTAGATGAAGGATAGTCTCTCCACATGCTCATTTCTGAGGGAAAACTGTGTGTGAAATCCGTCCTTCAACTTAGCTTGTTGGGACATAGTGTTTGTTTTCAGTTGGGTATTCGACTACCTATATATATATATATATGTGAACGTACCTTCTCCAAAATGGTTTCAGAGTGAAAATTGTAGGAATTTCAATCCGGAACTAGGAATCAGACTGAGAATCCAGAGTATGTATTTCCCCAGCAACCTGTTCCCTTTGTGCTAGATGAATGAACAACTCTCCACATGCTCAGTTCTGAGAGATAATTGTGTGTGAAAGCCGTCCTTCAATTATCTTGTTGGGAACACAAAGTTTCTTTTCATTTGGAATCTCCACTACATACATAATATTTGTAGGTGATGGGTACAACACGGTTATACAGTTAAAATTGCAGGGAACTCAAACTGGCAAAAGTAAACAGCCTGAGAAACCAGAGTAAGTGTTCCTTCTTCCACCCGTGCCTTTGTGCTAGATGAAAGAGCGTCTCTCCACATGCTCAATTCTGAGATATAAGTGTGTGTGAAACCGTCCTTCAACTTGCTTTTTGGGAACACAAAGATCCTTTTCAGCTGGAATCTCCACTATATATATATATATATATGGGGAGGTACTGACTCCAACACGGTTTTACAGTCAAAACTGCAGGAATTTCAAACAGACAGTTCTAAATATTCTGAGAAACCAGATTAAGTGATTCTCCTGCAACCCTTTCCCTTTAAGCTCGATGAAGATACGTCTCCTGTTCTGAGAGGTAAGTGTGTGTGAAAGGCGTCCTCACCTAGCTTGATGGGAAAACAAAATTTGTTCTCAGTTCCAAACACCACTGCATACATATACATGTGGAAATACTGGCTGCGACTCGGTTTTACAGTGAAAACTGCAGGAAATTCAAACCGGCAATAGGAAAAAGACTGAGAAACCACAGTAAGTGTTTCTCCAAAAACTCGTTTTCTTTGTGCTAGATGAAAGAACATCTCTTCACATGATCATTTATGAGAGATACGTGTGTGTGAAAGCCATCATTCATCTAGCTTGTTGCGAACACAATATTACTTTTCAGTTGAAATATTCACTATATGCGTATATGTGGGTAGGTACAGGCTCCAACTCGGCTTCACATGAAAACTGCTGGAACTTCAAACCAGCACTAGGAAACAGACTGAGAAACCAGTCTAAGTATTTTTCCAGCAACCCGTTCCCATTCTGCTAGGTGAAAGAACGTCTCACCACTTGCTCACTTCTGAGAGATTAGTGTGAGTGAAAGCCGTCCTTCACCTAGCTTGTAGGGAACGCAAAATTTCTTTTAATTTGGAAATTCCTCTTCATATATATATATGAGAAGATAATGTCTCCAGCAAGGCTTTATAGTGAAAACTTCAGAAATTTCCAACCGGCACTTGGAAACAGACGGGAAAGCAGAGTTGATTATCCCCTGCAACCCGTTTTTTTTGTGCTAGATGAACAAAAGTCTCTCCACATGCTCTGTTCTGATAAATAAGTGTGTGTGAAAGCCGTCCTTCACTTAGCTTGATGTGAACACAAAAATTCTTTTCAGTTGGAAACTGCACTACATACAAACATATGGGGAGTTACTGGCTCCAACTCGGTTTTACAGTGATAACTGCAGGAACTTCAAACTGGCAGTGGAAACAGATTGAGATACCAGAGTAATTATTTCTCCTGTAACCCATTTATTTTGTGCTAGATGAGCGAAATTCTCACCACACACTCGGTTCTGATAGATAAGTGTGTTTGAAAGCCGTCCTTCACCTAGCTTCTTGGGAACTCAAAGTTTCTTTTCTGTTGGAAACTCTAATACATATATGTATATGGGGAAGTACTGGATCCAACACGGTTTTACAGTGAAAACTGCAGGAACTTCAAGCAGGCACTAGGAAATAGACTGAGAAACCACAATAAGTGCTTCTCATGCAACCCTTTCCATTTGTGCTAGGTGAACTTATGTCTCTCCACATGCTCAGTTCTGAGAGATAAGTGTGTGTGAAAGCTGTCCTTCAAAAGCTTATTTGGACCACATAGTCTCTATTAAGATGGAAACTCCACTACTTACATATATATGGGAACTATTGGCTCCAACTCGGTTTTACAGTGAAAGATGCAAGGATTTATAACCGGCACAAGGAAACAGACTGGAAATCCAGAGGAAGGGTTTCTTCTGCAACCCGTTCCCTTAGTGCAAGATGAACGTATGTCTCTCCGTATGCACAGTTCTGGGAGATATTTGTTTGTGAAAGACATCCTTCAGCTAGCTTGTTTTGAACACAAAGTTTCTTGCCAGTTTCTAAAACCACTACATATATATGTATGGGGAGGTTCTAGCCCCAAAACTAATTTACAGTTAAAACGTCAGAAAATTCATACTGGCAGTAGGAAACTAACTGGGAAGCCAGAGTATGGGTTACTCAAGCAAGCCATACCCTCTGTGCTAGATGAACTAATGTATCTCCACATGCTCAGTTCTGACAGATAAGTGTGTGTGAAAGCCTTCCTTCACTTAGCTTGATAGGAATACAAAGTTGCTTTTTATTAGGAAAAACCAGTAAATAAATATATATGTGGAGGTACTGGCTCCAAATCCATTTTACAGTGAAAAGAGCAGGAACTTCGATCCGGCACTAGGAAACACTGAAATACCAGAGTGTGTGTTTCTCCAGCAACCAATTCCCTTTGTGCTAGATGAACGTATGTCTCTCCGTATGCACAGTTCTGGGAGATATTTGTTTGCGAAAGACATCCTTCAGCTAGCTTGTTTTGAACACAAAGTTTCTTGCCAGTGTCTAAAATCACTGCATACATATGTATGGGGATGTTCTAGCCCCAAAACTAATTCACAGTTAAAACTTCAGTAAATTCATACTGGCAGTAGGAAACTAACTGGGAAACCAGAGTAAGGGTTACTCAAGCAATCCGTAACCTCTGTGCTAGATGAACTAATGTCTCTCCACATGCTCAGTTCTGAGAGATAAGTGTGTGTGAAAGCCTTCCTTCACTTAGCTTGATAGGAACACAAAGTTACTTTTTATTAGGAAAAACCAGTAAATAAATATATATGTGGAGGCACTGGCTCCAAATCCATTTTACAGTGAAAAGAGCAGGAACTTCGATCCGGCACTGAGAAACAGACTGAGATACCAGAGTGTGTGTTTCTCCAGCAACCAATTCCCTTTGTGCTACATGAACGAACGTCTCTCCACATGATCAATTCTGTGAGATAATAGTGTGTGAAAGCCGTTCTTCAACTCTCTTGTTGGAAACAAGTAGCTCTTTTCAGTTAGAAACTCCACTAAATACATATATATGCGGAGATACACACCCCAACTCAGTTTTACAGTGAAAACACCAGGAACTTCAAACAGGCACTAGGAAATAGACTGAGAAATAAGAGTAATTGTTTCTCTTGCAACCATTTCCCTTTGTGGTAGGTGAAAGCACAACTGTCCACATGCTCAGTTCTGAGAGATAACTGTGTGTGAAAGCCGTCCTTCAACTTCCTTGTTGGGAACAGAAAATTTCTTTTCAGTTGGAAAATCCACTACATACATATATATGGGTAGGTACTGACTCCAACTCGTTTTACAGTGAAAATTGATGGAACTTAAATACGGCACTAGGAAAAGGACAGAGAATGCAAAGAAAGTGTTTCTCCTGCAACATGTTCCTTTGTGCTAGATGAACAATCGTCTTAGCACATGCTCAGTTCTGAGAGATAATTGTGTGTGAAAGTCTTTCTTCACCTTGCTTGTTGGGAACACAAATTTTCTTCTCAGTTTCATACATCACTACATACATATATAACGGGAATTTCTAACCCCAACTCGGTTTTGCTGTGTAAAATTCAGGAACTTCAAACTGGCACAAGGAAACAGACGGAGAAACAACAGTAAGGGTTTCTCCTGCAAATGGTTCCTTTGTGCTAAGTGACCGAAAGTCTCTCCACATGCTGAGTTCTGAGAGATAAGTGTGTGTGAAAGTCATCCTTCAAGTACCTTGTTGGGAAAAAAAAAACTTATTTTCAGTTGGAAACTCCTCAACAAACATACATATTGGGAGTTAATGTCTCCAACACATATTTACAGTGAAAACTGCAGGAACTTCATACAGGCTCTAGGAAATAGGCTGAGAAACCAGAGTAGGATTTTCACATGAAAACCTTTCCCTTTGTGCTACCTTAACATACGTCTGTCCACATGCTCAATTCTGAGATTTAAGTGTGTGTGAAAGCAATCTTCCACTACCTTGTAGGGAACACAAAATTTCTTTCCAGTTGGGAACTCCACAACATACATTTATAGGCAGAGGTACACACCCCAAAAGGGATTTACAGTGAAAATAGCAGGAACATCCTATAGGTACTTGGAAACAAGCTGAGAAACCAGAGAAATTGTTTTCCTTGCAACCCGTTCTGATTGTGCTAGAAGAACGAACGTCTCTCCACATGTTAAGTTTTGAGAGATAAGTGTGTGTGAAAGCCGCCCTTCAACTAGCTTGTGGGGAACACATAATTTCTTTCCAGTTGGAAACTCCACTGCATACACAAATATGCAGAGGTACACACACCAAATATGTTTTACAGTGAAAAGAGCAGGAAAATCAAACTGGCACTATGAAAAAGCCTGAGAAACCAGAGGAAATGTTTCTACTGCAAACCACTCCCTTTGTGATAGATGAACTAACGTCTCCCCACATGCTCAGTTCTGAGAGATATGTGTGTGTGAAAGCCGTCCTTCCCAAAGCTTGTTGGGAACACAAAGATTCTTTTTAGTTTCAAACTCCATTTTATATATATATATATATATATATATATATATATATGGGAAGGTACTATCTCAAATTCGGTTTTACAGTGAAAAATGCAGGATCTTCATACCGGCACTAGGAAACAGACAAAGAACAAAGAGTAACTGTTTTGCCTGTCACACGTTCCCTATGTTCTAGACGAATGAACGTCTCTCCACATGTTTAGTTCTGAGGGATAAGTGTTTGTTTAAGCTGTACTTCACATAACTTGTTTGGAATAAACAGGTTTTTTCAGCTGTAAATACCACTAGATACATACATATGGTTAGGTACTAGCTCCAACACGGTTTTACAGTGAAAACTGCAGGAACTTCAAACAGGCACTTGGAAACACACTGAGAAACCAGAGTAAGTGTTTTTCATGAAGCCCATTCCCTTTGTGCTAGATGAACGAACGTCTCTCCAAATACTCAGTTCTGAGAGATAAGTGTGTGTGAAAGCAGTCCTTCACCTAGCTAATTGGGAACACAAAGATTCCTTTAAGTTTCAAATTCCTCTGCATACATGTATATGGGGTGGTACTATCTCCAACACCGTTTTACAGTGAAAAATGCTGGAATTTCAAACTGACACTAAGAAACAGATTGAGAAACCAAAGTAATTGTTTCTCCAGCAATCTGTTCCCCTTGTGCTAGATGAACGAACATCTCTCCACATGCTCAGTTCTGAGAGATAAATGTGTGAAATCGGACCTTCACCAATCTTGTTGGGAACGCAAAGTTTCTTTTCAGTTGTAAACTCCACTACATGCATATATATGGGGAGGTACTGTCTCCGACTTGGTTTTACAGTGAAAATAGCAGTAAGTCCAAACCGGCACTATGAAACAGACTGAGAATGCAGAGTATGTGTTTCTCCTGCAACCCGTTCTCTATGTGCAGGATGAACGAATGTCTCTCCACATGCTCAGTTCTGAGAGATAAGTGTGTGTGAAATCCATCCTTCACATAGCTTGTTGGGAACACAAAGTTTCTTTTGAGATGGTAACTCCACTACATAGATATATATGCGGAGGTACACAACCAAACTCGATTTTACAGTGAAAATAGCAGGAACATCCAACAGGCACTAGGAAACAGACTGAGAAACCAGAGTAACTACTTCTCCTGCAACCCATTCTCTTTGTGCTTGATGAATGAATGTCTCTCCACATGCTAAGATTTGAGATATAAGTGTATGTGAAAGCCGTCCTTCAACTTTCTTGTTGGGAACACAACATTTCTATTCTATTTGGAAAATCCAATACATACATATATCTGGGATTTTACTGGACCTAAATTGGTTTTACGGTTAAAACTGCAGATACTTCAAACCGGCAGTTGGAAACAGACTGAGAATCTAGACAAATTATTTATCTTCAATCATGTTCCCTTTGTGCTAGATGAATGAACGTCTCCACACATCTACAGTTCTGAGAGAAAAGTGTGTGTGAAACCGTCCTTTACATTGCTGGTTGTGAACACAAACTTTCTTTTCAGTTGGAAACTCCAATACATACATATATATGGGGAGGTACTGGCTCTGACTCAGTTTTACAGTGAAAAGTGCAGGAACTTCAACCCGGCAGTAGGAATCAGACTGAGAAACCAGAGTAAGTGTTTCCCTGCAACAAATTCCCATTGTGCTAGATGAACGAACGTCTCTCCACAAGCTAATTTCTGACAGATGAGTGTTTCTGAAAGCCGTCCTTCACCTACCTTGTTGGGAACACAAAGTTTGTTTTCAGTAGAATACTCATTTTCATAAATATATATGGGGAGGTACTGACCCCAACATGGGCTTACAGTGAAAAGAGCATGAACTTCAAACCGGCACTAGGAAACAGACTGAGAAACTAGAGTAAGTGATTCTCCTGCAGTCAGTTCCATTTGTGCTAGATGAACGATCGTCTCTCCACATGCTCAGTTCTGAGAGATAAGTGTGAGTGAAAGCCATTCTTCACCTAGCCTATTGGGAGCACAAAGTTCCTTTTCAGTTGGAAATTCCACTACATACATTTGTATTTCTATGCACTGGCTCCAACTCGGTTTTACACTGAAAAATGCAGGATCTTCAAACCGGCAAAAGGAAACACACTGATAAACTAGAGTAAGTGTATCTCCTGCAACCTTTTCCTTTGTGCTAGGTGAATGAACGTCTCTCCACGTGCACAGTTCTAAGATGTAAGTATGTGTTAATGCCATCCTTCACCTAGCTTGCTGGGACACAATGTTTCTTTTCATTTTGAAAACCCACTGCATACATATATTTTTGGAGGTACAATCTCCAACACGATTTTACAGTGAAAACTGTAGGAACTTCAAAACGGCATAAGGAAACAGACTCAGAAACCAAGAGTAAGTGATTGCCTTGCAACCCGTTCTACTGTGCGAGATGAACGAATGTCTCTCCACATGCTCAGTTCTGAGAAATAAGTGTGTGTGGAAATGTCCTTCAAATTGCTTTTTGTGAACACAAAGATTCTTTTCAGATGGAAACTCCTCTACATACATATATCTGGGGAGGTACTGGCTCCAATTCGTGTTTGCAGTGAAAACTACAAGAGCTTCAAACCGGCACTAAGAAACAGACTGAGAAACCAGAGAAAAAGTTTTTCCTGCAAACCATTCACGTTCTGCTAGATGAGCGAACGTCTCACCACATGCTCATGTCTGAGAGATTATTGTTTGTGGAAGCCATCTTTCACCTACCATATTGGGAACACAAAGTTTCTATTCAGTTGGAAATTCCTCTACATAAATATATATGTAGAGGTAATGGCTCCAACTCAGGTTTACAGTGAAAATTGCCAAAACTTCATATAGGAACTAGGAAACATACTGAGAAACCAGAGTTGATTTTCTCCTGTAAACCGATCCTTTGTGCTTGATGAACGAATGTCTCTCCATATGCTAGGTTCTGATAGATAAGTGTGTGTGAAAGCCGTCCTTCACTTAGATTGTTGTGAACACAAAAATTCTTTTCAGTTGGAAACTGCACTACATACAAACATATGGGGAGTTACTGGCTCCAACTCGGTTTTACAATGAAAACTGCAGGAACTTCATACTGGCACTAGGAAATAGATTGAGATACCAGAGTAATTATTTCTCCTGTAACTCATTTATTTAATGCTAGATGAACGAAAGTCTCTCCACATGCTCTGTTCTGAGAGATAAGTAGATGTGAATGTCATCCTTCAACTAGCTTGTTGGGTACACAAAGATTCTTTACAGTTTCAAACTCCACTTTGTGTATATATATATGGGGATGCACAAACACCAACTCAGATTTACAGTGATCACTGCCAGAACTTCAAACAGTCACAAGAAACAGTCTAAGAATCCAGAATAATTGTTTCTCCAGCAACCCATTCCCTTAGTACTAGATGAATGAACGGTTCTCTACATGCTCAGTTCTGATAGATAATTGTGTGTGAAAGCCGTCCTTCAATTATCTTGTTCGGAACACAAACTTTCTTTTCATTTGGAATCTCCAATATGAAAATATATATTTGTAGGTAATGGCTACAACTCGGTTTTACAGTTAAAAATGCAGAAACTTCAAAGCGGCAATAGGAAAGTCACTGAGAATCCAGAGTAAGTGTTTCTCCTGCAACCCATTCCGATTGTGCTAGATGAACGAATATCTCTCCACAAGTTCAGTTCTGAGAGATAAGTGTGTGTAAAAACCTTTCTTCATCTAGCTTGTTGGAAACACAAACTTCCTTTTCAGTTGCAAACTAGAATACATATATATATATTTATATGTATGTGGAGATACTGGATCCACTCGGTTTTACAGTGAAAACCACAGGAATTTCAATCTAGCAATAGGAAACAGACTGGGAAACCAAAGTAAGTGTTTCTCCAGCAACCTGTTCCTTCTGTGCTAGATGAATGAACGCCTCTCCACATGCTCAGTTCTGAGAGACACATGTGTGTGAAATCCGTCGTTCAACTAGCTTGTTGCGAACACAAATTTCTTTTCAGTTGGAAACCCCAATACATGCATATATATGTGTAGGTAAAGGCTCCAACTCATTTTCACAGTGAAAACAGAAGGAACTTCAAACCGGCACTAGGAAACAGACTGAGAAACAAGAGTTGGTTTTCTCCTTCAACCCCTTCCTTTGAGCTAGATGAAGAATACTCTCTCCACATGCTCTGTTCTGAGAGATAAGTGCGTGTGAAAGTCGTCCTTAAACTAGCTTGTGGGGAACACAAAGTTTGTTTTCAATTTCAAACTCACTATGTAGATATATATGGGGATGCACTAGCTCCAACTCAGATTTACAGTGAAAACTGCTGGAACTTCAAACTGGCACTAGGAAACAGACCTAGAATCCAGAGTGTGTGTTTCAAAAGCAACCAGTTCCCTTTGTGCTAGATGAATGAAACACTCTCCACATGCTCATTTCTGAGAATTTAGTGTTTTTTGATAGTCGTCCTTCAATTATAATGTTGGGAACATAAAGTTTCTTTTCATTTCGTATCTCCACTACATACATATATATTTGTATTTTATGGCTACAACTCTGTCTTACAGTTAAAACTGCGGGAACTTCAAACCGGCCAAAGTACACAGACTGAGACACCAGAGTAAGTGTCTCCTGCCACATGTGCCTTTGTGCTAGATGAAAGAACGTCTGTCCACATGCTCAAATCTGAGATATAAGTGTGCGTGAAACCGTCCTTCAAATTGCTTGTTGGGAACACTAAGTTTCTTTTCAGCTGGAAACACCACTACATACATATGTATGATGAGTTACAGGCTCCAACAACGTTTACAGTGAAAACTGCAGGAACTTCAAACCGGCACTTTGAAACAGACTGAGAAACCAGAGCAAGTGATTCTCCTGCAACCCATTCCCTTTAGGCTACATAAACGAACATGTCTCAAGATGCTCATTTCTGAGAGATATTTGTGTGTGAAAGCCGTCCTTCAACTAGCTTGATGGGAACAGAAATTTTCTTTTCAGTTGAGTATTCCAGTATATACATATATGGGGAGTTTCAGTCTCTGACGCGGTTTTACAGTGAAAACTGCAGGAACTTCAAACAGGCACTAGGAAATAGTCTGAGAACCCAGAGTAAGTGTTTCTCCAGCAACCCGTTCCGTTTTTGCTAGATGAACGGATGTCTCTCCACGTGCTCAGTTCTGAGAGATAAGTGTGTGTGAAAGCCGTCCTTCAGCTATCTTGTTGGCAACACAAAATTTTTTTTCTTTTGGGAACTCCACTACATACTTATATATGTGGAGATACTGGCTGCGACTCGGTTTTACTCAGAAAACTGCAGGAAATTGAAACCAGCACTAGGAAACAGACTGAGAATCCAGAGTAAGTGTTTCTCCTGCAAACCATTCCCATTGTGCTAGATGAAGGATAGTCTCTCCACATGCTCATTTCTGAGGGAAAACTGTGTGTGAAATCCGTCCTTCAACTTAGCTTGTTGGGACATAATGTTTGTTTTCAGTTGGGTATTCGACTACCTATATATATATATATATGTGGACGTACCTTCTCCAAAATGGTTTCAGAGTGAAAATTGTAGGAATTTCAATCCGGAACTAGGAATCAGACTGAGAATCCAGAGTATGTATTTCCCCAGCAACCTGTTCCCTTTGTGCTAGATGAATGAACAACTCTCCACATGCTCAGTTCTGAGAGATAATTGTGTGTGAAAGCCGTCCTTCAATTATCTTGTTGGGAACACAAAGTTTCTTTTCATTTGGAATCTCCACTACATACATAATATTTGTAGGTGATGGGTACAACACGGTTATACAGTTAAAATTGCAGGGAACTCAAACTGGCAAAAGTAAACAGCCTGAGAAACCAGAGTAAGTGTTCCTTCTTCCACCCGTGCCTTTGTGCTAGATGAAAGAGCGTCTCTCCACATGCTCAATTCTGAGATATAAGTGTGTGTGAAACCGTCCTTCAACTTGCTTTTTGGGAACACAAAGATCCTTTTCAGCTGGAATCTCCACTATATATATATATATATATATGGGGAGGTACTGACTCCAACACGGTTTTACAGTCAAAACTGCAGGAATTTCAAACAGACAGTTCTAAATATTCTGAGAAACCAGATTAAGTGATTCTCCTGCAACCCTTTCCCTTTAAGCTCGATGAAGATACGTCTCCTGTTCTGAGAGGTAAGTGTGTGTGAAAGGCGTCCTCACCTAGCTTGATGGGAAAACAAAATTTGTTCTCAGTTCCAAACACCACTGCATACATATACATGTGGAAATACTGGCTGCGACTCGGTTTTACAGTGAAAACTGCAGGAAATTCAAACCGGCAATAGGAAAAAGACTGAGAAACCACAGTAAGTGTTTCTCCAAAAACTCGTTTTCTTTGTGCTAGATGAAAGAACATCTCTTCACATGATCATTTATGAGAGATACGTGTGTGTGAAAGCCATCATTCATCTAGCTTGTTGCGAACACAATATTACTTTTCAGTTGAAATATTCACTATATGCGTATATGTGGGTAGGTACAGGCTCCAACTCGGCTTCACATGAAAACTGCTGGAACTTCAAACCAGCACTAGGAAACAGACTGAGAAACCAGTCTAAGTATTTTTCCAGCAACCCGTTCCCATTCTGCTAGGTGAAAGAACGTCTCACCACTTGCTCACTTCTGAGAGATTAGTGTGAGTGAAAGCCGTCCTTCACCTAGCTTGTAGGGAACGCAAAATTTCTTTTAATTTGGAAATTCCTCTTCATATATATATATGAGAAGATAATGTCTCCAGCAAGGCTTTATAGTGAAAACTTCAGAAATTTCCAACCGGCACTTGGAAACAGACTGGGAAAGCAGAGTTGATTATCCCCTGCAACCCGTTTTTTTTGTGCTAGATGAACAAAAGTCTCTCCACATGCTCTGTTCTGATAAATAAGTGTGTGTGAAAGCCGTCCTTCACTTAGCTTGATGTGAACACAAAAATTCTTTTCAGTTGGAAACTGCACTACATACAAACATATGGGGAGTTACTGGCTCCAACTCGGTTTTACAGTGATAACTGCAGGAACTTCAAACTGGCAGTGGAAACAGATTGAGATACCAGAGTAATTATTTCTCCTGTAACCCATTTATTTTGTGCTAGATGAGCGAAATTCTCACCACACACTCGGTTCTGATAGATAAGTGTGTTTGAAAGCCGTCCTTCACCTAGCTTCTTGGGAACTCAAAGTTTCTTTTCTGTTGGAAACTCTAATACATATATGTATATGGGGAAGTACTGGATCCAACACGGTTTTACAGTGAAAACTGCAGGAACTTCAAGCAGGCACTAGGAAATAGACTGAGAAACCACAATAAGTGCTTCTCATGCAACCCTTTCCATTTGTGCTAGGTGAACTTATGTCTCTCCACATGCTCAGTTCTGAGAGATAAGTGTGTGTGAAAGCTGTCCTTCAAAAGCTTATTTGGACCACATAGTCTCTATTAAGATGGAAACTCCACTACTTACATATATATGGGAACTATTGGCTCCAACTCGGTTTTACAGTGAAAGATGCAAGGATTTATAACCGGCACAAGGAAACAGACTGGAAATCCAGAGGAAGGGTTTCTTCTGCAACCCGTTCCCTTAGTGCAAGATGAACGTATGTCTCTCCGTATGCACAGTTCTGGGAGATATTTGTTTGTGAAAGACATCCTTCAGCTAGCTTGTTTTGAACACAAAGTTTCTTGCCAGTTTCTAAAACCACTACATATATATGTATGGGGAGGTTCTAGCCCCAAAACTAATTTACAGTTAAAACGTCAGAAAATTCATACTGGCAGTAGGAAACTAACTGGGAAGCCAGAGTATGGGTTACTCAAGCAAGCCATACCCTCTGTGCTAGATGAACTAATGTATCTCCACATGCTCAGTTCTGACAGATAAGTGTGTGTGAAAGCCTTCCTTCACTTAGCTTGATAGGAATACAAAGTTGCTTTTTATTAGGAAAAACCAGTAAATAAATATATATGTGGAGGTACTGGCTCCAAATCCATTTTACAGTGAAAAGAGCAGGAACTTCGATCCGGCACTAGGAAACACTGAAATACCAGAGTGTGTGTTTCTCCAGCAACCAATTCCCTTTGTGCTAGATGAACGTATGTCTCTCCGTATGCACAGTTCTGGGAGATATTTGTTTGCGAAAGACATCCTTCAGCTAGCTTGTTTTGAACACAAAGTTTCTTGCCAGTGTCTAAAATCACTGCATACATATGTATGGGGATGTTCTAGCCCCAAAACTAATTCACAGTTAAAACTTCAGTAAATTCATACTGGCAGTAGGAAACTAACTGGGAAACCAGAGTAAGGGTTACTCAAGCAATCCGTAACCTCTGTGCTAGATGAACTAATGTCTCTCCACATGCTCAGTTCTGAGAGATAAGTGTGTGTGAAAGCCTTCCTTCACTTAGCTTGATAGGAACACAAAGTTACTTTTTATTAGGAAAAACCAGTAAATAAATATATATGTGGAGGCACTGGCTCCAAATCCATTTTACAGTGAAAAGAGCAGGAACTTCGATCCGGCACTGAGAAACAGACTGAGATACCAGAGTGTGTGTTTCTCCAGCAACCAATTCCCTTTGTGCTACATGAACGAACGTCTCTCCACATGATCAATTCTGTGAGATAATAGTGTGTGAAAGCCGTTCTTCAACTCTCTTGTTGGAAACAAGTAGCTCTTTTCAGTTAGAAACTCCACTAAATACATATATATGCGGAGATACACACCCCAACTCAGTTTTACAGTGAAAACACCAGGAACTTCAAACAGGCACTAGGAAATAGACTGAGAAATAAGAGTAATTGTTTCTCTTGCAACCATTTCCCTTTGTGGTAGGTGAAAGCACAACTGTCCACATGCTCAGTTCTGAGAGATAACTGTGTGTGAAAGCCGTCCTTCAACTTCCTTGTTGGGAACAGAAAATTTCTTTTCAGTTGGAAAATCCACTACATACATATATATGGGTAGGTACTGACTCCAACTCGTTTTACAGTGAAAATTGATGGAACTTAAATACGGCACTAGGAAAAGGACAGAGAATGCAAAGAAAGTGTTTCTCCTGCAACATGTTCCTTTGTGCTAGATGAACAATCGTCTTAGCACATGCTCAGTTCTGAGAGATAATTGTGTGTGAAAGTCTTTCTTCACCTTGCTTGTTGGGAACACAAATTTTCTTCTCAGTTTCATACATCACTACATACATATATAACGGGAATTTCTAACCCCAACTCGGTTTTGCTGTGTAAAATTCAGGAACTTCAAACTGGCACAAGGAAACAGACGGAGAAACAACAGTAAGGGTTTCTCCTCCAAATGGTTCCTTTGTGCTAAGTGACCGAAAGTCTCTCCACATGCTGAGTTCTGAGAGATAAGTGTGTGTGAAAGTCATCCTTCAAGTACCTTGTTGGGAAAAAAAAAACTTATTTTCAGTTGGAAACTCCTCAACAAACATACATATTGGGAGTTAATGTCTCCAACACATATTTACAGTGAAAACTGCAGGAACTTCATACAGGCTCTAGGAAATAGGCTGAGAAACCAGAGTAGGATTTTCACATGAAAACCTTTCCCTTTGTGCTACCTTAACATACGTCTGTCCACATGCTCAATTCTGAGATTTAAGTGTGTGTGAAAGCAATCTTCCACTACCTTGTAGGGAACACAAAATTTCTTTCCAGTTGGGAACTCCACAACATACATTTATAGGCAGAGGTACACACCCCAAAAGGGATTTACAGTGAAAATAGCAGGAACATCCTATAGGTACTTGGAAACAAGCTGAGAAACCAGAGAAATTGTTTTCCTTGCAACCCGTTCTGATTGTGCTAGAAGAACGAACGTCTCTCCACATGTTAAGTTTTGAGAGATAAGTGTGTGTGAAAGCCGCCCTTCAACTAGCTTGTGGGGAACACATAATTTCTTTCCAGTTGGAAACTCCACTGCATACACAAATATGCAGAGGTACACACACCAAATATGTTTTACAGTGAAAAGAGCAGGAAAATCAAACTGGCACTATGAAAAAGCCTGAGAAACCAGAGGAAATGTTTCTACTGCAAACCACTCCCTTTGTGATAGATGAACTAACGTCTCCCCACATGCTCAGTTCTGAGAGATATGTGTGTGTGAAAGCCGTCCTTCCCAAAGCTTGTTGGGAACACAAAGATTCTTTTTAGTTTCAAACTCCATTTTATATATATATATATATATATATATATATATATATATATATATATATATGGGAAGGTACTATCTCAAATTCGGTTTTACAGTGAAAAATGCAGGATCTTCATACCGGCACTAGGAAACAGACAAAGAACAAAGAGTAACTGTTTTGCCTGTCACACGTTCCCTATGTTCTAGACGAATGAACGTCTCTCCACATGTTTAGTTCTGAGGGATAAGTGTTTGTTTAAGCTGTACTTCACATAACTTGTTTGGAATAAACAGTTTTTTTCAGCTGTAAATACCACTAGATACATACATATGGTTAGGTACTAGCTCCAACACGGTTTTACAGTGAAAACTGCAGGAACTTCAAACAGGCACTTGGAAACACACTGAGAAACCAGAGTAAGTGTTTTTCATGAAGCCCATTCCCTTTGTGCTAGATGAACGAACGTCTCTCCAAATACTCAGTTCTGAGAGATAAGTGTGTGTGAAAGCAGTCCTTCACCTAGCTAATTGGGAACACAAAGATTCCTTTAAGTTTCAAATTCCTCTGCATACATGTATATGGGGTGGTACTATCTCCAACACCGTTTTACAGTGAAAAATGCTGGAATTTCAAACTGACACTAAGAAACAGATTGAGAAACCAAAGTAATTGTTTCTCCAGCAATCTGTTCCCCTTGTGCTAGATGAACGAACATCTCTCCACATGCTCAGTTCTGAGAGATAAATGTGTGAAATCGGACCTTCACCAATCTTGTTGGGAACGCAAAGTTTCTTTTCAGTTGTAAACTCCACTACATGCATATATATGGGGAGGTACTGTCTCCGACTTGGTTTTACAGTGAAAATAGCAGTAAGTCCAAACCGGCACTATGAAACAGACTGAGAATGCAGAGTATGTGTTTCTCCTGCAACCCGTTCTCTATGTGCAGGATGAACGAATGTCTCTCCACATGCTCAGTTCTGAGAGATAAGTGTGTGTGAAAGCCATCCTTCACATAGCTTGTTGGGAACACAAAGTTTCTTTTGAGATGGTAACTCCACTACATAGATATATATGCGGAGGTACACAACCAAACTCGATTTTACAGTGAAAATAGCAGGAACATCCAACAGGCACTAGGAAACAGACTGAGAAACCAGAGTAACTACTTCTCCTGCAACCCATTCTCTTTGTGCTTGATGAATGAATGTCTCTCCACATGCTAAGATTTGAGATATAAGTGTATGTGAAAGCCGTCCTTCAACTTTCTTGTTGGGAACACAACATTTCTATTCTATTTGGAAAATCCAATACATACATATATCTGGGATTTTACTGGACCTAAATTGGTTTTACGGTTAAAACTGCAGATACTTCAAACCGGCAGTTGGAAACAGACTGAGAATCTAGACAAATTATTTATCTTCAATCATGTTCCCTTTGTGCTAGATGAATGAACGTCTCCACACATCTACAGTTCTGAGAGAAAAGTGTGTGTGAAACCGTCCTTTACATTGCTGGTTGTGAACACAAACTTTCTTTTCAGTTGGAAACTCCAATACATACATATATATGGGGAGGTACTGGCTCTGACTCAGTTTTACAGTGAAAAGTGCAGGAACTTCAACCCGGCAGTAGGAATCAGACTGAGAAACCAGAGTAAGTGTTTCCCTGCAACAAATTCCCATTGTGCTAGATGAACGAACGTCTCTCCACAAGCTAATTTCTGACAGATGAGTGTTTCTGAAAGCCGTCCTTCACCTACCTTGTTGGGAACACAAAGTTTGTTTTCAGTAGAATACTCATTTTCATAAATATATATGGGGAGGTACTGACCCCAACATGGGCTTACAGTGAAAAGAGCATGAACTTCAAACCGGCACTAGGAAACAGACTGAGAAACTAGAGTAAGTGATTCTCCTGCAGTCAGTTCCATTTGTGCTAGATGAACGATCGTCTCTCCACATGCTCAGTTCTGAGAGATAAGTGTGAGTGAAAGCCATTCTTCACCTAGCCTATTGGGAGCACAAAGTTCCTTTTCAGTTGGAAATTCCACTACATACATTTGTATTTCTATGCACTGGCTCCAACTCGGTTTTACACTGAAAAATGCAGGATCTTCAAACCGGCAAAAGGAAACACACTGATAAACTAGAGTAAGTGTATCTCCTGCAACCTTTTCCTTTGTGCTAGGTGAATGAACGTCTCTCCACATGCACAGTTCTGAGATGTAAGTGTGTGTTAGTGCCATCCTTCACCTAGCTTGCTGGGACACAATGTTTCTTTTCATTTTGAAAACCCACTGCATACATATATTTGTGGAGGTACAATCTCCAACACGATTTTACAGTGAAAACTGTAGGAACTTCAAAACGGCATAAGGAAACAGACTCAGAAACCAAGAGTAAGTGATTGCCTTGCAACCCGTTCTACTGTGCGAGATGAACGAATGTCTCTCCACATGCTCAGTTCTGAGAAATAAGTGTGTGTGGAAATGTCCTTCAAATTGCTTTTTGTGAACACAAAGATTCTTTTCAGATGGAAACTCCTCTACATACATATATCTGGGGAGGTACTGGCTCCAATTCGTGTTTGCAGTGAAAACTACAAGAGCTTCAAACCGGCACTAAGAAACAGACTGAGAAACCAGAGAAAAAGTTTTTCCTGCAAACCATTCACGTTTTGCTAGATGAGCGAACGTCTCTCCACATGCTCATGTCTGAGAGATTATTGTTTGTGGAAGCCATCTTTCACCTACCATATTGGGAACACAAAGTTTCTATTCAGTTGGAAATTCCTCTACATAAATATATATGTAGAGGTAATGGCTCCAACTCAGGTTTACAGTGAAAATTGCCAAAACTTCATATAGGAACTAGGAAACATACTGAGAAACCAGAGTTGATTTTCTCCTGTAAACCGATCCTTTGTGCTTGATGAACGAATGTCTCTCCATATGCTAGGTTCTGATAGATAAGTGTGTGTGAAAGCCGTCCTTCACTTAGATTGTTGTGAACACAAAAATTCTTTTCAGTTGGAAACTGCACTACATACAAACATATGGGGAGTTACTGGCTCCAACTCGGTTTTACAATGAAAACTGCA
This sequence comes from Vicugna pacos, assembly GCF_048564905.1. Lineage (NCBI taxonomy): Eukaryota > Metazoa > Chordata > Mammalia > Artiodactyla > Camelidae > Vicugna > Vicugna pacos. The sequence goes on along the minus strand of NC_132995.1, from coordinate 21,355,982 downwards.
GGAACTTCATACTGGCACTAGGAAATAGATTGAGATACCAGAGTAATTATTTCTCCTGTAACTCATTTATTTAATGCTAGATGAACGAAAGTCTCTCCACATGCTCTGTTCTGAGAGATAAGTAGATGTGAATGTCATCCTTCAACTAGCTTGTTGGGTACACAAAGATTCTTTACAGTTTCAAACTCCACTTTGTGTATATATATATGGGGATGCACAAACACCAACTCAGATTTACAGTGATCACTGCCAGAACTTCAAACAGTCACAAGAAACAGTCTAAGAATCCAGAATAATTGTTTCTCCAGCAACCCATTCCCTTAGTACTAGATGAATGAACGGTTCTCTACATGCTCAGTTCTGATAGATAATTGTGTGTGAAAGCCGTCCTTCAATTATCTTGTTCGGAACACAAACTTTCTTTTCATTTGGAATCTCCAATATGAAAATATATATTTGTAGGTAATGGCTACAACTCGGTTTTACAGTTAAAAATGCAGAAACTTCAAAGCGGCAATAGGAAAGTCACTGAGAATCCAGAGTAAGTGTTTCTCCTGCAACCCATTCCGATTGTGCTAGATGAACGAATATCTCTCCACAAGTTCAGTTCTGAGAGATAAGTGTGTGTAAAAACCTTTCTTCATCTAGCTTGTTGGAAACACAAACTTCCTTTTCAGTTGCAAACTAGAATACATATATATATATTTATATGTATGTGGAGATACTGGATCCACTCGGTTTTACAGTGAAAACCACAGGAATTTCAATCTAGCAATAGGAAACAGACTGGGAAACCAAAGTAAGTGTTTCTCCAGCAACCTGTTCCTTCTGTGCTAGATGAATGAACGCCTCTCCACATGCTCAGTTCTGAGAGACACATGTGTGTGAAATCCGTCGTTCAACTAGCTTGTTGCGAACACAAATTTCTTTTCAGTTGGAAACCCCAATACATGCATATATATGTGTAGGTAAAGGCTCCAACTCATTTTCACAGTGAAAACAGAAGGAACTTCAAACCGGCACTAGGAAACAGACTGAGAAACAAGAGTTGGTTTTCTCCTTCAACCCCTTCCTTTGAGCTAGATGAAGAATACTCTCTCCACATGCTCTGTTCTGAGAGATAAGTGCGTGTGAAAGTCGTCCTTAAACTAGCTTGTGGGGAACACAAAGTTTGTTTTCAATTTCAAACTCACTATGTAGATATATATGGGGATGCACTAGCTCCAACTCAGATTTACAGTGAAAACTGCTGGAACTTCAAACTGGCACTAGGAAACAGACCTAGAATCCAGAGTGTGTGTTTCAAAAGCAACCAGTTCCCTTTGTGCTAGATGAATGAAACACTCTCCACATGCTCAGTTCTGAGAATTTAGTGTTTTTTGATAGTCGTCCTTCAATTATAATGTTGGGAACATAAAGTTTCTTTTCATTTCGTATCTCCACTACATACATATATATTTGTATTTTATGGCTACAACTCTGTCTTACAGTTAAAACTGCGGGAACTTCAAACCGGCCAAAGTACACAGACTGAGACACCAGAGTAAGTGTCTCCTGCCACATGTGCCTTTGTGCTAGATGAAAGAACGTCTGTCCACATGCTCAAATCTGAGATATAAGTGTGCGTGAAACCGTCCTTCAAATTGCTTGTTGGGAACACTAAGTTTCTTTTCAGCTGGAAACACCACTACATACATATGTATGATGAGTTACAGGCTCCAACAACGTTTACAGTGAAAACTGCAGGAACTTCAAACCGGCACTTTGAAACAGACTGAGAAACCAGAGCAAGTGATTCTCCTGCAACCCATTCCCTTTAGGCTACATAAACGAACATGTCTCAAGATGCTCATTTCTGAGAGATATTTGTGTGTGAAAGCCGTCCTTCAACTAGCTTGATGGGAACAGAAATTTTCTTTTCAGTTGAGTATTCCAGTATATACATATATGGGGAGTTTCAGTCTCTGACGCGGTTTTACAGTGAAAACTGCAGGAACTTCAAACAGGCACTAGGAAATAGTCTGAGAACCCAGAGTAAGTGTTTCTCCAGCAACCCGTTCCGTTTTTGCTAGATGAACGGATGTCTCTCCACGTGCTCAGTTCTGAGAGATAAGTGTGTGTGAAAGCCGTCCTTCAGCTATCTTGTTGGCAACACAAAATTTTTTTTCTTTTGGGAACTCCACTACATACTTATATATGTGGAGATACTGGCTGCGACTCGGTTTTACTCAGAAAACTGCAGGAAATTGAAACCAGCACTAGGAAACAGACTGAGAATCCAGAGTAAGTGTTTCTCCTGCAACCCGTTCCCATTGTGCTAGATGAAGGATAGTCTCTCCACATGCTCATTTCTGAGGGAAAACTGTGTGTGAAATCCGTCCTTCAACTTAGCTTGTTGGGACATAGTGTTTGTTTTCAGTTGGGTATTCGACTACCTATATATATATATATGTGGACGTACCTTCTCCAAAATGGTTTCAGAGTGAAAATTGTAGGAATTTCAATCCGGAACTAGGAATCAGACTGAGAATCCAGAGTATGTATTTCCCCAGCAACCTGTTCCCTTTGTGCTAGATGAATGAACAACTCTCCACATGCTCAGTTCTGAGAGATAATTGTGTGTGAAAGCCGTCCTTCAATTATCTTGTTGGGAACACAAAGTTTCTTTTCATTTGGAATCTCCACTACATACATAATATTTGTAGGTGATGGGTACAACACGGTTATACAGTTAAAATTGCAGGGAACTCAAACTGGCAAAAGTAAACAGCCTGAGAAACCAGAGTAAGTGTTCCTTCTTCCACCCGTGCCTTTGTGCTAGATGAAAGAGCGTCTCTCCACATGCTCAATTCTGAGATATAAGTGTGTGTGAAACCGTCCTTCAACTTGCTTTTTGGGAACACAAAGATCCTTTTCAGCTGGAATCTCCACTATATATATATATATATATATGGGGAGGTACTGACTCCAACACGGTTTTACAGTCAAAACTGCAGGAATTTCAAACAGACAGTTCTAAATATTCTGAGAAACCAGATTAAGTGATTCTCCTGCAACCCTTTCCCTTTAAGCTCGATGAAGATACGTCTCCTGTTCTGAGAGGTAAGTGTGTGTGAAAGGCGTCCTCACCTAGCTTGATGGGAAAACAAAATTTGTTCTCAGTTCCAAACACCACTGCATACATATACATGTGGAAATACTGGCTGCGACTCGGTTTTACAGTGAAAACTGCAGGAAATTCAAACCGGCAATAGGAAAAAGACTGAGAAACCACAGTAAGTGTTTCTCCAAAAACTCGTTTTCTTTGTGCTAGATGAAAGAACATCTCTTCACATGATCATTTATGAGAGATACGTGTGTGTGAAAGCCATCATTCATCTAGCTTGTTGCGAACACAATATTACTTTTCAGTTGAAATATTCACTATATGCGTATATGTGGGTAGGTACAGGCTCCAACTCGGCTTCACATGAAAACTGCTGGAACTTCAAACCAGCACTAGGAAACAGACTGAGAAACCAGTCTAAGTATTTTTCCAGCAACCCGTTCCCATTCTGCTAGGTGAAAGAACGTCTCACCACTTGCTCACTTCTGAGAGATTAGTGTGAGTGAAAGCCGTCCTTCACCTAGCTTGTAGGGAACGCAAAATTTCTTTTAATTTGGAAATTCCTCTTCATATATATATATGAGAAGATAATGTCTCCAGCAAGGCTTTATAGTGAAAACTTCAGAAATTTCCAACCGGCACTTGGAAACAGACTGGGAAAGCAGAGTTGATTATCCCCTGCAACCCGTTTTTTTTGTGCTAGATGAACAAAAGTCTCTCCACATGCTCTGTTCTGATAAATAAGTGTGTGTGAAAGCCGTCCTTCACTTAGCTTGATGTGAACACAAAAATTCTTTTCAGTTGGAAACTGCACTACATACAAACATATGGGGAGTTACTGGCTCCAACTCGGTTTTACAGTGATAACTGCAGGAACTTCAAACTGGCAGTGGAAACAGATTGAGATACCAGAGTAATTATTTCTCCTGTAACCCATTTATTTTGTGCTAGATGAGCGAAATTCTCACCACACACTCGGTTCTGATAGATAAGTGTGTTTGAAAGCCGTCCTTCACCTAGCTTCTTGGGAACTCAAAGTTTCTTTTCTGTTGGAAACTCTAATACATATATGTATATGGGGAAGTACTGGATCCAACACGGTTTTACAGTGAAAACTGCAGGAACTTCAAGCAGGCACTAGGAAATAGACTGAGAAACCACAATAAGTGCTTCTCATGCAACCCTTTCCATTTGTGCTAGGTGAACTTATGTCTCTCCACATGCTCAGTTCTGAGAGATAAGTGTGTGTGAAAGCTGTCCTTCAAAAGCTTATTTGGACCACATAGTCTCTATTAAGATGGAAACTCCACTACTTACATATATATGGGAACTATTGGCTCCAACTCGGTTTTACAGTGAAAGATGCAAGGATTTATAACCGGCACAAGGAAACAGACTGGAAATCCAGAGGAAGGGTTTCTTCTGCAACCCGTTCCCTTAGTGCAAGATGAACGTATGTCTCTCCGTATGCACAGTTCTGGGAGATATTTGTTTGTGAAAGACATCCTTCAGCTAGCTTGTTTTGAACACAAAGTTTCTTGCCAGTTTCTAAAACCACTACATATATATGTATGGGGAGGTTCTAGCCCCAAAACTAATTTACAGTTAAAACGTCAGAAAATTCATACTGGCAGTAGGAAACTAACTGGGAAGCCAGAGTATGGGTTACTCAAGCAAGCCATACCCTCTGTGCTAGATGAACTAATGTATCTCCACATGCTCAGTTCTGACAGATAAGTGTGTGTGAAAGCCTTCCTTCACTTAGCTTGATAGGAATACAAAGTTGCTTTTTATTAGGAAAAACCAGTAAATAAATATATATGTGGAGGTACTGGCTCCAAATCCATTTTACAGTGAAAAGAGCAGGAACTTCGATCCGGCACTAGGAAACACTGAAATACCAGAGTGTGTGTTTCTCCAGCAACCAATTCCCTTTGTGCTAGATGAACGTATGTCTCTCCGTATGCACAGTTCTGGGAGATATTTGTTTGCGAAAGACATCCTTCAGCTAGCTTGTTTTGAACACAAAGTTTCTTGCCAGTGTCTAAAATCACTGCATACATATGTATGGGGATGTTCTAGCCCCAAAACTAATTCACAGTTAAAACTTCAGTAAATTCATACTGGCAGTAGGAAACTAACTGGGAAACCAGAGTAAGGGTTACTCAAGCAATCCGTAACCTCTGTGCTAGATGAACTAATGTCTCTCCACATGCTCAGTTCTGAGAGATAAGTGTGTGTGAAAGCCTTCCTTCACTTAGCTTGATAGGAACACAAAGTTACTTTTTATTAGGAAAAACCAGTAAATAAATATATATGTGGAGGCACTGGCTCCAAATCCATTTTACAGTGAAAAGAGCAGGAACTTCGATCCGGCACTGAGAAACAGACTGAGATACCAGAGTGTGTGTTTCTCCAGCAACCAATTCCCTTTGTGCTACATGAACGAACGTCTCTCCACATGATCAATTCTGTGAGATAATAGTGTGTGAAAGCCGTTCTTCAACTCTCTTGTTGGAAACAAGTAGCTCTTTTCAGTTAGAAACTCCACTAAATACATATATATGCGGAGATACACACCCCAACTCAGTTTTACAGTGAAAACACCAGGAACTTCAAACAGGCACTAGGAAATAGACTGAGAAATAAGAGTAATTGTTTCTCTTGCAACCATTTCCCTTTGTGGTAGGTGAAAGCACAACTGTCCACATGCTCAGTTCTGAGAGATAACTGTGTGTGAAAGCCGTCCTTCAACTTCCTTGTTGGGAACAGAAAATTTCTTTTCAGTTGGAAAATCCACTACATACATATATATGGGTAGGTACTGACTCCAACTCGTTTTACAGTGAAAATTGATGGAACTTAAATACGGCACTAGGAAAAGGACAGAGAATGCAAAGAAAGTGTTTCTCCTGCAACATGTTCCTTTGTGCTAGATGAACAATCGTCTTAGCACATGCTCAGTTCTGAGAGATAATTGTGTGTGAAAGTCTTTCTTCACCTTGCTTGTTGGGAACACAAATTTTCTTCTCAGTTTCATACATCACTACATACATATATAACGGGAATTTCTAACCCCAACTCGGTTTTGCTGTGTAAAATTCAGGAACTTCAAACTGGCACAAGGAAACAGACGGAGAAACAACAGTAAGGGTTTCTCCTCCAAATGGTTCCTTTGTGCTAAGTGACCGAAAGTCTCTCCACATGCTGAGTTCTGAGAGATAAGTGTGTGTGAAAGTCATCCTTCAAGTACCTTGTTGGGAAAAAAAAAACTTATTTTCAGTTGGAAACTCCTCAACAAACATACATATTGGGAGTTAATGTCTCCAACACATATTTACAGTGAAAACTGCAGGAACTTCATACAGGCTCTAGGAAATAGGCTGAGAAACCAGAGTAGGATTTTCACATGAAAACCTTTCCCTTTGTGCTACCTTAACATACGTCTGTCCACATGCTCAATTCTGAGATTTAAGTGTGTGTGAAAGCAATCTTCCACTACCTTGTAGGGAACACAAAATTTCTTTCCAGTTGGGAACTCCACAACATACATTTATAGGCAGAGGTACACACCCCAAAAGGGATTTACAGTGAAAATAGCAGGAACATCCTATAGGTACTTGGAAACAAGCTGAGAAACCAGAGAAATTGTTTTCCTTGCAACCCGTTCTGATTGTGCTAGAAGAACGAACGTCTCTCCACATGTTAAGTTTTGAGAGATAAGTGTGTGTGAAAGCCGCCCTTCAACTAGCTTGTGGGGAACACATAATTTCTTTCCAGTTGGAAACTCCACTGCATACACAAATATGCAGAGGTACACACACCAAATATGTTTTACAGTGAAAAGAGCAGGAAAATCAAACTGGCACTATGAAAAAGCCTGAGAAACCAGAGGAAATGTTTCTACTGCAAACCACTCCCTTTGTGATAGATGAACTAACGTCTCCCCACATGCTCAGTTCTGAGAGATATGTGTGTGTGAAAGCCGTCCTTCCCAAAGCTTGTTGGGAACACAAAGATTCTTTTTAGTTTCAAACTCCATTTTATATATATATATATATATATATATATGGGAAGGTACTATCTCAAATTCGGTTTTACAGTGAAAAATGCAGGATCTTCATACCGGCACTAGGAAACAGACAAAGAACAAAGAGTAACTGTTTTGCCTGTCACACGTTCCCTATGTTCTAGACGAATGAACGTCTCTCCACATGTTTAGTTCTGAGGGATAAGTGTTTGTTTAAGCTGTACTTCACATAACTTGTTTGGAATAAACAGTTTTTTTCAGCTGTAAATACCACTAGATACATACATATGGTTAGGTACTAGCTCCAACACGGTTTTACAGTGAAAACTGCAGGAACTTCAAACAGGCACTTGGAAACACACTGAGAAACCAGAGTAAGTGTTTTTCATGAAGCCCATTCCCTTTGTGCTAGATGAACGAACGTCTCTCCAAATACTCAGTTCTGAGAGATAAGTGTGTGTGAAAGCAGTCCTTCACCTAGCTAATTGGGAACACAAAGATTCCTTTAAGTTTCAAATTCCTCTGCATACATGTATATGGGGTGGTACTATCTCCAACACCGTTTTACAGTGAAAAATGCTGGAATTTCAAACTGACACTAAGAAACAGATTGAGAAACCAAAGTAATTGTTTCTCCAGCAATCTGTTCCCCTTGTGCTAGATGAACGAACATCTCTCCACATGCTCAGTTCTGAGAGATAAATGTGTGAAATCGGACCTTCACCAATCTTGTTGGGAACGCAAAGTTTCTTTTCAGTTGTAAACTCCACTACATGCATATATATGGGGAGGTACTGTCTCCGACTTGGTTTTACAGTGAAAATAGCAGTAAGTCCAAACCGGCACTATGAAACAGACTGAGAATGCAGAGTATGTGTTTCTCCTGCAACCCGTTCTCTATGTGCAGGATGAACGAATGTCTCTCCACATGCTCAGTTCTGAGAGATAAGTGTGTGTGAAAGCCATCCTTCACATAGCTTGTTGGGAACACAAAGTTTCTTTTGAGATGGTAACTCCACTACATAGATATATATGCGGAGGTACACAACCAAACTCGATTTTACAGTGAAAATAGCAGGAACATCCAACAGGCACTAGGAAACAGACTGAGAAACCAGAGTAACTACTTCTCCTGCAACCCATTCTCTTTGTGCTTGATGAATGAATGTCTCTCCACATGCTAAGATTTGAGATATAAGTGTATGTGAAAGCCGTCCTTCAACTTTCTTGTTGGGAACACAACATTTCTATTCTATTTGGAAAATCCAATACATACATATATCTGGGATTTTACTGGACCTAAATTGGTTTTACGGTTAAAACTGCAGATACTTCAAACCGGCAGTTGGAAACAGACTGAGAATCTAGACAAATTATTTATCTTCAATCATGTTCCCTTTGTGCTAGATGAATGAACGTCTCCACACATCTACAGTTCTGAGAGAAAAGTGTGTGTGAAACCGTCCTTTACATTGCTGGTTGTGAACACAAACTTTCTTTTCAGTTGGAAACTCCAATACATACATATATATGGGGAGGTACTGGCTCTGACTCAGTTTTACAGTGAAAAGTGCAGGAACTTCAACCCGGCAGTAGGAATCAGACTGAGAAACCAGAGTAAGTGTTTCCCTGCAACAAATTCCCATTGTGCTAGATGAACGAACGTCTCTCCACAAGCTAATTTCTGACAGATGAGTGTTTCTGAAAGCCGTCCTTCACCTACCTTGTTGGGAACACAAAGTTTGTTTTCAGTAGAATACTCATTTTCATAAATATATATGGGGAGGTACTGACCCCAACATGGGCTTACAGTGAAAAGAGCATGAACTTCAAACCGGCACTAGGAAACAGACTGAGAAACTAGAGTAAGTGATTCTCCTGCAGTCAGTTCCATTTGTGCTAGATGAACGATCGTCTCTCCACATGCTCAGTTCTGAGAGATAAGTGTGAGTGAAAGCCATTCTTCACCTAGCCTATTGGGAGCACAAAGTTCCTTTTCAGTTGGAAATTCCACTACATACATTTGTATTTCTATGCACTGGCTCCAACTCGGTTTTACACTGAAAAATGCAGGATCTTCAAACCGGCAAAAGGAAACACACTGATAAACTAGAGTAAGTGTATCTCCTGCAACCTTTTCCTTTGTGCTAGGTGAATGAACGTCTCTCCACATGCACAGTTCTGAGATGTAAGTGTGTGTTAGTGCCATCCTTCACCTAGCTTGCTGGGACACAATGTTTCTTTTCATTTTGAAAACCCACTGCATACATATATTTGTGGAGGTACAATCTCCAACACGATTTTACAGTGAAAACTGTAGGAACTTCAAAACGGCATAAGGAAACAGACTCAGAAACCAAGAGTAAGTGATTGCCTTGCAACCCGTTCTACTGTGCGAGATGAACGAATGTCTCTCCACATGCTCAGTTCTGAGAAATAAGTGTGTGTGGAAATGTCCTTCAAATTGCTTTTTGTGAACACAAAGATTCTTTTCAGATGGAAACTCCTCTACATACATATATCTGGGGAGGTACTGGCTCCAATTCGTGTTTGCAGTGAAAACTACAAGAGCTTCAAACCGGCACTAAGAAACAGACTGAGAAACCAGAGAAAAAGTTTTTCCTGCAAACCATTCACGTTTTGCTAGATGAGCGAACGTCTCTCCACATGCTCATGTCTGAGAGATTATTGTTTGTGGAAGCCATCTTTCACCTACCATATTGGGAACACAAAGTTTCTATTCAGTTGGAAATTCCTCTACATAAATATATATGTAGAGGTAATGGCTCCAACTCAGGTTTACAGTGAAAATTGCCAAAACTTCATATAGGAACTAGGAAACATACTGAGAAACCAGAGTTGATTTTCTCCTGTAAACCGATCCTTTGTGCTTGATGAACGAATGTCTCTCCATATGCTAGGTTCTGATAGATAAGTGTGTGTGAAAGCCATCCTTCACTTAGATTGTTGTGAACACAAAAATTCTTTTCAGTTGGAAACTGCACTACATACAAACATATGGGGAGTTACTGGCTCCAACTCGGTTTTACAATGAAAACTGCAGGAACTTCATACTGGCACTAGGAAATAGATTGAGATACCAGAGTAATTATTTCTCCTGTAACTCATTTATTTAATGCTAGATGAACGAAAGTCTCTCCACATGCTCTGTTCTGAGAGATAAGTAGATGTGAATGTCATCCTTCAACTAGCTTGTTGGGTACACAAAGATTCTTTACAGTTTCAAACTCCACTTTGTGTATATATATATGGGGATGCACAAACACCAACTCAGATTTACAGTGATCACTGCCAGAACTTCAAACAGTCACAAGAAACAGTCTAAGAATCCAGAATAATTGTTTCTCCAGCAACCCATTCCCTTAGTACTAGATGAATGAACGGTTCTCTACATGCTCAGTTCTGATAGATAATTGTGTGTGAAAGCCGTCCTTCAATTATCTTGTTCGGAACACAAACTTTCTTTTCATTTGGAATCTCCAATATGAAAATATATATTTGTAGGTAATGGCTACAACTCGGTTTTACAGTTAAAAATGCAGAAACTTCAAAGCGGCAATAGGAAAGTCACTGAGAATCCAGAGTAAGTGTTTCTCCTGCAACCCATTCCGATTGTGCTAGATGAACGAATATCTCTCCACAAGTTCAGTTCTGAGAGATAAGTGTGTGTAAAAACCTTTCTTCATCTAGCTTGTTGGAAACACAAACTTCCTTTTCAGTTGCAAACTAGAATACATATATATATATTTATATGTATGTGGAGATACTGGATCCACTCGGTTTTACAGTGAAAACCACAGGAATTTCAATCTAGCAATAGGAAACAGACTGGGAAACCAAAGTAAGTGTTTCTCCAGCAACCTGTTCCTTCTGTGCTAGATGAATGAACGCCTCTCCACATGCTCAGTTCTGAGAGACACATGTGTGTGAAATCCGTCGTTCAACTAGCTTGTTGCGAACACAAATTTCTTTTCAGTTGGAAACCCCAATACATGCATATATATGTGTAGGTAAAGGCTCCAACTCATTTTCACAGTGAAAACAGAAGGAACTTCAAACCGGCACTAGGAAACAGACTGAGAAACAAGAGTTGGTTTTCTCCTTCAACCCCTTCCTTTGAGCTAGATGAAGAATACTCTCTCCACATGCTCTGTTCTGAGAGATAAGTGCGTGTGAAAGTCGTCCTTAAACTAGCTTGTGGGGAACACAAAGTTTGTTTTCAATTTCAAACTCACTATGTAGATATATATGGGGATGCACTAGCTCCAACTCAGATTTACAGTGAAAACTGCTGGAACTTCAAACTGGCACTAGGAAACAGACCTAGAATCCAGAGTGTGTGTTTCAAAAGCAACCAGTTCCCTTTGTGCTAGATGAATGAAACACTCTCCACATGCTCAGTTCTGAGAATTTAGTGTTTTTTGATAGTCGTCCTTCAATTATAATGTTGGGAACATAAAGTTTCTTTTCATTTCGTATCTCCACTACATACATATATATTTGTATTTTATGGCTACAACTCTGTCTTACAGTTAAAACTGCGGGAACTTCAAACCGGCCAAAGTACACAGACTGAGACACCAGAGTAAGTGTCTCCTGCCACATGTGCCTTTGTGCTAGATGAAAGAACGTCTGTCCACATGCTCAAATCTGAGATATAAGTGTGCGTGAAACCGTCCTTCAAATTGCTTGTTGGGAACACTAAGTTTCTTTTCAGCTGGAAACACCACTACATACATATGTATGATGAGTTACAGGCTCCAACAACGTTTACAGTGAAAACTGCAGGAACTTCAAACCGGCACTTTGAAACAGACTGAGAAACCAGAGCAAGTGATTCTCCTGCAACCCATTCCCTTTAGGCTACATAAACGAACATGTCTCAAGATGCTCATTTCTGAGAGATATTTGTGTGTGAAAGCCGTCCTTCAACTAGCTTGATGGGAACAGAAATTTTCTTTTCAGTTGAGTATTCCAGTATATACATATATGGGGAGTTTCAGTCTCTGACGCGGTTTTACAGTGAAAACTGCAGGAACTTCAAACAGGCACTAGGAAATAGTCTGAGAACCCAGAGTAAGTGTTTCTCCAGCAACCCGTTCCGTTTTTGCTAGATGAACGGATGTCTCTCCACGTGCTCAGTTCTGAGAGATAAGTGTGTGTGAAAGCCGTCCTTCAGCTATCTTGTTGGCAACACAAAATTTTTTTTCTTTTGGGAACTCCACTACATACTTATATATGTGGAGATACTGGCTGCGACTCGGTTTTACTCAGAAAACTGCAGGAAATTGAAACCAGCACTAGGAAACAGACTGAGAATCCAGAGTAAGTGTTTCTCCTGCAACCCGTTCCCATTGTGCTAGATGAAGGATAGTCTCTCCACATGCTCATTTCTGAGAGAAAACTGTGTGTGAAATCCGTCCTTCAACTTAGCTTGTTGGGACATAGTGTTTGTTTTCAGTTGGGTATTCGACTACCTATATATATATATATGTGGACGTACCTTCTCCAAAATGGTTTCAGAGTGAAAATTGTAGGAATTTCAATCCGGAACTAGGAATCAGACTGAGAATCCAGAGTATGTATTTCCCCAGCAACCTGTTCCCTTTGTGCTAGATGAATGAACAACTCTCCACATGCTCAGTTCTGAGAGATAATTGTGTGTGAAAGCCGTCCTTCAATTATCTTGTTGGGAACACAAAGTTTCTTTTCATTTGGAATCTCCACTACATACATAATATTTGTAGGTGATGGGTACAACACGGTTATACAGTTAAAATTGCAGGGAACTCAAACTGGCAAAAGTAAACAGCCTGAGAAACCAGAGTAAGTGTTCCTTCTTCCACCCGTGCCTTTGTGCTAGATGAAAGAGCGTCTCTCCACATGCTCAATTCTGAGATATAAGTGTGTGTGAAACCGTCCTTCAACTTGCTTTTTGGGAACACAAAGATCCTTTTCAGCTGGAATCTCCAATATATATATATATATATATATATATGGGGAGGTACTGACTCCAACACGGTTTTACAGTCAAAACTGCAGGAATTTCAAACAGACAGTTCTAAATATTCTGAGAAACCAGATTAAGTGATTCTCCTGCAACCCTTTCCCTTTAAGCTCGATGAAGATACGTCTCCTGTTCTGAGAGGTAAGTGTGTGTGAAAGGCGTCCTCACCTAGCTTGATGGGAAAACAAAATTTGTTCTCAGTTCCAAACACCACTGCATACATATACATGTGGAAATACTGGCTGTGACTCGGTTTTACAGTGAAAACTGCAGGAAATTCAAACCGGCAATAGGAAAAAGACTGAGAAACCACAGTAAGTGTTTCTCCAAAAACTCGTTTTCTTTGTGCTAGATGAAAGAACATCTCTTCACATGATCATTTATGAGAGATACGTGTGTGTGAAAGCCATCATTCATCTAGCTTGTTGCGAACACAATATTACTTTTCAGTTGAAATATTCACTATATGCGTATATGTGGGTAGGTACAGGCTCCAACTCGGCTTCACATGAAAACTGCTGGAACTTCAAACCAGCACTAGGAAACAGACTGAGAAACCAGTCTAAGTATTTTTCCAGCAACCCGTTCCCATTCTGCTAGGTGAAAGAACGTCTCACCACTTGCTCACTTCTGAGAGATTAGTGTGAGTGAAAGCCGTCCTTCACCTAGCTTGTAGGGAACGCAAAATTTCTTTTAATTTGGAAATTCCTCTTCATATATATATATGAGAAGATAATGTCTCCAGCAAGGCTTTATAGTGAAAACTTCAGAAATTTCCAACCGGCACTTGGAAACAGACTGGGAAAGCAGAGTTGATTATCCCCTGCAACCCGTTTTTTTTGTGCTAGATGAACAAAAGTCTCTCCACATGCTCTGTTCTGATAAATAAGTGTGTGTGAAAGCCGTCCTTCACTTAGCTTGATGTGAACACAAAAATTCTTTTCAGTTGGAAACTGCACTACATACAAACATATGGGGAGTTACTGGCTCCAACTCGGTTTTACAGTGATAACTGCAGGAACTTCAAACTGGCAGTGGAAACAGATTGAGATACCAGAGTAATTATTTCTCCTGTAACCCATTTATTTTGTGCTAGATGAGCGAAATTCTCACCACACACTCGGTTCTGATAGATAAGTGTGTTTGAAAGCCGTCCTTCACCTAGCTTCTTGGGAACTCAAAGTTTCTTTTCTGTTGGAAACTCTAATACATATATGTATATGGGGAAGTACTGGATCCAACACGGTTTTACAGTGAAAACTGCAGGAACTTCAAGCAGGCACTAGGAAATAGACTGAGAAACCACAATAAGTGCTTCTCATGCAACCCTTTCCATTTGTGCTAGGTGAACTTATGTCTCTCCACATGCTCAGTTCTGAGAGATAAGTGTGT